>NW_020954876.1:710401-770106 GCF_900497805.2 Vombatus ursinus
CATGAAGACAAACAATGTGGTTGTACCTCTGACTCCAGGGAAGGTTCTGGTCTCGTCACCCTTGTCTCTTCCAGGGATGTAGTTGTTATTACCCCACTTTTGCCCTTTTTTTCTAAGGTTTCTCTAGAAATATTGGGCCTAGTTCTTAATCATTGACTTCTTTGGGTTTTCTGCTTGTTTCTCATTTGTAAATGTAATTACCTTTCCCCTAGTTTGTATTTGTTGTAATTGATGCTTTTGACATTGTTTTTAGGTGGGTCTTGGGGGTTAGCTTTAGTCATGATCACTCCACTCTTTGCAGAAAGTCCCACTGAATAAAGTATAAGGTACTGACAGGTTAGAATTTTGGGTGGATAGTAAAACTCCATAATGTCCAATTGACAATGCTATGTTACCCATTTTCTTCCCTTCTAATCTAAAATCAGAGAACAAAGAATACCTGATAGATATCTTTAAATCTTATAGTTCCTCATATTAATTTCCCAGATAAGTCAGTAAAAGGAATATTGTTCAGAGAAAGAAGATACAATCTGGTTTTTTTTTCCTCATGTATCAATATTTTCTGCTTCTTGGGTTAGTTTAAGAATTAAGGGGCAGGGGCGAGGGTTTGAGATTAGAGGTGGTGGGAAAATGTAGGAAGGAGAGCTTGTCATCAGGGTTGAAACTTAATCCAAAAAAGCTAGTTTGTAAAATGGGTAGTAGAGAAATCAAGGTAAGATCTAAATGGAAAACACAACCAGGGGAAAAAAAACCCACAACCAGGGTTAAGTTGCGCTGGTTTGGGAATGGAAACCAAAATAAACTATTGCTAGGTAAGTTTGTCTCTAGAAAAATGTTCTGTACTCAGATTCAGGAGCCACCCTGTTTTTATTCCCACCTCCATCACTTAGTAGCTGTGTGTCCATGATGCTCTTTGAAGTAAAATGGGAGAGGTTTAAGTCTCTGAGACATTTGAGCTGCCTTGGTAAAATGGTTCATTTGGATAAATTTGAGCTATCAAGCAATAGGCAACATGCTTAAAGCACAGAGGCAGGACCAGAGTTCCAGGCTTGCTCCTGGTTCTTATTAAGCTTTGTGAATTCACTCCCTTTACACCTCGACCTGTTAGAATTCCCAGCTTCTTTCGGATCTCAGCTCAGGCCCCATGCGAGACATGATGCCTTTCAGGATGTTCCCACCACATCCCCCAATTATATTTTTATTTACTTTGTATATATTTTGTGTTTATTCATACAGGTGCATGTTCTTTCCCCTGTTGGAATATTGGTTCCATAAATACAGGGGTTATTTTTTTCTTTGTGTTGATAGCCAAGCCCCTCCCAGTGGTGTATAGCACAAGTCAGCACATAAGTGCTTGTGGATTGTGGCCCATATTGTTTCTTTCTAGTCTTTTCTAGATTGAGCTTTGTCATTTATAAAATGAGGATAATGAATCATTGTACACCCGCCTTGTCCTGAATTAAGCCCTCTGCAGAACAAAAAGGGCAACTGTTAGTCAATGATTGTATTAATCTACTGTTTGATAAACCAAAAGACCCCAGCTTCTGAGATAAGAACTCATAATTTAGTAGAAACTGCTGGAAAACAGTATGGCAGAAACTGGGCATACACCAACATCTTACACTGTATACCAAGATAAGGTCAAAATGGGTACACAATTTAGATATAAAGGCTGATACTATAAACAAACTAAGACAAGGAATAATTTACCTGTCAGATTTATGGAGAAAGGGAGAATTTATGACCCAACAAGAGACAGAGAATATTATAAATGCAAATGGATAATTTTGATTACATTAAATTAAAAAGGTTTTGCACAAACAAAGCCAATGCAACCAAGATTAGAAGGAAAGCAGAAAGGTGGGAAACAATTTTCACAACTAGTGTCTCTGATAAAGGCCTCATTTCTAAAATATATAGAAAACTGAATCAAATGTATAAGAATACAAGTTATTCCCCAATTGATAAATGGTCAAAGGATATGAATAGACAGTTTTCACATGAAGAAATTAGAGCTATCATATGAAAAAATGCCCTAACTTACTATTAGAGAAATGCAAGTCAAAACAACTCAGAGGTACCACATCACACCTATCAGATTGGCCAACGTGACAAAACAGAAAATGATAAATGTTGGAGAAGGTGTAGGAAAATTGGGACACTAATGCATTGTTGGTGGAGTTGTGAACTAATCCAGCCATTCTGGAGAGCAATTTGGAACTATGCCCAAAGAGTTATAAAACTGTGCATACCCTTTGACCCAACAATACTACTTCTAGGTTTGTATCCTAAAGAGATCATTAAAATGGGAAAAGGACCCACATGTACAAAGATATTTATAGCAGCTCTTTTTGTGGTCTCCAAGATTTGGAAATTGAGAGGATGCCCATCAATTGGGGAATGGCTGAACAAGTTGTGGCATATGAATGTAATGGAATACTATTGTGCTATAAGAAATGATGGCAAGCAGACTTCATAAAAACCTAGAAAGACTCACATGAACTGATGCTGAGTGAAGTGAGCAGAACCAGGAGAACATTGTACACAGTAACAGCCACATTGTGCAATGACTAACTTTGATACACTTGGCTCTTCTCAGTAATGCAAGGATCTAAGACAGTTGCAAAAGACTCATGATGGAAAACGCTGTCCACATCCAGAGAAAGAACTATGGAGTCTGAATGCAGATCGAAGCATGCTATTTGCTTTTTTTTGTTTTTGTTTGTTGGTTTGTTTCTTTTTTCTCGTGGTTCCTCCCATTGGCTCTAATTCTTTACAATATGACTGATGTGAAAATATATTTATTATGAATGTATATGTAGAGTATGTAGAGCCTATATCAGATTGCATGCCGTCTTGGGGAGGGAGGAGGAGAGGGAGAAAATTTAGAACTCAAAATCTTATGGAAGTGAATATTGAAAAGTAAATATTAATTAATTAATTAAGATTTTAAAAAACAAAAAAGAAAGGGCAACTGTTGTCTCCCCCATTTGAATATAAAATCCCAATACTAACCCTTGTATTCCCCCTTAACACAGTGTTTGACACATAGGAAACATTTCATACATATTAGTTGTATTGTTCAAAATCTAGAACATTGCTCCTTTCATCTAATTTTATTCTCTATTTCAGGAATCTGTGACATTCAAGGATATTGCTGTGGAATTCACCCGGACAGAGTGGCGGCACCTAACCCCTTGTCAGAAGGAGTTGTACAGAGATGTGATGTTAGAAAACTATGAAAATCTAGTCCACCTGGGTAAAGATAACTTCCTTCAGTGATTCAGATTTCTGCCTTTTCGCATGATGGGGGTGTGGATGGGGGCAGTGGGATCTTCCTTAGTAAATGTTCGACAAGTAACATCTTTAATGTTGGACAGGTATTGTTTAGCATACAGAGATGAGAAATTGTTAATCCTTTTCTAAGAGACAGAATAATTGTGAAATGTCTTGCTTTATGCTAGTTGAAACTGGCTTCTGGATTTATCACTCCTGAAGATGTTTTGTATTGCTCCATTCGCTGGCTCCGTTAATGCTGAGTCCATTGTTTGAAGACATGAAAAGTTCCCTCCTCTTAACAAGTCAAAGGAAATAGGAAATGAATTTTTTGTGGGACCAATTCTACCATGTGACCCGTCTTCCCACTCTCTTAGACATCCTTATAGCCTGCTTCCAAAGTCAGTTATAGTACTGTCTGGGCTTTAACTAACATGCCTGTTTTTCCCCTGAAAGTGGGGGGAGAAAAGTAGGACTAAATTCTGGAATGGTTCTGTGTCCCCAGTAATTTCCCTTTTCTAACAAATAGGACTTGCAGTTTCCAAACCAGACGTGATCTCCCAGTTGGAGCAAAGGGAGGCACCCTGGACGCCAGGAGGAATCCAGAGAAGTGGCTGTCCAGGTGAGTGGGTCATTGTAAACTGCAGTTCACTCGGTCAGTCTAGGAAAGCACTAGTAAAACTTGGAACGTGGATGTCTCCTGTTGGCTGCCCAGGCCCTGGGAGAAGAGCTGAGATTGTATGGCATTAGCTTCCTCCTGGAGACTCATCTTGACGTCCACAAACTCCGTCCTGACATCTCTCCCCTCCTCGTGTCCCTGCAGTGGCAGAGAAGAGGATGCCTCAGCAGGGGATGGGACTTTCTCTCCTTGCTTTCTGCCCCCTTTCCTGATGCTCTGCTGTTCTCACTACCCACGTAGAAGGGGGCCGCACAGGAAGGAGCTCCTGTGTGTAGTTTCTTTCTTTTATGGGCTGCCATGGCCAACTAGTTCATGACCAAGTGGTGACCAGCCTCTTGATACTCAGCTGGGCTTATCCCAGGCCTCCCACTGCACCTGCCCTCCCTAGAGGATGGTTGTCATTGTTGGGAAGTTTCGTGTAATGTAAGCCTTGATTTGCCTCTTTCCAGCAGCTAGCCATTGCTCCCAGTTCTGCCCACGGGGCCAAACAGAACAAGTTGAGTTCATCTCTCTCTAGTGTGTCAGCCTTCCCCAAACCGGACAATGTGGTGTCATCCCTGCCCCAGATCTTCTCTTCCCACTAGACACCCCCACTTGCTTCATTGGGTTGTTTGATGGCAGGAACTTAAGGCCCCCGGACTATCTGGTTTCCTACCTCCGGACGCTCCTTTACTGAGATGCCCAGAAATGAAGATGCACACAACCAACAGCTTCCTTAATATCAGACAGGGAACCTGGCAGACGAGATCATTGGGAAGCAAAAACTTCTACAAAGATGATTCCATTCACCATTGGTACAAGGAATGTGTGCGTGTTTATAGACAGCATGAAATCCAGTAGACCTGAAAGACGAATGGCTCTTGTTGTGAGAGAACTCAGCAGGTATCACATCCAAATAACAGCCCTGAATGAAACCAGGCTGACAAATGAAGGCCCGCTTACTGAAATCATAGCTGGAGTGGCCGCCGTGATGGGGCATGCCGTGCAGCTGGCATGGATTTTGAAGTCCAAACTAATGTCGTCAACAAGCTTGTATACATCCCAGAAGGAGTGAATGACAATGTAATTGCCACTTGCAGAAAAGCCCCACGCCACCATCATCAGTGTATATATTCCCACCATGACAAACCCTAATGAAGTCAAAGAAAACTTTTATGAAGACCTGGAAATCCTCGTCATCAATGTGCCAGAAGAAGACAAGCTTCTAATTCTGGGTGACTTTAAGGCCAGCGTAGGCACAGACTCTTAAACATGGCATGGAGTCCTTTGGAGGAACAGAATTGGAAACAGCAACAGTCATTTACTAGTGAAGACTTGTGTGTCTCATGACCTCATCACCAACACTGTCTTCTGTTTACCTAAATGCAGTAAAACCTCATGGATACACCCTCACAGCAAACATTGGCATTTAATAGACTATATCATTGTAAGGAAAAGAGACCCACAGGATGTGAGAGTGACGAAGACAGTGTGTGGTGCAGAGTGCTGGACTGATCAAAGACATCTTCTCCAAGCTAATCACTCAGATTCAACAAAAAATGGCAGCTTCAAAGCAAAAAACTACCCGAACACTTAACAACAACAGATTAGAACACTTTTCTGACCCTCTCTGAGGTCCTTTCTCAAGCGAAACTGCTGTTCAAATCCTACTATAGACAGTGCAACTCCAGTGGGCTGGCTACGTTATTTGAATGCCAAATATAAGTTTGCCTACAAGACTATTTTACAGAGAACTCACACAAGGCAGTCATTCACTTGAAGGTCAGAAGAAGCAATACAGGGACACTCTTAAGGCCTCTCTGAAGAACTTTGGAATTGATTATGAGACATGGGAGACAGTGGCACAGGACTGCCCAGCGTGGTGTGCTCCAATCAAAGAAGGCACCATATTCTTGAGCAAAGCAGAATTGCAGTAGCTCAAAAGAAATGTGAGATATGCAAATTTAGAGACATCTCCACTCCAAATGTTCATATGGACTATTTGTGCCCGACCTCTGTTAAGCCTTTCAAATTTATATTGGTCTGATCAGCCATAGTAGACACAACTTGTACTTTGACCCCAACATAATGAGGTCATTTTGGTCCTCTCAGAGCATGAAGGACAACAGCCATCCAGTAGATAAGTCTTTAAAAAATGACCACCCATTCAACGTATTTTAGAAGCCATTGTGAACGGCTCAGTCAACGCATCTACCACTTCCTCAGGAGTGATTTGTCTGGCCCAGGTAACTTGAATTCATCAGGGCTGGCAACTAGGGGGTCTCTCAGGACGTCCTTATGCCTCTCAGATATCAATTCCATATTAATTATTCTTATTGTCTCCTTTCTAGCCCAAAGCTCATTCACTTTGGTAGACAAAATAGAGGCAAAGTAGTAGTTGACCGGTTTTACCTTCTTCCCATCCAGTCTGAACAGCAATCTGTCTCTTCTCTGACTTTCTTCTGCCCGTGATAGCTTTTAAAGAAAGAAACATATTTCTTGTTTCCATAGCTTTCCTCAGCAGCTTCAGTGCATTCAGAGAATTAGCAGTATTGACAGAACCAAGAGAATGTTGTATAAAGAAACAGTGATATTGTTCAAAGAATAGCTGTGCAAGACTAAGTTATTTTGAGGATTATAAATACTCACATCAACTACAAAGGATCTATGAAGGAAAATGCTATTCACCTCCAGAGAAAGAACTGATAAATAGAAGTGTGCATAGTATGTTTTACATATATATATATATATCTGTGTCAGATGGTGGCCTTCTCTAGTGTGGGGTGAGGGGAGGGAGAGAGGAGAGAGTTTGGGGCTTAAATTAAAAAAAAAAAGTGTTGACATACTGTTCCTATCAGCCCCTCCCGTGTTTTTGTGTTTTGTGTTCTTCCTCTGTTTACTTTTGCTTTTTCCCTTTTCAGTATGTCATTTAAAAACCAAGGTTGATCAGTGAGTTCCCAACCTCTTTAGAGAACTCCCCTTTTTCTACTTCAGAGCTGTTCCCTTTGTGTCTTGAGAATGTCATTTTTGGAGCTTTCTATCTTTGCCAGAATTTTAACCCTACTTATCCTACCTAACCTGAAATCTGCTTTCCCAAAGTCTAGGCATTATGGAAGCCAGGAATAGTCTGACTTCTTCTCTGTTACAAATTGTAAGATGGAATACTTTCTTCTTCCCAATGTTCCTATTATTTACACCCTAGCAATCCATTCTGCCTTGTTGATGAGAACCATATAGAGAGGAGCATTTCCCCTTGTTGGTACTTCCAACTTTTGAAGGATGTATTCATGCAAGTCAAGTGTATTTTTTCTGTTCTGTTTTAAAATTCAGTAAGTATTTATTAAGTGCCTACTATGTGCAAATGACTGCTGAAAACTTGGGATACAAAGAAAGGCCAAAGACAGCCCCTGCCCTTGAGAAGCTCCCAGTCTAACGAGGGAGATGACATATTAAAAGAAGCTAAAAAGGGAGGAGGACGTGAGGAAGTCCAGCTAGGTGGGAACTGACACGATGGCTGCCCTGGGCACCCTTGTGTAATGGAGGATCCGGGAAGAGCTTTCCACTGTCCACCCTTTGCCTTCTCCAGTCAGAGGGAGGAAAGGCCCCAGAGACAGGGCTGCTGAGGAGAGAGGTGAGCTCCAAGGCTGATGTGATCTTGCAGCGTCATGAGGCACCAGCAGGCAGAATGAAAGTCCTGAGAAGTCAGTGCAGCCAAGCAGGAAAGGAAAAGGTGGCAACCCTAGGCACTTCCCTTAAATGGGAAATGTACAACATGAGCATCTCCATACACAAGGAAGAACCTTTTTTATGCCTCATGCAGCGTGAATTTCACTTCAAAGTAATATAATAAATTCAGGCTTCAAAGTTCTCCTTGTCTGTGCTTCCCCCTCTGTCTCTTTTCTTCTGTGCATTTAACAAAATGCTACAATTGCCTTATTTTCTTGACTTTCTTTATATTAATATTATTTCTAGTCCCCTTTCCTCCCAAATGCCACTGTAATTAAAAAATAAGCCTCGTAGAAAGTAAACATAGCTGAGCAAAATGTATTCAAACTTTAGGCCCTGTCTAAAAACATACATATAAAAAAAAGTCTTAAAAACATATGTATCACTGTGTACCTTGAGTCCCTAACACATCTGTCAGGCATTAGGTGGCTGCTTCGTCTTTTGTTGCCACTTCCTCGTTTATGTCTTCCTAGGTTTCTCATGATCCATCCCTTTCATTTCTTAAGGAACATAATATTTCATTACTTCAGACATCATAATTTCTTCATACATTCCTCAATCCATTGATGCTTTATTATTCATTTCTACATAAAAAGTGATGATTATTAATATTTTTGTACATATGGGTCCATTCTCTTTCTTTGATCTCTTTGTGATATAAACCAAATAATGCAATTACTGGGTTAGAGGATTATGTATATTTTAATGACTCTCCGGCTATGGGCCAAATGGTGTTTCAGAATGGGAGATGGTTTCACAGCTCTGCTTCCTAATGCGTTAATGTACCTGTTCTCTTCCAGCCTCTCCAACAACTGACAGTTTCTATTTTTGTCAGCTTTCCTACCTGATGAGTGTGAGATGTAGCTTCAGAATTCTTTAAATTTACATTTTTCCAAGTATTTAAGATATGGAGCATTTTTTTCATGGAGTTCTTCATAGTTTGGTCTTTTTTGGGCAATTGCCTGTTCATGTTTTTTGATCATTATCTATTATAGAATGGCTCTTACTTTTATACATTTGAATTAGTTCTTTATATCTTAAATCTTTATCAAAGAAATTTACTGCAGAAATTTTTTTCTCAGTTAACTATTTCCTTCTGATTTTATCTGCATTGATTTTGTTTACAGGGAAGCTTTTCAGTTTTATTTAAATCAAAATTGTCCATTTTATCATCTGTCATCCTCACTCACCCTTATATGGTATTTCCTTCTCCATAGTTTAAAAAGGTAACTCCATCCTCGTTCCTCTAATTTGCTTATGATGTGACTTTTTCAATTTAGGTCATGTATTCATTTGGAATTTGTTATGGTACATAGTGTGAGGTGTTGGTCTAGTTTCTGCCAGATTGCTTTTGGGAGTTCCCTCTAACAGATCACAACCCATCCATACCAGTCCATCCATTTCAACTTTTATTCTTGTCCTTGCAAATGTTTACCTAACGGGTTCTCCCAACATCACACAGGTATCAGTGGAACACAGTAGATGTTGAAATCTGGTCAACAGAACTCTTCATCCATTGGGTCTTTCCTGTATGGATTAACAGGCCAAACTCTCGTGAAATATTACATATCTCTTCTAAGAGGCTCTGCAGTATCTCGTGCTTGATGTGGTTATCTGCAAATAACAACATCTGGAATATGTAAATTAAGTTAAAAAGCTTATATCAATAAGTAAACTCATCGAGAAATATATAAAATTTATAATTAGGAGTAAAAAAAGAAATAATTAGAAAACAATTAAATGTTTATGGATGGGATATGCCAGCGTAATGCAAATGGCAATGCTTCTAAATTAATCTGCAGATCTGACGATTTAAATTACCAAGGAAATACTTTTATATTTAGGTAGAATAATAATTCATATAGAGGTGAAAATTTTTAAGAATGTCAATGGAAATAATGACTAAAGGGGATCTTGGATTACAAAAATCTCAAAATTATATTGTAAAGTAGTAATCAAAATATTTATTACTGATTCAAAAGCAAAATAGAAGGCACTAAATAAAACCCAGAACCATAATCTTTGATAAAATGAAGAACATAAGATGCTTCTCAAACTTTTTATTTGATAAGGAATGCTAAAAAAAATAAAAATCAGTTTAATAGCAAATAGACTTAGAAAATAATTTTTCCTGATGGGGAATGCAGAGAATATTACGTATGTGTATACCAAGAGTAACAAAGAAGACATTAACATTGTTTTTTATCTCATTTCAGATTGGGAGGCTACTCCAGAAACCAAGCAGTCAGTTCTGAAGCTGGGCGTTTCAGTACAAGATTTATCACAGGAAAGAGGCACAAAAAAGAATCTCTGTTTTTCCAGATTAAAAAAAGCCTGGGATTGTGATGCCACATTAGAGAGGCATCAGAGCAATGAGGGAACATATTCTCAAAAAGAAAAAATTACCAAAAAGAAACCTACAAATAAATCTAGAAGCCACAAATACAATAAATGTTATAGAAGCTTCACTCAAGGGCACATTTTTTTGGCACAACAAATATCTCTAAAAACAAATCTTTGTAAACCTGAGGCCCAAAGAAAGGGCATGAAACAATCTAAAAAATTAAGGAAATGTATGAAAACGTATTCAGAGAAAATATTTTCCAAGTATAATGAATTTGGGAGATACTTTAATTCGTACTTTACTGAAAACCTTAGGCTACAAAATGGAGAAAAACATTATCATTGTAATGAATGTGATAAAGCCTTCAGCCAAAGGGTTAGTCTTATTCAACATCATAGAATTCATACTGGAGAGAAACCTTATGAATGTGATGTATGTGGGAAGACTTTCCGACAAAGCACTGGACTTACTCAACACCAGACAATTCATACTGGAGAGAAATATTATGAATGTAATGAGTGTAAAAAAGTCTTTCGCCTGAGATCACAACTTATTCAGCATTATAGAATTCATACTGGAGAAAAACCTTATGAATGCAATGAATGTAAGAAGGCTTTCTGCCAGAACTCACAGCTTATTCAACATCGGACAATTCATACTGGAGAAAAACCTTATGAATGTGATGAATGTGGGAAAGCCTTCCGCCTGAGAATAGAACTTACTCAGCATAATAAAATTCACACTGGAAAGAAACCTTATAAATGTAATGAATGTGGAAAGGTCTTCCGACTCAGTTCACAACTTATCCAGCATCAGACAGTGCACAGTGGGGAGAACCCTTATGAATGTAATCAGTGTGGGAGAGCTTTCCGCCAGAGTACGGGACTTACTCAACACCAGACAATTCATACTGGAGAGAAATATTATAAGTGTGATGAGTGTGAGAAGGCCTTCCGCCTGAGAATACAACTTATTCAACATTATAGAATTCATTCTGGAGAAAAACCTTATGAATGCAATGAATGTGGGAAGGCTTTCCGCCAGAACTCACAGCTAACTCAGCATCAGACTGTTCATACTGGAGAGAAACCTTATGAATGTAACGAATGTGGAAAGTCCTTCCGCCTAAGAATAGAACTTACTCAACATCATGAAATTCATACTGGAAAAAAATCCTACGGGTGTAATGAGTGTGGAAAGGCTTTCCACCTTAATTCACAGCTTATTCAACATCAGACGATCCATAGTGGAGAGAAGCCTTATGAATGTAATGAATGTGGGAAGACCTTCCGTAAGAATGCATACCTTACTCAACATCAGAAAATTCATACTGGAGAAAAACATTTTAAGTGTAATGAATGTGGAAAAACCTTTGTTCAGAGGGCAGTTCTTACTCAACATTATAGAATTCATACTGGGGAAAAACCTTATGAATGTAATGAATGTGGGAAGGCCTTTCGCCAGAGCACAGGACTTGCTCAACATCAGGCAGTTCATACCGGAAAAAAACAATACGAATGTAATGAATGTGAGAGTGCCTTTAGTCAGAGGGCAGATCTTATTCGACATCATAGAATTCACACTGGTGAGAAACCTTATGAATGCAATGAATGTGGGAAAGCCTTCCGCCTGAGTACGCAGCTTACTCGACATCATAGAATTCATACTGGAAAGAAACCGTATGAATGTAGTGAATGTGGGAAGGCCTTTCGCTTAAAGACACGTCTTAATGAACATCAGACAGTTCACACTGGTGAAAAACGCTTTGAATGTAGTGAGTGTGGGAAGGCCTTCCGCCAGAAGACACATCTCACTGAACATCTGTCAATTCACAGTGGTGAGAAACCCTTTGAATGTAATGAATGTGGGAAGGCCTTCCGCTTGAGAACACAGCTTACTCAACATCACATAATTCATACTGGGGAGAAGCCATATGAATGTAATGTATGTGGGAAGGCGTTTAGTCAAAGGACAGAACGAAATCGGCATCATAGAATCCATACTGGAGAGAAACGTTATGAATGTAATGAATGTGGGAGGGCCTTCCGCTTGAGCACACACCTTACTCGGCATAAGAGAATTCATACTGGTGAGAAACCTTATGAATGTAATGAATGTGAGATGGCCTTCCGCCTGAGAGCACAGCTTATTCATCATCAGAGAATTCATAACGGAGAGAACATTTAGGAGAGTTATCATTGAGGAAAGGGTGTTCTCCAGAACAAATATATAATTTAATACTAAGTAAAGAAAACTTGTCTATGTAGTAAATATGAAATGACTTTTAGCAACAGCACAGCACTTGGGAAATGCCAAGTAATAAATACTGAGAAGCCATAAATGTAACTACCCCAAGGATTATTGCCAGATGTATACTACTTTATTGAAAATTAAAGAACTTAATTTAAAGGGAAACCCCACATCTGAAGCAGAATCTTATCCACCTTCCCATACTATTCCAAACCTTTTTCTTCCTCTTCAGACTCCCAGCCTTCTTTCTCCCCAAACTCCAATACTTGAGATTGACACAGATAATTATCTTAGATTTTCCTTAATCCAGTTTCATTTTAATGGACACATCAGTAAGTGTGAGCTCTTCCCAATTACTTTCTATCTTACTCCTCAAAGTGACTTTAGACTAAAAGGAACCTTTCCCAAACATAGTGTAATAATCTTAGGTCTGAAAACTTAGGTTTGTCAATTGAGGTTTACCACCATCTAAGGAGATTCTACTTCTCTAGGTCTTTTATTGAGAATGCTGGCCCTAGAGCAGGCCTGCACAACATATGGCCTTCAGGTCATACATCCCTCAGGCCTGGATGTAGTGCAGGCCTGTTTTATATTCTCTTCATTTTTCGACGGCTGCCCAAAATCCTTTGGCTTGGCAGGCTGCAAGTGCACTGGGGTCATAATTGGCCCTCGAGGTTGTGCAGGCCTGCCCTGGAGGGATTTCTTCCCCAACCACTCTTATGGGGCAGACTAAGAGCCTTTGCCCCCTTAGATCTCACTTTGTCAGCAATCCTTTTATAGATACTAATTTCCTGGAAGGGCTGTGGGATACAATAAAAGACAAGGTTGCCCATCCCTAATTAGGAGCTGTAGGAAGCTGAGCTCTTGGGGAAATCTTCCTCTAGCCTAGACTTTCCTCATGCTTTTTTTTTTTTTTTACTGTGTATGGGATATAAATTCTCATGGTCACAAGGGAAATGCCCTGTAGGATTCACACTTTATATTGCTCTGTCTGCCCCTTAGGTGGGTTAAGGGTTCACAGGATATCTGGTCCCATAATTAACATCTGCTGGGTGTCTCCCACTTTGCAAATACTTGGGCCTAAATTGTGCTGAATTAGATGTCCCCAGTGTGGGTGCCTCTGAAGAAGTAGGTCAAAGTCTTACGCATTTAAAGCAGGGCTACCACCTTTTTTTCCTCAATTAACAAACACTTATTTTCTTTCCACTCCCAAACCTTCCTCAATTGGAAAAAGGGGGTGGGGGTGGGGAATGGGAAAATAAAACCCTTGAAATAAATATGCATTCAGGCAAAGCCAATCCTCGTTGTGGCCACGTCCATAAATGTATATCTGTTCTGCATCTTGAGTCCATCACTTGTCTGTTAGGAGATAGGTAGCGTGTTTCAACATTGATTTTCTGAAATTGTGGTTGGTCATTGCATTGATCAGAGTTCTTGAGTTACAAGGTTGTAAGCATATACATGATTATGGTTCTCACTTCAGTCTCTTCATACAAGTCTTCCCGAGTTTCCCTGAAACCTTCCCTTTTGTCATTTCCTAAAGCATAACAGTATTCCAGTACATTCAAATGTAGGGGCAGCTAGGTAGCACAATAGATGGTCAGGCCTGGAGTCAGGAAGATTCATCTGCCTGAGTTCAAATCTGGCCTCACTTCAGTAGCTGTGTGACCAGGAGCAAGTCACTTAGCCCTGTTTGCCTCAGTTTCCTCATCACTAAAATAAGCTGTAGTAGGAAATGGCAAACCACTCCAGTGTCTATCCCAAATGCAGTCACAGAAAGTCAGACATGACTGAGAAGTAACTGAACAACATTGAAATGATAACAGCTACATTGAGGGAGGGCCCCAGAATCCGTAAATGTAGCTAGAGCAGCTAATCCTCAGATTGATTCTCTGACTCCTAAGACAATTCAGCCAATGCTAACATCCTGACTATCCCTGGCCTTTAAGTCCAAAATGGAGATAATTAGTCATTTCAATTCTGTGACAACAGTATCAAGCATATGACGTTATACTCCAGTTGTGTGTTCTGGCAGAACGAAGCACTCAACACTTTTGGTGCCATTGAGAATAACCCATATTTGAATGAATGATTTTCCCTGTGGGCAAAACCCTGTCCAGACCTCTGCATTAAGTGGAGGAAGCCCAGATGCAGACCTTGGCCTCTAAAGGTCCCAGCTTCATGGTGGACATGAAAACAAAGCCCACTCTTGCGGCAGGGCAGAGCTTATCCTGAGTGAGAGATGGAGAGGGGGTACAAGGAAAGATTGTGATATGAGGAGTTCAGCCAAGAAGTCAAGTAACAAGGTTTGTGGAGTGTTACGTG
Organism: Vombatus ursinus; assembly: GCF_900497805.2. Lineage (NCBI taxonomy): Eukaryota > Metazoa > Chordata > Mammalia > Diprotodontia > Vombatidae > Vombatus > Vombatus ursinus. Next base: position 724,981 of record NW_020954876.1, read on the forward strand.
TAACAAAGGTTCAAGGGATGGCCATAAGATTGGCCAAGCTGGGCTGGAGAGGCCAAAGTCAGAGCCTGAGCTTCATTAGGGCAGCAAGGGCGACTGTGAAAGATTCCCCTTGCAGTTGTGTTGCAGTACGGTTTCAAGACTGAGACCCCATATGGAAAGCCAGAACGACGTGACTTCAGTGTAAGCCAGAAATGACTGGACAGAGTTCTGGCTATGAATCATAACTTAAGAGTTGGAAGGGGTCTCTGATACCACCATGGTCAACTCATAATTGAACAACAATTTTGATCACATCCCCAGCAAGGGGTCATCCAACTTTTCTTGAAGACCTACTATCAGTATTAGCCCATTCCATTTTTCAACAGTTCTACTTTTTAGGAAGTTTTTTCTTCCATCGAACTAAAGCTGCCTCTTTGAAGTTTCCTTCCCTTGTTACTATTTGTGCCCTTCTAGGACTATTCTGGGACAGACCTAGCATAGGGTAGTCTAGTGATTCTGGCTTGGGAATGGAATGCAATGAGAGGGCCATGGACTAGATAATGCAGTCAAAACAAGTATACAACTCAAGAGAAAACATTACCCCTTTCCTGTCAGCTTTAACCATGGCAATGGCCATGCTACATTTGATAGATTTCCTTGCAGAGCAGAGTGGGAGTTAAACTAAGACTTTTACACTACCTCCCAGCAAGGTAGTCCTTTTGAACCTCAGATACCCAAGGACTCCAAACTACTGATAATCCCTAGAATAGCTTTCTCTTCCCCGAAAAGAAAACCATCTCAGCCTACGCAAAACAGATGCTGTTCCTACTACATCCCACCCCTCAGTAGCAAGGTCTCGAAAGTTTTCTAGATTATCTTCCACCACTAAAATAATCTTTAAACAATTTTGACCTCAGAAAGAAGGCTAATATAAGTAACACTGGAAGAGGCACTTAATAGAAATGATAGTACAATCTTCTAAAAAGTATAATTCCTACAGCGTGTGTGATGTCAAGGGAAGCTCAGAGTATGTTGATATAAAAGCATGGGGGAACAAAAGCATCATCATCAGGTCCACCGAAGAGTGGATGGCATCATCGACCAGGGTAGTGGGCACAAATAGCACAGGCCACAGCAGAACCAGCAACGTCGTGGCCCTTGACAGTGGAGAGCTTAGACTGAAATTCTGCTCAAAGCTTAAGTCTCCAGTTCTGTCCCAATACCCTGCCTCTTTTGCTGATATAATTGGCCCTGGCCAACAAGGATCCAGTTTCTAAAGATCATAGTTTTGCGCAATTCATCCAGATCTCCGTCCCGTTATAAGTGAAGCACATTCAACCGGTTCTAGCAACCAAACTCTTTGGCACTGTCAAAATCAGAAATGGGTACGGTCTTATGAGTGTAAATGATATTAATGATACATTACCGTTTTTTTTTTGCCACAGCATGGGACCTTGCAGCTGAAACTTATTTCCATTTCCCAGCTACTCCTCAGGAAGTTGATACTGAACAGTGGAACGGATTCTTTAAATGATCATTTCATCATCATGGCCAGATACTAGGATTGAGTGTCCCTTTTCCTAGAGCTACTGTCTCTGCAGTGACTCAACAGAATGCCAGGAAGGGGGAAAGCTTTCAGTTCCAGCTGTTTTTTGGATATGGCTTCCAGGAGAACTTACCTGACAATTACGGACGTAATTGATGTAATTCCGGTTAACCTTCTGACCCATCTACCATGCAGAGTTGCCTGAGCCTTGAGGTCCCTGCTCCCTCATAAAGCTTCACATACCCCAGCAAAGTGGCTCAGGGTCCCTCCTCAACTGGCAAGTCTTTTCCCAAGAGATGGTTTGGACAACTTCACAGAGAGGACTTGAAGAACCAAGAGGCGGATTTATTTTTGAGGGATGGAAAGTAAGATGGAGGCGGGTGAGAGCTGACTATAGTCTTGCTTTCTAACCACATGTGAGAGTTGTCTGCATGCTTAGGAGTAGTATGTCATTTCATAACTACAGTGAGTGTGAATTTATCCAGAAGAAAAGAGATACCTTTGGTGTCTCTTGGTATAATGCTGAATTCTTAGATGAAAGTGAGGGAAAGTCTACACAGTCCCAACAGAAGGAGTCAGTTCCTCAGCAGAGGCACCTACGGGAGCAAAGATTTGTTATTACACTTCACACACACCCCCAAGGGGCCCCCAGGGACAGGGAGTTTCTGGCTAGGGGGCTCTAGGACACTGAATGAGCCTCAGTATCAACTTGGACCCCAAAGTTGGCAGATTAGGGCCTTTAGGAAAACCATTCTTAGCTAACTGTAAAAATAGGTGGCCAAATTTGGCCTCTGAACTGTAGTTTATGACCTCTACCCTATACAGAGGTGACCATGATGAGGATCAATGACTGTTCGGAAAGTATCGGTTAGACCCGATTAGCCCCATGCTGCCGTGGCTGCTCACCACCATCACTTTGTCATCAGTAGCTCCTGTGCGAAGTGCCCTTTACAGCTCTCACACACAGCCCATTTGAACCTAGGGCATAGTCCTTCAGGCGTGGCAAAAGCTGGTATGTCTGGTCTTTGGGGGTCTATTCTGTACTTTTTATTGGCATTTTCCCCTCTGATACCTACATCAGGCTTCTCACATCCCAGAAGTCAGGGTACCCCTTAAATACAGCAGCCCCTTAATACAGTGTAAGCTTCTTGTCAGCAGGGACTGTCTCACTTTTGTATTTGCAAATGGGAGGCTCTGTAAATGCTTGTTGATTGACTAGATGACTGCCGAGGAAACTTCCAGCTCTTAACGTGTCATCCTGTGGAATTATTCATGTGAGTTCCAGTTCAGTTCAATCATTTTTTCAGTAGTATCCAACTCTTTGTGACCCCATTGGGGTTCTCTTGGCAGAGATGCTGGAGTGGTTTGCCATTTCCTTCTCCAGCTCATTTTGCAGATGAGGAACTGAAGCAAACTGAGGAACTGAGGGTTAAGTGACTTGTCCAGGGTCACACACCTAGGAAGTGTCTGAGGCCAGATCTGAACTCACAAAGGTGAGTCTTCCGATTCCAAGCCCAGTGCTCTATCCACTGCGCTGCCTAGCCGCCCCCAATGTGATTTCCAACTCACTGATATTCAGAAAGTTTCCCATCACTAGTTAAGAGCTGTGTGACCCCGGACAAGTCAATTATCTTCTCTTTCTTGGTTTCCCCCGCTGCTCAACTATAGTCATGGTTTTTCCGATCTCAATGACGGCTGTGGAAGGCGGACCATAAGGAAAGCTGAGCACCAAAGAATCGAGGCTTCCAGTCGTGGTGCTGGAGGAGACAGCTAGAGAGAGTCCTTGGAGGGCAGTAAGACCAGACCGCTTGGTTTTAGAGAAATTAACTCGGGCTGTTTCACGGACACCGGGGACGCGCACGTGGACAGACTTCCAGAGACGGTGAGGGCACAAGGGCCCGGCGCTCCACCGGCGTCCGGAGGGCACGACCCAAACGCCGTCCCCCGCCCCACGGCGGCTGGCATCTGGCCCCCGGGCAGAGCCTCCGAGGAGGCCCGAGAGCTGGCCGCGGGGAGAGACGAGCCGGCGTCCGGCGTGAGGGCGGCAAACGCGCCCCTCTGTCTATAACCGAGGGCGCCCAGAGCTGGCGGCTCGCAGGGCTGGACACCTCCATCTGGGGCTCTGGGGTGGACAACGCCTAGGGCCGGAGCAGCCGGGGTGCGGCTGCTAGGGCACGAGCGGCCCCGGACGCGGGCCTGGCAGTGCCAGAGCCGGGGACCCTTCCGGCTGGCTCTCGGGGCACTGGCAGCCCCTTCCTACGTTCCCTTTGCAAACAACTAGGAGGCTCACAGCGGCGGCCGCTCCGGCCCAGAGGGCGGACTACGATTCCCAGGGGTCTCTGCGGCCTCCAGGCACCAAGCGGTGGCCATGGAAACGGGGACAGGCGGGCTCCGCAGAAGAGGCTTCAGAGGATTGGTGGGGAGAGAGAGGCGAGGCCGGAAGAGGAAGGACCGATTCAGGAGGGCAGCCAGCGTCACTTCCGCTTCCGGGTGACGCTACTGTCTCGGACGCGCTTGCTTCTGCTGTGCCTTCTCTCCCATTTTCGCCGCCACCGGGACTAGAGCCCCGTGTCCCGGGCCGGAGTGAGTAAGACCCGAAGGTCGGGGAGGGCTGGGCGGCCCGGAGGCCAGGATACGCTTGCGTCTGCTTTCGGAGCCCCCGGGGACGTGTCTGGGGAAAGAGAACGAGAAGGGGGAGCGGCCCAGCAGAGTCGCTCGTGCGCAGAGCCCCCGCGCCCTCCCGTAGCCACGCCCCATACGTGAGGGGACGCTCTGATAGGCGAAGCGTGCGCCGCTGCTCCGCCCCCCTCCTCCAGGCCCCGCCCCCCGGGACCGTCCTGAGACCCCGCCCCCCGGGACCGTCCGCCCCCTGCCGCTGCCCTCACCCCTCCCAAGGGCCGGGTTCCTGCCTGCCCCCAGGAGCGTTCGTAGGGCACCTGCCGTGTGCCTGGCCTGGGGCAGGCGCCGAACCAACCAGCATTTATGCAGCCCCCACTGCACACCTGGCCTGTGCTAAGCCCCGCGGATGCACCCCGCCCTCAAGGGCTCAGTCCGATGGGGGCAGGACGAGAGTTCGAATCCTGCCACGGATCCTCATTCGCCCTGACCCTGGTCCAGTCAGCTGACCTCGTTGTTCCTCAGTGCCCTCCGCTGTAAAAGCCACGAGGGTGTCCCGCGTCACCCGCCTTCTCCCCAGCAGTCCGAGGTGGGCGGGCGCGGGTGTGCCTCTCTCATGCCCCCTCTTCTCCGCAGCTGCTCCTCGTGACGCCTCCCGATCTCCGTCCACGAGGAGAGGAGGAGAGCATGGCCCCCGTGCTTCTGGCAGCCCGGACCCAGCAGGTGAGCCGGGGGTCTGCTTTGCGTTGTTTCCTCGCTCCAGTCAGACCCCGTCCTGGCCAGTGCCTTTTTGGTTGCGTTGTGGCCTCCCTCGTTCCTTGTGGCTTTGCTTCTTTGTGCCTGAAGGCCGGCCAGCTTGTGTGGCATTGCTGTAGCAGCCTCAGAAACGGGCAGACGGGCGCCCTGGCGTGGGCGAGCTGTCTGTGCCGGTACCCGCGCCTCATCAATGGCGTGGTCGTAGGTCGGGTCGGGAGGCAGTGTGCCTCACCAGCCTGGTTAGACCCCAGCGAGCCAGCTTCCTGCGGAGTGGTGGTAGTGTGGTCACGGTGACCCTAAGGTGAGGTGCTTCCATCGCTGCGTCAGGGATGCCAAGTGCACGATTTCACACCGGTGGCATTCCACAACCTAAATATAAAGGGGGCCGGGCGTGCAGCTGAGCCGTCCTTGTATTCTGGATGGTTCTTTATTTTTAGAGCCGTTAAAGGCTGTATTGCCCCCTGCCTAAAGTGGCTTCCATTCCAAGAAGTTCTCTGCCCGTCAGATCGCTCAGTCAGTTTGACAGACACGTGTTAAGTCTGGGGAAGATCGAAAGTTCAGATAGTTCCTGCCCTCATGGAGCTCCCAGGCTAATAACTGTAAATTTCTGTATTTACTTGATAACTCCAACGGTCTTGTAGACATAAGAATTGGAACTCTAAGCCAACCTCCGCCTCTTAACTCAATCTCACCTGGAGTCTTCTCTCCCTTGTGGTAGAATCCAGATGCCCCTTTTAATTCTCAAAGGTGCCGGTGCGCTCCTCAGTGTTGCTGTCAGCACAAGTACACTGCCAATAGATTTCCATACCTAGTAACACATGTGCCAGTAAGTGACCACCCCAACTACACACCTGCTTCTGCCCTGCCCCTGGGACTGCCACACAGTGATTGATTACCCTTCCACAGGGAGGATTGCATTGTATATGTAATGATCATCTCCATAAATTTTACATGTACAGTAATTTCCCTTTTTACAAGTCAGATAAATATTTGTAAGAGTTATACTTACACAAATACAATTATTATAAGTACTGATATGTTTTCCCATGTTTCATTACCTGAATAAAAATTGTTTGTCACTGGTATAAAAAAAAAAGAGAGAGAGAAATGGGCATATTTGCCAAAATCTAATTTAGTAGTGTCTATGGATCTATCAGATCCAGTTTTTCAAATATTTTGTTCACATCCACTCTCCTCACTTATCTCTGATTTGTAAGGCTCTAAGAGAGACCTTAAGATCAACTGTAATCAAGACCCTCATTTTATTTTTTATTAGTGTTATTGTTGTTGTGTCCAACTTTTCTCGACCCCATTTGGGGTCCTCTTGTCTCAAGGATACTGGAGTGGTTTATTATTTCCTTCTCCAGCTCTTTTTACTAATGAGGAACCAAGGCAAACGGGGTGAAGTGACTTGCCCCGGGTCACACAGCTAGGAACTGTCTGACGCTGGATGTGAACTCAGTACTCTGTGCACTTCACTACTGGGCTGCTCTGTAGTAACGCTTAATAAAGACTGGTTGATTTGCCTTTGACCATAATGCACTTAGGGGCAGCTCTGTCACTCTGTCTTCTGAAGTTGGGGTTTAGCCTGATTTATGCTAATTGAGAACTGGATTAATTCCGGCCCTTCCTTCACTTTGAATTTGTATGAAACCCTGTGCTTTATTTAGGCTTTTTTTTTTAAAGCAACAAATTCTTTGATTTTGTTTTCTGTTTCATTCTCTTTTTCACTCTTTGTTTGTGGATTCACCCTCTTAACATTCAAGATTATATTTTTTTAAGGTTGGTTTTTGTTCCTTTAGATGATGTTGTTAATTTTGTTTTCTTTAGTATAAGATATCTCACTCTGCTGTTTTTTCTCCGTTGTTTTTACACTGTCATGTTTATTTGCTTGTAGAAATCCTACTTGCTCCAATCTCTAATAATTTTCCCGGTGCTCTCTTTGGTTGCCAGTGTTTTGTTTTGTTGTACTTTCTCACAGCTGTAGTGAGAATGATATCTGTTTACATCGGTTAGTCAGTAAATATTTATTAAGTTCCTATTATGTGGCAGGCCCTGTTCTAAGCTCTGATGATTCAGAAGGCAATCCCTGCCCTCAAGGAGCTCACAGTCTAATGGGGGAGACAACAAGGGAGCAAATTTGTGCAAACGAGTTTTCTACGTGATGGACGGGGAGCGATTAACCGAAGGAAGACCCAAGCATAACCGGTTGGGGAAGGATTCCTGGAGAAGGCAGGACTTTAGCTGGGACTTGAGGGAAGCCAAGAGGCAGGAACAAGGAGGGAGCACTTTGTAATTGTTGTAGATAATAATCTTTGCTTCTGCTTCTGCTTTCTTTTCTCTGCTTACGTCGTGTGAATTTGTTCCTGCTTCTTTGAATTTTTCTATTTGTCATTTCTTGTAGCACACGTCCCTAGCCGTTGCACATATAATATGTTCCCGACTTTTTGTTCCTGCAAATGCTGTTTTTAAAAATATTTAAAATAAGTATTTAAACACATTGAGTTGTTGAAGAAGAGAGGGCAGATATATTGATCTGAGTATCATCAGCATAGAGATGATAATCCGTGGGCTCCGTGGGAGCTGCTGAGATCCAAGTGAAGTAGGACAGAGAGGGAGGAGGAGAGGCTCAGAACAGAACCTGAGGGACACCATGGTCAGCGGGCATGGTCTAGAGGAAGATCCTGCACAGGGGACAGAGAAGGAGCGGTCAGAGAGGGAAGAGGAGAACCAGGAGAGAGACAAGAAGGTCAAGGAGAGGAGCATGATTGAGAGTGTTAAAGCCTGCAGAGAGGTCAAGAAGGATGAGAACTGGAGCAGCTAGGTGGCGTAGTGGGTAGAGCACCGGCCCTGGAGTCTGGAGGACCTGAGTTCAAATCTGGCCTCAGACACATAACACTTACTAACTGTGTGACCCTGGGCAAGTCACTTAACCCCATTGCCTAGCCAAAAAAAAAAAAAGGATGAGAATTGAGAAAATGACATTAATTTGGACAATGAAATACCCATTGGTAACTTTGAGGGAGTTTGGAAGCCAGACTGCAGAGCATTAAGAGAAGAGGAAAGGGAGGAACTTGGTATGCATGGCCTTGTTGAGAAGAGAGATATGGCACATAGCGAGCAAAGACGTGTGCATCAGTTGAGGGGTTTTTGAAGATGTTAGAGATGTTTGTAGGCAGCAGAGGAGAAGCTAGTAGGCAGGAAGAAATTAAGGTGGGTGAGAGTGGAATGGGATCCTTCAGGCATCTAGAGGAATTCACCTTACCAGGAGAGGGGTCATCTCTTCATGTGGGAAGGGTGGAGTGGGGGCATTGAACTGATATGAGATAGAGGGGGAGAAGAGGGAGTTTTGGTGAATAACCTCCAGGGAAATAGGAGGCCATATTATCAGCCCGAGGAGGGAGCTTAGAAGGTTTAAGGAGGGATGGAAAGGTTTAGAAAAGCTACTGTGGTGAGTGTAAGAGGATTGCATTGCTACCTTGAGAGTCCAGTTGAGGTGATGAGATTCCAGTTGGAGAATGCTAGGGCATCAGGCCACCACGGACAGCCGAGAAGCTGGTAGGCCAGGGGAAATGTCTGGCCTGGGGAAGCTAGGACCCTGCTCACACTGTGGATAATGCCCTATTTTGATGCCCAGCAGGGTTCTGAGTTAAGTCCATTGTAGCACAAAAGTGCCACACGATTGTGACCCCTGTGATTTTGTTATCTAGCTCATGAGAAGGTGGGCTCCGTGAAGGGGGTAACTGTTTTCACTTCTTTGTATCCAACATTGAACACTGTGTCTCGCATGTGCAATAAATATTTATTGGCATGTTCAGAATTTCGTAAACTGGAGTCCCACCGCTGTTCCCGTGATAATAGGGCTGGATTCTACTGAAGGCCAAGTCCTCCGGAGAGTGGCTCTGGTTGCTGAGCACCTTGGGGCTCCTTCCTCACCAGGACTGGTGTTGGAGGGCTTATCCTTGGAGACACATCCATTTGTTTTCTCTTTAAGGAATCAGTTACTTTCGATGATGTTGCTGTGGAATTTACTTGTGAGGAATGGAGACACCTGGGCCCTCCTCAGAAGGAGTTGTACAGGGATGTGATGCTGGAGAACTACAGGAACCTGGTCCGCCTTGGTAAGGACAGCTTTTTGCAGTGATTCAGATCTGCCTTGTGGAGGTGGGGGCAGTGTTCTTAGGAGGTGTGGGGTGTTTTCTTGAGCGGCTACTGTTTGTATGCAGAGACCAGAATTATTCATCCTCTCGTAGTCAGGAAGCAGTATATTTGTGAAATGTTTTCCTTCGTACGACTGGAAACTGACAGTTGGGGTGTATTGTCCCTGAGGTTTTATTTCCCTCCTTTCTCTTCCTTGAAGTCCAAGGTCAGATAATTGCATGAAAGATTCCATGCACTTAAGTCAAAGGAAATTACTTTTTCTGAGATCAGATCCACTGTATGATCTATTTCCCCCATTTTTGGCAGGGTTTGAAGGTGTTCTGTAGAACTATCGGGACCTTACTAGCATACCCGCTTTTTTGGAAAGAGAAGGAATAAGATTAAATTCTGGAATGGCTCTGTCTCCCCAGTAATTTCCCTTTTCCAATGACTAGGGCTTGCAGTTTCCAAGCCAGACGTAATCTCCCAGTTGGAGCGAAGGGAGGCACCCTGGACACCAGGAGGAATCCAGAGAAGTGGCTGTCCAGGTGAGTGGGTCATTGTAAACTGCAGTTCACTCGGTCAGTCTAGGAAAGCACTAGTAAAACTTGGAACGTGGATGTCTCCTGTTGGCTGCCCAGGCCCTGGGAGAAGAGCTGAGATTGCATGGCATTAGCTTCCTCCTGGAGACTCATCTTGACGTCCACAACTCCATCCTGACATCTCTCCCCTCCTCGTGTCCCTGCAGTGGCAGAGAAGAGGATGCCTCAGCAGGGGATGGGACTTTCTCTCCTTGCTTTCTGCCCCCTTTCCTGATGCTCTGCTGTTCTCACTACCCACGTAGAAGGGGGCCGCACAGGAAGGAGCTCCTGGGTGTAGTTTCTTTCTTTTATGGGCTGCCATGGCCAACTAGTTCATGACCAAGTGGTGACCAGCCTCTTGATACTCAGCTGGGCTTATCCCAGGCCTCCCACTGCACCTGCCCTCCCTGGAGGATGGTTGTAATTGTTGGGAAGTTTCATGTAATGTAAGCCTTGATTTGCCTCTTTCCAGCATCTAGCCATTGCTTCCAGTTCTGCCCATGGGGCCAAACAGAACAAGTTGAGTTCATCTCTCTCTAGTGTGTCAGCCTTCCCCAAACTGGACAATGTGGTGTCGTTCCCACTAGACACCCCAGTTGCTTCATTGGGTTGTTTGATGGCAGGAACTTAAGGCCCCTCGACCTTCTGGTTTCCCACCTCTGGACGCTCCTTTACTGAGATGCCCAGAGATGAACCTGCACACAAACAACTTCTCTGGTAGCAGAAGATAACTGGAAAATGATCTGGGGCTGTTAGTGGACTGCAAGCTGAGATGAGTCAGCAGCAGGCTATGGTGGCCTTAAGGGAAGCGCTAAGAGTGGAGAAGGGGGAAGGCGAGGGTCTCCTTGCGCCCAGCCTGGAGTGTTGGCTTCTGGGGGCGGCATTCAGAGGCCAGGTCCCTGCCTTCCACTTCACAGCATCCATTCACTGCCTTCTTTGTGTTTTCGTGGGGACATTTATCCTTTTCCAGCCCAGCAATGTCTCTCCCATTCAGCCTGCTATTCCCGAGGTCACTGGCAGTGGCTCAGTAATCACACCTGCCAGCTCTTTCAGTGGGATATACTACGCCTGGCCAGGTGACTGGCACTCCTTGAGGCAGCCAGGGGCTCTCTTCAGATCCCAGTGCTTGTCTTAAGTATCACTTCCTCCTAGTCCCTCTTGTTGAGTCCTTTCCAGCCCCCAGGTCATTCTTCTTGGCCGGGAAACTGAGGAAGAGCTGCTTCATCTTCTTCCCGTTGGCCTCCTTTGGGATGGATCTTCTTTTCCCTGAGCCAGCCTAAAACCAGCCGCCTTTTTGTCATTCCATAGCTGTCCTGGGCAGCCCCGGGACATTCTGAGCTTTCACGCTGTCATCCTGTTGCCTGCCTCTGTTTCTCTTTTCATGTGTTTTAAAATCCCCAGTGGGGTGGCGAGTTCCACGTGCGTCCATAGCCACCACCGCTTTCGAAGGCTCCCCCTCAAGCTTGTTCACTTTGTAATAAATGATAGCCACTGGCACTAAGAGAGCGCTTTGCGGTTGGCTAAGTGCTGTCTAAATATTGTCTCATTTTATCCTCTCAGCAACCCTGAGAAGCAGGTGCTGTTATGATCTCCATGCTACATCTGGGAACGGAGGCAGGCAACGGCTAAGTGACTCACCCAGGTTCACATAGCTGGTAAATGTTTGAGGCTGGATTTGAATTCATGTCTTTCTGATTGCCCATCCAGCAAGTTTATGCACGACACCACCTAGCTGTGCCTTGAGAATGTCATCCTTGAAAGCTTTCTGTCTTCGATGGACAAGCAACTTCATCTTGGAGAATTCTGACCCACGTGATCCTTCTTACGGTTTTTCTGAACCCGTTGAAATCTGCTCTCCCAGAGTCTAGGGTTCATGAAAGGCAGGAGTGGACTTTTCTGTTACAAGTTCCAAGGTGGAATATTCTTTTCTTCCAAGATTCTCATCATTTTCGTCCCAGCAACCCAGAATCAGGTCTAGAGTAGTGTTGGTACCTCTGCGTTGTGAAGGATGGGATTCTTAAAGCAGTCTAGAATCATTAACTGCGTTCTGTTTTGGGTAGAAGGAGAGCACCAGCAGATGTCCAGATAATTAAAGTTCTTTTATCATGACTTACCATTCATGCTTACCATTGGTTTCCTTTTTTAAGACACAATTTTTAACATAAGCGTGATTATTTCTCCATAAACCCAAATGGAGAGGTCAGTTCATACTCAGCTCTGGTCTATTCATCAATAGTACTTGCAAATCTTCTGTTCCATTTTTCCCCTTGGACTTATATCTGTCTTTGCTGCAGGGTAAGCAGTTGTTGGGTGTAGCCCTCCACTTTGCTCTTTTGTAATATATGTTACAAGATCTCTTCTCATATTCATAGTAGAGGTTTCCAGGGCTTGGAGAATCTGAAATCTACTTCTTAGGTACTTGAATGCCTTCTTTCACAATGTTGGCCGTATTTTTTCTTTGAGAGCAATAGATCTTGGCAGCGGCACATCTGAGACTCTTTTGTGGCTTGCTTAAGGAGGTGACTGGTGGATCCTATCTTTGCTTTACCTCTGGTTTGAATGGTGTGAGCGGTTTTTTTCACATTGTCTCAAAATACTATCCAGGACTTTTTTTTTTTAACCCTATGGTTTTTCAGGGACTCCAGTGCTTTTTAAATTCTCTCTCTTTGGCCTGTTCTCTAGGTCAGTGATTGATAGATAGATAGATAGCTCAGTTTAAATTTTCTTTTATGTTTCAGTGTTTTTATTTTTTCTATTTCTTACTATCTTATGAAGTCATTGATTTATGTTTGGGCTATTCTTGTTTTCAGGAAGTCCTTTACTTTGGCGGAGTTCACTACTTTTCTAAGCTATTTATTCTCCTGCTAATTCATTTAATCAGAGCTTTTATTTCATTTTTTTTAACTGTGGCTTAATTTCTAGATATTCATATAGACTTTGTGGAAAATCCATTTTTTAAATCTCTACTTAGAGTTGTTTCAGAGTTACATTTTCTCAGAAGGTTGTTGATAGCTTAGATTTGTTCCTTTGAAAATAGCAAAAATAATAGCATTTATATGGCATTTTTTAAGGTTTTCAAGGTGCTTTACAAATATAATATTATCCTCACAAAAACCCTGAGAAGTAGGCTCTATTATTCTCCCCATTTTTCAAATGAGGAAACTGAGGCAGATAGTGTTTATGTGATTAGTCTAAGCTCACACGTCTAGTTATTGTCTGAGACTGGATTCAACCTTGAGTCTTCCTCCCTCCAGGCCCGGTGCTCTATCACTCCATCACCTTGCCTCTTCATATCCTTTGATCATTTCTCTATTAGGTAATGGCTCTTATTCTGAGATATTTGATCACTTCGTTGTATATCTTGGATATGAAACTTTTACTAGAGAAATTTGCTGCAGATTTTTCCCCCAGTTATCTATTCTAAGTCTTAACTGCTTGGTTTCGTTTCTATAGAAGGTTCTCAATTTTATGTGATCAGAATTGCCATTTTATCTTCTGTGAGCTATCTGGTCATGAACACCTCCTCTAGCCATAGGTGATCAGAGTATTTCCATCATTGCTGCTCCACTTTGTTTAGTACATGACCTGCTGAGATAATGGATTCATTTGAAGCTTATCGTGGCATGTGGTATGAGAGCTTCACCCAAACATATTTTCTGCTAGATTACTTTTCTAGTTTTCCTGGCATTTTTTGCGAATCATCCTTCCTTTTTTTTTTTTTTTTTTTTTTTGTGAGAGCAATTGGGGTTAAGTGACTTGCCCAGAGTCACACAGCTAGTGAGTGTTATATGTCTGAGGTGGGATTTGAACTCAGGTCCTGCTGACTCCAGGGCTGGTGCTCTATCCACTGCGCCACCAAGCTGCCCCTCGAATCATCCTTCCATCAATGCAGATCATCACTAATTTATTCTTGCCGGCTGCGTGAAATCATGGTACGTGTTCTCGCCTATGTTCACCACCCAGTGCTTCCAAAAGGCCAGGTGTATTCCTTGCTTTCTTACAGCATCATGACTGTACCAATGGAGGACTTTGTCTCTGTCACACTCATTCTTGCCGTGATAAAGTATCTTGATGAAGGCCTTTACTCATGTTCTTCAGAATTCTTTGCTTGTGTGTTGTGTGTGCCTCTGCATTGTTTTTTGTAGGATATTCACCTTTAGTTCCTCTGAGACAGTGGTGTCCAAAAAGCAATATCAGGAGAATGCTTATATTTTTTTAAGTGCCTTTATATCCATGGGAAGCTTTATTGTTTCCCAAAGGCCAGCCATATTGTTTACCTTTTCAACTGTGGGACCAGCTCATTGTCTGTACTGTCACTGAAATGCATCCTTTTGGACGAGCTCTATAAGGCAGCATCCAAATGCATGTTATCTGGGCAACATGCCTTCTTTGTTCATTCGCTTGATCTTTCTTTTGTGGATGGACAGGTCAAACGTCTTTGCATGATTTTAAATCTCTTCACAAGGCTTGATAGAGTCATCACAACGTTACTTCCACAGTTCTTAAAATCACTAGATGTGAACATACCAAGATATATGTAGGGCTCATAATTAGGACTTGAAAACAGTTTTGGCAGAAATAAAGGAAGACCTAAATAATTAGGAGTGGGAATAACTTTTTGTGGATAGGATATGCCAACATAATAAAAGTGGCAATATTTCCTAAAATGATTCACAGATTTCATGTTATACAGTCAAATTACCTATAAGGTATTACATAGATTTGAAGAAAATGATAACAAATGTCATTTGGAAGAACAGACTATCAAGAGAAATAGTCAATAGAGATTTTAATAAATGGGGTCTAACATCACATCTTAAAATTATGTTGTAAAGAGATAATGATCAAAACTATCAACTACTGTTTAAAATAAAATAGTGAAGTCCAAGTAGTAGAGGGACTTAAAAAAGTAAGACCCCAAACCCAATATATTGATAAGCTAAAGAACACAAACTCCGAGGGGAAGGACTTCTTGTTTTAGAGGCAACACTGGGAAAAAATAGAAAGTTTGATAAATAATATTTAGAAAGTAATTTCCCTTAATGGAGAATATTCAAAACAGGTCTATGTATATGTATAGCAATAGTAACAGCACAATTACTTTTTTTCTCTCATGCAGATTGGGAGGCTACTCATGAAACTAAGGCATTTGCTGCAAAGCTGGGCATTTCAGTAGAAGAATCATCCCAGGAAAGAGGCATGGGGGAGGTTCTCCATTTATCCACCTCGCACGAAGCCTGGGAACATGATGATGTTACATTAGAAAGGGAGCAGGACAACGAGGAAAAACATTCTTGGAAAGTAAAAATAGCTCAAAAGAGAGGTGCAAATAAGTCAAGAAGCTACAAATATGACAGGAGCTTCAGTCTGGGGCACATTTCTTTTGTGCGACAGAGATCATCTTTAGGAATGAGCCTCCTTAAACGAGATACAAAAAGAAAGCACTTCAGACTTTCTACAGACCTAAGAAAATATAATAGAATGTATTCAAAGAAGATATTTTCCAAATGTAATGACTATGGGAAATTCTTTAAACATAATTCAGACTTTACTGAAAGTCATAGGCTGCATAATGAAGAAAAACGTTATCAATGTAATGAATGTGGGAAAGCCTTCAGCCAGAGAGCCAGTCTTATTCAACATCATAGAATTCATACTGGAGAGAAACCTTATGAATGTAATGTGTGTGGGAAGGCTTTCCGCCAGAGCACTGGACTTAATCAACACCAGACAGTTCACACTGGAGAGAAACATTATGAGTGTAACGAATGTAGAAAGGCCTTCCGCCTGAGGAAACAGCTGATTCAGCATTATAGAATTCATACTGGAGAAAAACCTTATGAGTGTAATGAATGTGGGAAAGCCTTCCGCCAGAGCTCACAACTTACTCAACATCAGACAATTCATACTGGAGAGAAACCTTACGAATGTGGTGAATGTGGAAAGGCCTTCCGACTGAGAACATTACTTATTCAACATCATAAAATTCATACTGGAAAGAAACCTTATAGATGCAATGAGTGTGGGAAGGCCTTCCGCCTCAGTTCACAGCTTATTCAACATCAGACAGTTCATAATGGAAAGGAACCTTATGAATGCAATGTATGTGGAAAGGCCTTTCATCAGAGAGCTCAACTTAATCAACACCAGACAGTCCATTTTGGGGAGAAGCCTTATGAATGTAATGAATGTGGGAAGACCTTTCGCAATAGTACATGCCTTATTCAACATCAGACAATTCACACAGGGGAGAAACCTTATGAATGTCGTGAGTGTGGGAAAGCCTTCAGATTGAGCTCTTATCTTACACGGCATCAGAGAATTCATACTGGAGAGAAGCCTTATAGATGTGATCAGTGTGGGAAGGCTTTCTGCCAGAGCTCACAGCTAACTCAACATCAGACAATTCATACTGGAGAGAAACCTTATGCATGTAATGAATGTGGAAAGGCCTTTAGTCAGAAAACAGAACTTACTAGGCATCAGACAATTCATACTGGAGAGAAACCTTATGAATGTAATGAATGTGGGAAGGCTTTCCGTCGGAAAGCAGGACTTGTTGAACATAAGATAATTCACACCGGAGAGAAAACGCATAGATGTAATGAATGTGGGAAGGCCTTTCGCTGGAAGACAGGACTTACTATTCATCAGAAAATTCATAGTGGAGAAAAGCAGTATGAATGTAATGAATGTGGCAGTGCTTTTCGCCTGAAAAGACAACTTACTCAACATCAAAGGCTTCATACTGGTGACAGACTTTGTGAATGTGATCAATGTGGGATGGTCTTTAGCCAGAGTAGAAACCTTATTCGACATCAGAGAATCCATAGTGGAGAAAAACCTTATGAATGTAATGAATGTGGGAAGGCCTTCCGCCTGAAGGCACGACTCACTAAACATCTGACAGTTCATACAGGTGAGAAACATTTTGAATGTAGTGAATGTGGGAAGGCCTTCCGCCAGAAGACACATCTCACTGAACATCAGACAATTCACAGTGGTGAGAAACCCTTTGAGTGTAATGAATGTGGAAAAGCCTTCCGCTTGAGAACACAGCTTATTCAACATCACAGAATTCATACTGGGGAGAAACCATTTGAGTGTAATGTATGTGGCAAGGCTTTCAGTCACAGAACAGAACGTAATCGGCATTATAGAATTCATACTGGAGAGAAACGTTATGAATGTAATGAATGTGGGAGGGCTTTCCGCTTGAGCACACACCTTACTCGGCATAAGAGAATTCATACTGGTGAGAAACCCTATGAATGTAATGAATGTGAGATGGCCTTCCGCCTGAAAGCACAACTTACTCATCATCAGAGAATCCATACTAGAGAGAATCTTTAAAAAGGTTATCATTTAGGAAAGGCTTTCTTCTGGAACAAACAGTATTAATACAGAACAAAAGAAAAGCTGGTCTATATTATAAATATAGAATGTCTTTTAGGTAGATAACAGCTTATGACACAGTAACTTGCCGAGAAGCCATATGAATATAAGGAAAGGAATAAGATTAAGATTAAAGAATTGAACGAAAGGGAAACCCCCATAGGTGAAACAGATTGTTTTCTGTTTTCACACAGCAGTGGGACCTTTTTCTTTCTCTTCAAAGTCCTCTCGATCTTCTTTCCCAAACCCCAGGACTTCAATTGATTTAGATTTTTAATTGACTTAGTTGTTTGCATCATAGAACCTCAGCCTCATCTACAATTCAGCAAGTATGGATTCTTCACTTACTTTCTGTCAAACTCTTTGCAAAGGTTTATTTAGAATAAAAAGGTCCATTTTCCATTGGAAATTATTTGTTATTGTTGTTCAGTTGTTTCAGTCATGTTTGACTTTTCGTGACCCCATTTGGTATTTTCTTGGCAAAGAAACTGGAGTAGTTTGCCATTTTCTTTTCCAGCGTAGTTTACAGATGAGAAAACTGAAACAAACAGGGGTAAGTGACCTGCCCAGGGTCACACAGGTAGTGTCTGCAGCCTGATTTGAACTCAAGTCTTCCTGACTTGAGGGCTGGTACTATCCATTGCAACACCTAGCTTCCCTGGAAATATATTTTAAAATAATAAGCTGAAGCTCCACAACTATAGGTGTGTTTACTCCTCAGCTCCACCTGTGTTTCAGAATAGTGCTGCTGTGCCTTGACCTTGGAAAATTGTAGTCAGATCAGCATATGGCAACATGGGCTCTTCATCTGCCTGTATTGAGGGGGGATGGGGAAGGGTAGATAACTCCAAGTGGATCCTAGTTCTCTAGTCCTTTATTGTGCTGTTTCTTCTCTGTCCCCTCCTGGGGGCCAGACACAAGCTTTGCCCATTCTCTGACTTATCAGCAGTCCTTTTTCAATCATAATTCTATTTCTAAACCTAATTACATGAAGGTGTGTGGGGAGGGAATAAGAGAGACTTGAGGATCCCCCGCTCTTCCTTTGTGATTGTGGAAAGCTGAACTCTTAGTAACGTGTACCCGGCCTATCCTCTCTTCCTTGAGTTTGAAACTGAGTAGGAAACAAGTTCTCATGGTCTCAGGGAAGGGGCCCCTCAAGGTCCATGTTTTCTACTGACTTCTTTTTCCTTAGGTCAGGAATAGGTGGGAATTGCATGCCCAATTCACTGATCTGCTCTTTATTTTATTGATGTAAGTATATAGAGATATAAATTTTCCCTTAAGTACTGCTTTGGGAGCATCCCATAAATTTAGGTATATTGTCTCATTGTCATATTTGTTGTTTCTGTGATTTGTTCTTTGACCCACTTATTCTTTAGGATTAGATTATTTAGTTTCTAATTATTTTCAATCTGTTTCCACGGCCCTTTATTGAACATACTTTTTGTTGCATTATGGTCTCAAAAGGATGCATGTAGTATTTCTGTTTTTCTGCATTTGGTTATGAGGTTTTTGTGCCCTAATATATGGTCAGCTTTTGTGAAGGTACCATGTACAGCTTAGAAAAAGGTATATTCCTTTTTATTCTCATCCAGTTTTCTCCAGGGGTCTATCATATCTAACTTTTCTAAATTTCTGTTCATCTCTTTAACTGGTTTCTTGTTTACCTTATAGTTAGATTTATCTAGTTCTGAGAAGGGAAAGTTGAGGTCCCCTACTAGTGTTAGTTTTACTATTTTCTTCTGTAACTGATTTAACTTTTCCTTTAAGAATTTGGATGCTGGGGCAGCTAGGTGGCACAGTGGATAGAGCACTAGCCCTGGAGTCAGGAGGACCTGAGTTCAAATCTGGCCTCGGACACATGATACTCACTAGCTATGTGGCCTTGGGCAAGTCACTTAACCCCGATTGCCTTGCGAAAAAAAGAATTTGGATGCTATTCCATTTGCTGTATATTTGTTTATTATTGATATTACTTCACTGTCTGTGATACTTTTCAGCAAAATGTAGTTTTCCTCCTTGTCTCTTGATTAGGTCTATTTTTGCTTTGTGTAAGGTCATGATTGCTAACCCTGCTTTTTTTTTTTTTAACCTCAGCTGAAGCATAATAGATTCTGCTTCAGCCCCTTATTTTTACTCTGGATATGTCTCTGTTTCAAGTGTGTTTCTTTTAAACAAAATATTGCTGGATTCTAATCTGTTCTGCTGACTATTTCTGTTTTATGGGTGAGTTTATCCCATTCATGTTCACAGTTATAATTACTGTGTTGTTCCTTCCATCCTATTTCTTTTATCTATTTATCCTCTCTCTTTTTACCTGTCCCTCCTCAAAAGTCTGTTTTGCATCTGATTAATCTACCTTAATCTACCTTCCACTCCATTTTATCGGCCTTCCTCCCCTTCTCTTATCCCCTTTTCCTACTTCCCTGTTGGGAAGATAGGTTTCTAAAGCCAACTAAATATGTTACTCCTTTTTTGAGCCAGTTCTGATGAGAGAAACGTAAGCATTGTCTGCCACCCCTGCCTCATCTTCCCACTCCATTGTAAAAGCTCTAACTTTTGTGCTTCTTTTATTTGAGATAATTTTCTCCCTTCATTCTCTCCCTTCCCCCTTCTCCCAATGTATCCCTCTTTCTTATTCCTTAATTTTACTTTTTTGAAATCATCCCATCATAGTCAACTCACACTCATGTCCTTTGTCTATATATACTCCTTCCAACTGCCATAATAATAATAATGAAGGTACTAGGAGTTACAATTATCATCTACCCATATAGGAATGTAAACAGTTTAATCTTATTGGTTCATTTGTGACTTGTTTTTCATGTTTACCATTTTATGCTTTTCTTGAGTCTTATATTTGAAAGTCAAATTTTCTATTCAGCTTTGGGTTTTTCAGCAGGAATGCTTGAAAGCCTTTAACTTCATTGAATGTCCATTTTTTTCCCCTGAAGGATTATACTCAGTTTTGCTGGATAAGTTATTCTTGGTTGTAATCCTAGCTCCTTTCCCCTCCAGAATATCATATTTCAAGCCCTCCAATCCTTTAACATGAAAGCTGCTAAATCCTGTGTGATCCTGCCAGTGGCTCCACAATATTTGAATTGTTTCTTTTTGACTATTTGCAATATTTCTTCCTTGATCCGAGAGCTCTGAAATTTGGCTATAATATTCCTGGGAGTTTTAATTTTTGGACCTCCTTCAGGTGGTGATCAGTAGGTTCTTTCAGTTTCTATTTTACCTTCTGGTTCTAGAATATCAGGGCATTTTTCTTTGATAATTTCTCGAAAGATGATGTCTAGACTTTTTTTTTTTTCCTAATGGGTTTCAGGTAGTCCAATAATACTTAAATTTATCTTTTCCATTTTCCAGGCTAGTTGTTTTTCTTTTGAGACATTTCACATTTTCTTATATTTTTTTTCATTCTTTTGGTTTTGTTTTACTGTTTTTTGGTCTCTCATAGAGTCATGATCTTCCACTTGCCCAATTCTAATTTTTAAGGAGTTCTTTTCTTCCTTGGATTTTTGTGCCTCTTTTACCATTTGACCAATTCTGTTTTTTAAGATGTTATTTTCTTCATTATTTTTGGTGCTCTTTTACCAAGCTGTTGACTTTCTTTTCATAATTTTCTTGCATCACTCTCATTTCTTTTCCCAATTTTTCCTCTCTCTCTCTTACTTGATTTTTTAAATTCGATTTGAGCTCTTCCAGGAATTCTTGTTGGGCCTGTATCCAATTCACTTTTTTTTTTTCTTTGAGCCTTTGCTTGTAGAAGTTTCAACATTGTCTTCTTCTGGGTTTATGTCTTGATTTTCCCTGTCATTATAGTAACTTGTTATGGTCGGGCTCTTTTTGTTGTTTGCTCATATTCCAGCCTATTTCTTGACTTTTAACTTGATATTAAAGTTGGGCTCTGCTCCTGGGCATTGTTCCAAGCCTTAGGCTTTTTATGCTGCTATTTTCAGAGTTAACCCTGGGGTCTGTAGGATTTCAGTGCTTTCAGGGCGGTGTGATCTAAGGAGAGACGTGGTCATTGCTCTTCTGGCCTATGCTCTGGTCTTCAGGAAGGAAACCAAAGGACTTTGTTTCCTGTAGACATCAGAGCTAGCACTCCTGACCCTGGGACTATGACCAGGTCCCCCGCTGTCCTGTAGCCACAATTGCTAGTACTCCCCTCTGTCTTTGAAGTGAGACCAGGGTCCCTACTGCCCAGTGAGCAACCATAGGCACTCCTATCCACCCTGTAACCTAGACCAAGGTCCCTTCTCCCCTGCAGCCTCAAGTGCTGTCGTTCCTTTTGGCCCTTGGACTGTGACCCAGAACTACACATGGGATCCTGAACCCAGTGCCAACAAAGGATCCCTGCCACCTCCCACTGACCAGTTGTCCAACCTCCGCCTACACACAGCCCCAAGGCTGTTGGTGGCCACCATTGTAGCTGTTTCCAAGGCCTGCTGTTGGCACTCTGGTGTAGCCTGCACTGAGTGCTCTGTGCTGCTGCCCTGCAGGCCCGACCACCGCCCTGTGGAAAGAGACCTTTCCTGTCGACCTCCTCAGCTGTCCTGGGCCAGACACTTGCTGGTTCTGCTGCTCCAGAATTCAAGTTAAGCATTATTTCAGAGTGCTTTGGAGGGAATCTGGGAGAGCTCGGCGGAGTGCTTCTGCCTCTGCCATCTTGGCTCTGACACCTCCCAACCGTCCAGCTACTGCTTGAAGACCTCTTATCAAGTCAGTATTTTTCAATAGTTCTAATTGTTAGAAAGTTCTTCTTTATTTCAAAGCTGAAGTTGCATCTTTATCATTCCCTGACATTCTTATTTGTGTTCTTTAAGACTGAGTCAGGGCTAGTTTAGTCCAAACAAGCTTGGGATTAGAATATGGTGAAAAGCTTAGGAACCATGGAATGCAACCAAAACTTAAAGATTTGAAAGGATACAATTCAAATGGAATGACACCGCTCCTCCCTGCCTCCGTCTTCATCATGGCAGTGGTCATGCTAAGTCCAAAAGATGTCTGTGAAGTGCAGGACAAGTTCTCCTAAATGATTGGCATTATTTCCCCACGGTCAGTCCTTTATGCTTCAGGCAAAAAAAAACAAAAAACACTCTGCCCTTTGTTGGTAAGGTCAGAAAAATTCCATAGAGGATCGTTCACCACTAAAATCACAATTTTGACTTCAGGATGAAACCTAGTATAAGCAGCATTGAAGAGGACACAATACAAATAAATAAGTTATCTAGAAAGTACAATTCCTGGAGTGGAGGCAGTGTGAGGGGCAGTTAGAAGAAGGTCTCTTGTTACAAAAGTTGTGATGACCAGGAGCAGCACCAGGAATTTCAGATTCACAGCCAGACCAGACTGTGACTTCAGTGTTGTGATTGCTTCCCTCACAAAAACTTACTTAGCTGTCATGAGTCTCATACCGCAGCCTGACTGGAGATGGGACCAGCACTAACCCCCTGTCCCACCAGCCCACCACCCCTGCTTGGAAGACCCTTTAAGGGGCAAATAACAACTTTTTATCCCTTTACATGCTCCTGTGGTAGCTGTATGGAAATCACCAAGAAGTCTAATAGTCCTAATCACTTTTTACAGGCCATTTCCCATTATGATTATGAAAAGAATTTCATCTCCCCATAGCATTAAAAAGCAAGGTTCCTTCCAATAATTCCACTCCTTTGTTGTCCAGAGCATTTCTAGGAAGTTGTCTAAGCTAACCATTTAGGGGAGGGAAGAGGCCAAATACATGAAAATTAAGGGCAGGGTGGCAACGGTTTTATAAAATCTTGTAAGGGGAGAGTAGCCTGAAGCCTGGGTGACTACACAGGGGAATGAGTAAGGAAGAGCTGGAAATGGTTAAGTGGCTTCATATATAAAAGTAGTCCGCCTTTGTTAGGTGACTTCCTGAAAGTGAGATCTAAGAGAGTACTGGACCAGTGAGCTCTCCTACCTCTGGATAGTGGCACACCCAACCCTGATAATCAGTTGTGTGATGCTAAAGGCAACTAAGGATAGTATAAAAGAATGAAAATAGTAAATGTGATGGCAACAAACTCAATCTTGGACCCTTTTCTGGTAACAAGGGTGCCCTGATTAGAGGTAATAGGGTCCATAAAAAGCAAGGGTGCTAGTGACTCCAGCCCAAGTCTTCTCAGGCTGCAGGAGCCCAGCCAAAGAGTGCATTCTCAGGGTGATGTGGGACAGGTCCAGTACATCACTCCCTTGTTGAGGCCAACAGCTCTTGAGACAGACCACCTCAAGCCTTCACCCAACCAGAGAGAGTAGCTTTGGGGCATTCTGGACTAGAGCAAAATCTGTTAGGCTTCAGAAAAGCAATCAACCATAATTTCAGATAAAGCAACAGTAAATATAGACAAGATAAAATGTGATAAGGAGGGAATTTGCATTGTGCTTAAGGCAGCAGATAATGAATCAATATCAGTACTTAATATATATTCACCTAATAACAATGAATCTAAATACTTGAAGGAAAGAACAATCAAATTGTAGGGGAGAATAGTACAACTATAAGTGGTGGAAATTTAATATACTCCTTCCAGACCTAGACAAATTAACCAAGATAAAAGACCTGAATAGAAAAATTAAGAGATGATAGATTTCTGGTAGTTAATGGGAATAGAAAGGCATTTACATATTCTCAGCTGCATATGGCACCTCTGCAGTATATTAGGGCATGCCTCATCAAAAACCTTGCCCCTCCCCAAAATACAGAAAAGCACAAATACTATACATATTTACTGATCACAGTGTAAAACTGCCTGGCACATGGGGCACCTAGGTGGTGTAGTGGATAGAGCTCCAGCCCTGGAGTCAGAAGGACCTGAGTTCAAATTCAGCCTCAGACATTTGACTCTTACTAGCTGTGTGACTGGGCAAGTCATTTAACCCCGACTGCCTCACCAATAAGCAAAAAATAAAATGGCTGGCACATAATAGGTGCTTAATAAATGCTCATTAATTGATAAATATTCAGTAATATTCCCTTAAAGAATTTAAAAGTAATGGGAGACAAGTAAAAAATCTGATGAGTTAAAAGAACAAATTATAGAAACAACAGAAAATTTCATCAAAGAAAATAAAATATTAAGCTTATCAAAACTCATGAGATACAGCTGAAGCAGTTCTGAAAGTTAAATAATTTTATCAACAACAAAAAAAAATCAGCAATTTGAATGTGTAGTCTTTAAAATGTTACTAGCAACAAATGGAAAGCCCTCAGCTAAGTAATAAAGAAATTCTGAAAATTAAAGATTAACAAAAATTGAAAGCAGAAAGACTATTGAGCTGATAAAAGTAGGAACTTTCTTTTCAAAAGAAAACTAATAAAGTTAGTTAAACTGGTTTAAGAAGAGGGTGGAAAACCAAATTGGCCATATCAAAATAATAAAAGAGAACTCAAAACAATTTTGAAAATTAAATGATCAGAAAATATTGTACCCAATTATGTGCTAAGCAAAATGGAAACTTAAAAAAATAGATGTGGAAAATACTATCCACATCCAAAGAAAGAACTATGGAGTTTGAATGCAAATTGAAGCATACTATTTCCTCTTTTTTTGTTGATATTTTGTTTGTTTTGTTTCCTCTTTCTTGTGGTTCCTCCTATTGGTTCTAATTCTTCCTTACAACATGACTAATGTGAAAATATGTTTAATAGGAATGTATATGTAAAGCCTATATCAGATTGTGTGCTGTCTTAAACAGGGATGGGGGAGGGATGGAGAGAAAAATTTAAAACTCAAAAGCTTATGAAAGTGATCGTTGATAAATCAAAATAAATTAATAAAAAATTTTTTTAAACTAGATGAATATTTACAAAAATATAAAATACCAAGATTAACAAAAGAACAATTGTTTAAATAACCTAGTATCAGAAAAAGAAATCAAACGATCCAAAAATGAGCTCTATAAAAAAAACAAACTCAAGACCAAGTGAATTCTGTCAACATTCAAAGAACAATTCCCATTAATGAAGTAATATTTGTAAAAGGTGCTTAGCACAATGCCTGGCATATAGGCACTTAATAAATGCTTAATTCCTCCCCAATACTACATAAACTATTTACAGCATCGTCAGCATAAAGATGGTAATTAAATCCAGGAGAGCTGATGAGACCACCAAGTGAAGTACTGTAGAAAGAGAAGAAAAGGGGGCCCAGGACAGAGCCCTGAGGTACACCTATGATTAGAGAGCCATATCTGGAAGAAGATCCAGCAAAGGAGATAAAGAAGAAGTAAACAGGAGAACCAGGAGAGAGTGGGTGTCTCAAAAACCTAGAGAGAAGAGAGTCTCAAGGAGGAGAGAGTGATCAACAGTGTCAAAGGCTGCAGAAAAGTCTAAGAGAATGAGGATGGAGGAAAGGCCATTGGAGTTGACCGTTAGGAGATCATTAGTTACTTTGGAGATGGCAGTTTCAGTGAAATGATAAGGTTGGAAGCCAAATTGTAAGGGTTAAGAAAAGAGTGAAAGGGGAGAAAAATGGAGGCACCTATTGTAGGTCTTTTCAAGAAGTTCGGCTACAAAGGGCTGCAGAACTGTAGTATGATAGCAGGCGTGGAAGGATTTAAGTGAGGATTTTTTATGATGTCAGAGACACAGACTTGTCTGTAAACAGTAGGAAATGAGCCAGTAGAGTGGGAGAGATTGAAGATGAATGAGAGAGTAGGGATGACAGAGGGAACAACCAGTTGGAGGAGATGAAATGGAATGGGATCACTTGAACCAGTAGAGGGGCTAGCCTTAGTAAGGAGTAAGGCCATTTCCTTATGTGATACAGGGGTAAAGGAGTAGAAAGTAAGGATCAAGTAAGGGATTTTTGAGAATGTGGGAGCCTGGGCATGTTTTTAGGTAGTAAGGAATTATTACTGCCTCCATTTTATAAATGAGCAAAGTGAGGCAAACAGAGGTTAAGTGACTTGCCCAGGGTCACATAGCTGGTCAGTGTCTGAAGCCCCATGTGAACTCAGGTCTTCCTGACTCCAGGCCCAGCACTCTATTCTACTACCTAGTTGCCTTGAATGTTTCAGCAGACAATGAATGAGTGAGGATAAGTGAGAGAGAAGGGAAGATAAAAGATGAAATCTACTGGAGAAGATGGGATAGAATAGAATCACGTGCATGGAAAAGGGTTGAACTTGACAAGGAGGAGGATCACCTCGATGTGAGATGGGTGAAAGTGGAGCTAGGTGCAGAAGGCAGCTGGGAACTGTGACTCGAGGACCAGAGGAAACTTGGTGAATGCCTCAATTGTTTCAGTGAAATATGAGGCAACATTCTCATTGGATACAGTGGTGGGAGGGGGAGCCTTAAGAGGTATGAGGAGGGTTGAAAAGCTTTGGGAAAAAACAGTGTGATGAGTGGGATAGTGAGTCAGTTGGGGAGGTGTGAAAGGGTGGCCTTGCTGCAGTAATGGCACAGTTCAGATTATGTAACAGATCTGTAGTGAATCCATTCAGTGTGGTTTCAGGATTTTCTCCACCTTCATTTGGCAGGATGAGTAGGAGAAGGGAGGCTGTATAATGGGAGTGATCCAAGGCTGAGATTTGGCAGGGCAGGATCAGCAATGGGATAAAGGGCAAGGGATTTAAGAGAAGGGGATAGTGTAGAACTGAACTGATTCACCAAAGGGTCAAGACGGAGGAGAGTGTAGCCGGTGCGAGAGTGATACTGTGGGAAATGACTGGGGGCAGAGGGATTGGAGATCATGGTGAGAAGGAAGAACAGTGTTAGGGTTTGCAAAGCAGAGGGAAAGGCAGAACAGTAACACATTATGATCAGATAAGGGATTTCAGAGCTCATGAATATGGAAGTGGTGTATTTGTGGGTGAACCATCTCTGTGCAGCTGATAGAGGGTAGAGGAATAGATCATGGAAAATATTTATGTTGAGGAACTGGGAGAGAAGGGTGTTTGAGGGAATCTCACTATGTGTGTTGAAGTCCCATAATATAAGGGGAGGCATCCAGGAGAGAAAGAGAGAAGGAGGGAGATTGTGCTTCTGTTCTCCTGAGTTGCCTGGGCTGGAAAAAATTACTCATTGTAATTGTCTGTTGATTTTCCTGCTCAGAATTCAGTATGATGCTTTTTGGGAGTTGTATAGAGGAGTACATTGGGAAAGCTAGACAAAAATGCTCAGTTCACTTTGCCATCGAGGCTCCTGGGGTTTGAAATAAAGTAGCAAACAGTCCCTGCCTTTAAGGAACTTACAAGCCTAGAGTGGAGACACCATCCAAAAAACAGTATCTTGTCTTATTGCTATAGCAAACACTTCTCCATTGCACTTAATGTTTACTCTGAATTATAGATAGATATTGCTTATATGAAGGAAAATCTAGTTTAAACAGAAATGAGTTAAATTTTTCTAAAAGTCTTTAAAGCATTTATTGATATATTTATAACAAAGCAGGGCAAATACTAATAGAGTTTTGTCAAGATAACTCGCTGGTCATATCAAACACTATTTTTCTTTTTTTCTTTTTTTTTTTAGTGATTAATTTATTTATTTTTAATTTTCAACATTCACTTCCACAAGATTTTGAGTTCCAAATTTTGTCCTCATCTCATCCCTCCCCCACCCCCTTCTCTTATCCCCTTCCCCTTCTATTTTGCTGTAGGGCAGGATAGATTTCTATACCCCATTGCCTGTATATCTTATTTCCCAGTTGCATGTGAAAACAATTCTTTACATTTGTTTTTAAAACTTTGGGTTCCAAATTTTCTCCCTTCCTCTCTCCCCACCCACCCTCATTGAGAAGGCAAGCAACTCGATACAGGTTATACATGTGTAGTCATGCAGAACACTTCCACAGTAGACATGCTGTGGAAAACTAACTCTATTTCCCTTCATCCTATCTACCCCCCCCCACTGCCCATTTATTCTACTCTCTCTTTTGACCCTGTCCCTCCTCAGAAGTAAACACTATTTTTCAACATCCTGAAAGGTAGCTCTAAACATGGACATCACCAGATGGTCAGTATAGATGGTCAATATAATCAGATTTGATTATATACTTTGTAGCCAAAGGTGGAAGAAGCCCTATACAGTCAGTTAAAAGAAGACCTGAAATTGACTGTGGCTCAGGTCATGAGCCGCTTCTTGCAAAATTCAGACTTAAATTGAAGAAAATAAAGGAAATCATCAGAACATACAGGCGTAACCTAAATAACATCCCTTATGAACATGAAATGGAGGTGAGAAATAGATTTAAGGGATGAGATCTGGTAGATAGAGTGCCTGAAGAACTATGGACAGAGGCTCCCAATCCTGTATAGGAGGCACCCACAAAAAACATCCCAAAGAAAAAGAAGGGTAGAAAAGCAAAATGGCATCTGATGAGGCTTTATAAATACCGGAGGAAAAAAAGGAAAGCAAAAGGGACAGGAGAAGGGGAAAGATATACTCAGCTGGATGCAGAATTCCAGAGAATAGCAAAGAAAATATGAGGTTTTCTTAAATGAGCAATGCAAAGAAATAGAAGAAAATAGAATGGGAAAGGTGAGATATCTTCAAGAAATTAGAGATATCAAAGGAAAGTTTCATGCAAAAATGGGCATGATAAAAGACAAAAATGGTAGGGACTTAATAGAAACAGAAGAAATTAAGAAGAGGTGGCAAAAATACACCAAAAAAAACTATACAATAAAGATCTCAACATCACCAGTAACCACAATGGTGTGATTACCGATGTAGAGTCAGGCATTCAGGAGAATGAAGTCAAATGAGCTTTAGGAAGCATTGCTAACAATAAGGCTAATGGAAGTGATGGAATTCTAGCTGAACTATTTAAAATCTCTGTGTGTGGGGGGGGTTTGGTTTTGGGGGGGGCAATTGGGGTTAAGTGACTTGCCCAGGGTCACACAGCTAGTGTCAAGTGTTTGGTCTGAGGCCAGATTTGAACTCAGTTCCTCTTGACTTCAGGGCCAGCGCTTTAACCACTGTGCCACCTAGCTGCCCCTATTTAAAATCTTGAAAGATGATTATGTTAAAGTGTTATATTCAATATGTCAGCAAATTTGGAAAACTCACCAGTGGCCGCTGGATTGGACAAGATCAGTTTGTCCCAATCCTAAAGAAAAACAATGCCAAGGAAGCTAGACTTCAATATGTGAACCGAGAATTCCCAGAAGTACTGGCTGGTTTTCAAAGAGGCGGAGGAACTAGAGACCAAATTGCCAACATTTGCTGGGTTATGTAGAAAGCAAGGGAATTCCAGAAAAAAACATCTACTTCTGCTTCACTGACTACACTAAAATCTTTGACAGTGTGGATCCCAACAAAATGTGGCAAGTCCTCAAAGAGATGGGAGTACTGGATTGCCTTCTCTCCTGAAGAGCCTGTATGCAGGTCAAAAAGCAACAGTTAAAACTGAAGATGAAACAGCTGATTGGTTTAAGATTGGAAAACAACAAGGCTGTATATTGTCATCTTATTTATTTAACTTATATGTAAAATCCATCATGTGAAATGCCAGGCTGGATAAATAAAAAACTGGAATTAAGGTTTCTGGGAGAAATATCAACCATCTCAGATATGCAGATGATACCACTGTGATGAGCAGAAAGTGAAGAAGATTTAACATTCCACCCTCTTGATGAGGGTGAAAGAGGAGTATGTAAAAGCTGGCTTGAAGCTTAACATCAAAAAAACTAAGATGTTGACGACTGGTCCCATCACTTCCTGGCAAATAGAGGAAGAAGAAATGGAAATAGTGGCAGATTCTATATTCTTGGGCTCAAAGATCACTGCAGACTGAGACTACAGCCATGAAATTAAAAGATGTTGCTCCTTGGAAGGAAAGTTATGGCAAATGTGGACAGTATACTAAAAAGAGGCATCACCTTTCCAACAAAGGTCCATATAGTCAAGGTATGGCTGTAAGAGTTGGACTACAAGGAGAGCTGAACGCAGAATTGATGTTTTCGATTTGTGGGGCTGGAGAAGACTTTTGAGAAAGTCCTTGGAAAGCAAGGAGGTCAAATCAGTCAACACTTAATTCAGGCTATTCACTGAAAGATCAGGTATTGAAGCTGAAGCTTAAATACTCTGGCCACGTAATGAGAAGATGGGACTCACTGGAAAAGACCCTGATGTTGGAAAAGATTGAAGGCAAAAGGAAAATGGGATGACAGAGGGTGAGATGGATAGAGAGTGTCATGGAAACAACAAACACGAACTTGGACAGACTTGGAGAGATAGTGGAGGATAGAAGAGCCTGGTGTGCGATGGTCCATGGGGTCATGAAGAATCAGGCAGACTGGATGACTGAACAACAATAATGACAACTAAGATGACCCTGGCCTCCCCTGCCTGAAGGCCTGGTGTGTTACAAGTCACACCTTCCCCAGGATTCCTTAAAGGGGCTTCCGGGGTCTAGTCTCTTTCTCATTGGTTCCGGATCTCACCAATGACATTCCCTGAATTCTAGGTTCCCTGTCCTTCAGTTCCATTTAACCACTTCAGAGTCAGAGTAGCTTTTACAAAAGGAACATGAACTTCAAAAGTCTCACAAGAATAGACATTTGAACATTCCCCTTCCCATTCACTGCAGTCTCTAGGGAGAGAAGGATTAAGCTCACAGCTTAGCACAGTCCACTTGGGTTGGAGTCCGGGTGCCTTGGTTTCTCAAGATCTTCCTGATGACCTGCCTGCAACATCTGGTCTGGAATCCTTCCTCGAAAGTCTCCATGGTCTGGGGATTCTGGGGACCACTGCCTGCTCCTAGAACAGACGGAACATACCAAAACAAAACCTAAAGCCTGATTCTTTCAACGACTGGGTAAAAAGGAGAAGGGGAAGTGTAGTCTTTCCCTCCTGCCCCCAGTACATGGATGAACCGGACTTTCACTTCTCTGGGTGGTGTGGGGGGAAATGTATCTCAATCTGGTGTATCATGAGAGGTTTGTGTTGTTTTTTAATTACCTTTTTCTATTGACTTGAGCAAGGCTATTTAATTTGTAAGGAAAATCATGTAACTGGTTGAGGCTATGGAATTTAGCAGAAACCTCAAATAATTCACTCAAGATGATTAGCTGGTTAGAGGTAAAAGAGTTCTTGTCTCTGTTTTAAGATAAACTTTTGTCAGACTTACCAGATGCAGTTTTCCCCTTCTTTGTTTGATATGTAAACCCCCTTCTCCCCATTTGCCTGCTATACATTTTACAAGCTGTTTTTGAATGAAATCCTCATTGTATATTCTTTTTTCGGATGTAACTGGAAATTAGCTTTAGCTTTAGAAGAATTTTGTCTGTTTCTTAGTGGACTCCTGAGCCTGTGCTCAGGGAATATAATAAAACCTGATTTTAAAGTGTCTCTAAAGTGATCGGCAGCCGTGGCTATCAATGAACCTTGGACAGCTCCATCCCGGGTAGTTTGAAAGCCCGCACAGTCCGTGGAAGGCGGCTGTCGCCACCCACACGTCGCAGCGCAATGAAGGGTGCCTTCTCCCAGAAGCTTGGGACCTCCACGTTGGGTGATCTGGGCAGTTCCAACTCCCTGCTGCCTAATCACAGCCTGATTATTTTTGTTATCAAGGTGATCCATTCTGCCCACGGTTGACCTTCTCTCTTATTCCTCCCAATGGATGGGCTCGTGGCCTCTCTGCTGGTATTTGGTCCAATATGTCTACGTCCTCTTCCCTCTCCTTTGCCTTTCCTTGGCTGGTCGTCCAGACCTTGTTTCTATCACAGAAAGGAACCGCAAGAACCCCTCTGGACGGTTTAGTAGAATTCCCTTGACCATCCGTCCCGTCGTGGGGCCGGCGGTTAGAACCGGGCAGTGAGGGCGGGGCGGCCGCCTCGCCTGCTAGCCCTCAAGCTCCCTTTCCCCTGGGGCCACGTGCTCTCGCTCCCGTATCCACGTCAGGACCCCACAGGTGGACAGGGCAGATGGCCGACGCCGGGCATGCGCAGACCTCTCGCTCGACTGGCGAACTACGTTTCCCAGCGGCCTCTGCGACCTCAAGCGAAGGGAAGCTCCGCGCAGTGGCCATGGAGACGGGACCGGCCTGTAACGTGAAGGGGCGCGCGCGACGTCTCTCGGGGATTGGTGGGGAGAGGGAGGCGGGGCCGGAAGGGGTGGGCTCTGGCGTCCCTTCCGCATTGTCCGGGCGGCCCCGGCGCTGTCAGGGGCTGAGCGGTCCTACGCCCTGGCCTCACCCTGAGCCCGGCCCCTACCTGACCGTAGGGCTGAAGGCAGTCGGCCGCGCCGCGGACATGGACGAGGAGCGCTGACCGGGGCGGCCCCGGGACCAGGCCCCTTCCCAGCTCAGCCCACCGGGCTGCGGGACCGGAATTCGAATCCTGCCTCTGTGGCCCGGCCCTGGCCATGGACCTGGGGCGCCGCCGGCAGGTGAGGGAGGGGCCTGGCTTGTCCCGTTTGAGCCCGGTGTGCCCCCGCCCCCGGCAAGTGGTCCGGGGGGAGGGGGGTCGCGTGTTCGTTCCTGGAGGTCCCCCGCGTCCGCCGTGCGGTCCGAGCCTCCCAGAGTGAAGCCGCCGTCCCACCGGGCACTTCCGCTGACGCAGGCGGGTCCGCGGCCCCTCCCCTCCCGTTCGGGCGCCCGGGGGCTGCCCCTCCCTCGTCCTTCCCCCCCCAGCCCCGGGGCCCGCCCTCGTCCCCCTGGATGCCCTCCCGCTAGAACCAGCTGGGCCGCCGGCTTCCGCGGGAGCCTCGTGCTTGCGTTCAGTGTTAGATGCCTAAGTGACATCCGCCTTGCAATGTCTGGTGGACATTCAATGACGTGGACCCGGGCCGGGGCTCGGGGCTCGGGGTTCGGGGCTCGGGGTTCGGGGCCCGGGGCTCGGGGTTCGGGGCTCGGGGTTCGGGGCTCGGCGCTCGGGGCTCGGGGTTCGGGGCCCGGGGCTCGCGGCTCGCAGAGAGGCGAGGGCTGGATTCACGATGCTGCTGCCGGCGTCCACACGGCTGCTGACCCGGGAGTGGCTGAGGGCGCGGAGGTGGGGTAGAGTGACAAGAGAAGAGGGTCTGGGGGGGGTGGGGGGGTCAGGAGGAGAGCCCCGAGAGTTTGGCCAGCAGTGGTCCGCGCTGCAGAGCGAGGCCGTCGTGGATTCGGTGATCAAGGCAGAGATCCTGGTGACTTTGGAGGCGGTGTCGGTAGAGTGACATCGGACGCCGGATTGCCAGGGTTCAGGGGCGAGAAGGAAGAGGGGAAGCCGGGGAGGGGGAGAGGCTGTGTCCGGGCATCTCCGTAAACCCGCGCCGGTCTTCTCGCTCTACCGCTCAGCCCTTCCCAGAGGCAGCGTGGGGGCTCCCGGATAGAGCACCGGAGTTCAAATCCCGCGCAGACACTTACCTGCTGCCATTGATGTTTTATTGTTCTTTTTAATTCTTACTTATTGAATGTATGATTTGTTTCCGGCTTGTTACCCTTATTTAAGGCTGTGATGACGGTTTGGGGCCGTGTGGACTTTTCTTGGGGTCTACGTACGTTCCATAGACGGGCCACTGAATGAAAGGGTGTGAACAGTTTAATAAAATTGCTTTTAGGGGGGGAAATACTTCATTGGATTTTTGAATAACTTTTTGTTTTGATACCTTGTTTATTTTTAAAAGAAAATTAAGCAAAAGCATTTAATTTAGAAATTGTGCCTGACGGCAGCTGTAATTGTCCGTTCTTCTCTCATTCTTTAACAAAAAGGAAAAAGCTGGGTCTAACCTCAGTTATCCGGACCCTGCATTCTTCTTGTTCAGTCAGATCCAACTCTTCCTGACCCCGTTTTTCTTGGCAAAGATACTGAAGTCATTTGCCATTTCCTTTTCCAGCTCATTTTACAAATGAGGAAATTGAGGCAGGCATAGTTAAGTGACTTGCCCAGGATCACACAGCGAGTAAGTGTCTGAGGCCAGATTTGAACTTAGGAAGAGGAGTCTTCCTGATTCCAGGTTCCAGACTCTATCCACAGAGTCCCTTAGCTTCTCCCATGATCCCCATACTAACTTGTGTATTTGCCCTGAAGCCAATTGTCTCTTAGAAATGTATTCATTTATGCCATTGTGGAAGTAATATATTTCATTCTTTTGCTTCTTTGATCACTTCATGTGATTTTTTCCCCCTGGTTCTCTGAAATTTTTCCTATTTGTCTTTCTTAGAGCACAGATTTTAGTATTCCTATTCTACATTTCTTCAGCCATTCCCAGTCATTGGACAGAGTGTTTTCAGCTTTTTGCTGTTGTAGGGTTTGCCTCCATATTTTGGTCCTTCTGGAGCTTTCCTAGATAGTCTCACTGGTAAACCCAAGTGGAATCACTGGATCAGAGGGTGTGGTCAGCCCAATAACTTTAATTGCTAAAAGCTAAATTGTTCCTAAATGGGGTAGATCAGTACACAGCTCCACTGTTCTACCTAGCTGCCTCACAGGGCCATATTTGTAAGGAGTTTGAAATGCCTTCTTTCTTATTTTCACCAGCAGTTTATGTAACATAGTAGCTATTAGTTCTTTGAATGTTTGATAGAATTCACTTGCTCTAGAGGAATATTTCTTTGGGATTTCATTTATGGCTTGCTCAGTTTCTATTTCTCATAATGTGTTGTTTATTCTGTTCATCTCTCCACCAACAATTTACTTTCAGTGCATGTGTGAAAAACATCAAGATTCCTTGAAAGTTACACCCCAGGCATGACTTTGTTCCATGACCCGTGATTATTAGTAATCACTGAAGCGTAAAAAGGAGGTGAACACTTCTGGCACCATCTTGGCAGATGCCCAGTAGAGTCCAAATGGAAGAAGGATTCCTTGTACGTGGGGAGGTCCTCCCAGTGCTGTGGCCTTAGGTTGGATGCATCTACACCAAGAATATTGCAGATCTCCTGAATGAGATCTCTAGTCATTCAGAAGGATTTGACTGAACGCTCGGCAGAGGAGAAGCAAAGACTTAATGAAGAACGCCTGTTGAGATGCAGTTGGATGAACAGTCCCTAGAAGCTTCCCATCCGCACATGTGTCTGGATAGATGAATGGATGCTGCAGATGGCAAATGAGCTGAGCACAGAATTGTGCAAGAGAAATAGCGTGAGCTGGGCTGCCTTTGGGAAAGTGAACAGTCTTTTCAAGGGACCCTCTTTCGAACACCAGTATTCTTTCAGTGACACCTGGCAACGAGTCATGGAATGCTACGACTCCAAAGAAGTGGAGGTGAAGATGTGCCACAGCACAGTGGAGGCACGTATGACAAATGAAGACAAGGATGTCCTCAAAGAAGTGTGTGACCCAGAGAAGCAGGAGAAGGGGGTTCTTGGAATACCCGATGCATGTCGCTGTTGGCTGGAAATATTGGCGGTGCCCCTGAGCTCTTCCAGAGCTCCCTCTGATCCCTACCATGTTTGTTTTGTTTGTTGTTGGGATGCCCAAGCCGAGGACTTGTGCCTGTCCCCTTAGTGACCCTCAGACAAGAAAGGTGTTGGAGAGGACTGTATCATAAAGCTTTTCAAAGTTGTTTTTTAAGTTTATTTAATCTGCTGGGTTTCCATGTCAAAGAAAACCCAGCTCTGGCTTTCCCTACCAATGTCTGGTTTCCCTGTAAGAGTACTTCAAAGTAATCAGTTTGGTTAAAAGCCCTTTTTCATCCTCGTAGGTTTATGCTCAGCAAGTTATTCTTGAGCACAAGTCATGTTCCCTTCTTAGGCAAATTTTATTCCAGTTCTTCCTTTCCAGTTCCTGATGCATGGCCCAGTGCATTTCTGGTGGGGTTTTCTTGGCACATGATTTACCTTTCTTGCTAGCTGTTTGCAGTAGTTCTGTTTTGTTTTCTTTTTTTAAACTTAGGAGCTCTAAATAAGTGACTCAGTAAGAATTTATTAAACTCCTACTATGTGCCAGGCACTGGAGACACAAACTTAACAATGATAATCACATTTCTAGATGAGTTAAAACTCAGGTTGCCAGTGATAACCTGTGGACCACATCAATCTATACTTTACCTGATATTTTAGCTCCAGTACTAATAGGCAGTTTTCTTTTATCATTTAAAAAACAAAAAAAATATATTCAACATTTTCTTTTTCACCGTATCTTTTATATGTATTCTCAAATTATTTCTACAAAAACTTTTCAAGGTCAATTTAAAAAAGTTTTTTGAAACTTGTCATTTAAATTTCCAATTTTACTATTTTGAGTTTGCTTTAATGTTTCTTATCATCCCACTAAAGTTCAATTTCTTCCATCATTTTATTCATAGTGTCCTTTTCCTGGTTAATATTTTTCAGTATCTTTTCTGAGTTTTTCATTAAGAGCTCTAATGTCATTTTTTATCTCTTCCTTTAAAAAAAAAAATCACAACTTCCGTACACTCTTGGCAGTCTTTTAGCAGTTCCATTCTCTTCTCTTGGGTTTGGATTATACTTACTGCTTTATGATTTTGCTCTGGAATTTTGTGGGCGGGAAGGTGGTGCCAGACCCAGAGTCAGACCTGAGTACAGATCCAGCCTCAGACACTAGCTGTGTGATCCTGAACAAGTTACTTTACCCTGTTTGCCTCAGTTTCCTGTAAAATGAGCTGTAAAATTTCCTGTAAAAATCTGTGAAATATGCTGGAGAAGGAAATGGCAAATCACTCCAGTATCTTTGCCAAGAAAAACCCAGATGAGGTCAGGAAGAATTGGACACAACTGAACAAAACAACTGGGATTTTATCCTAGCATTCTCTTTCTATAGTACGTCTTCATTGTATTCATTTTCCTTTGCTGGCTCATCTCGTGAGTTTCTATGGGTTTTTTTCTTCCTGTAACGATTTCCTTGTAGGAAATTAATGCCTTTAAGGTTATTGTTATCGTGGGATATTTTTTTAAAGCTTACAGTCCCAGCTAGTTGGAGGTCCCTCAAGGGTGGGAAGTGTATATGCAGTTTGTAATTCAGCTTTCTTCCGAGAACCCCTTCCCTTCAGTTCCAGATAAGGCTGGAGCAGGCTCCCCAGGCGAGCACCTCGGTCTGCCAGGTTATCGAGGCTAGAAGAATCACCTTGAGCCTGTTGGGCAGTGAAGGAGTCTGGTTGACCGTTTTCTGGCAGGACGTAGGAGGCCGAGCTGACTGTCGATGATCCTTCTTGTAGACATCTTCTTATCATGAGGAAGATGCTTGTCTGATCACCATTCTCTTTCCTCCAGGGGTGCGTTATTGCTACCCTACTTCTTCTTTCTAGAGATTTTTCTTTTTCTTTTTATTCTGAACTATTTATTCTTTGGGGGTCTTTTTAATTGTTCCTTCATTTCAGTTTTTTGTTAGTCTCCTTGTGGATTTGTTCCTATAAAGGTTTCTTTCTTTCCCCCTCTCTGATGTGTGGTTGTTGTTTTATTATGTTTATCATTGCTTTGGGGGGTGGGAGGTTGTGGGGGGTGGGGTGGGAGTGTCGGTCATGATTACTCATACATTTTGCCCGAAGTCCCAATGCAAAAGAAAGGCTGTGACAGGCAAGAACCTTGGGCCAATGGGGCAGACTCCATGATGCCACACTGGGCAATGCATTTTCTAATCATGGCCAATTTCTCCCTCTTCTGGCCAAGGACCAAAGGAGACAAAGAATCACTGATGAACCTTTGTTCAGTTGGGCAGTTGGGTGTGTGATTCCCCGAAGAAGTCAGTGTAAGGAGTACTTTCTGTGCCCGGAGAAAGAAGATCCAGAGTGCACAATGAGCTCTGTTCGTCCTGTCCATCAGCCTTTTCTCCTTGGGCTACTTTCAGCAGACGGTGAGCTGCACATTCAGGTTGGAGCTTAATTAAAAACAGCAAAACACAAACCTCAATTGTCCATCAGTCAGAGGGCATGTTAAGGTAAAATCTCTGTGGGAACAAGAACCAGGATTGTGTCGTGCCAAGGGGAAGGGTGGAAATAAAGGCAGATTACAGGAAGACACATTGTTCTCTAGGAAAGTCTGCTCTTGGTTGTGGCTGGCTCAGTGAACTTGACGATCTCGTGAGAAAGTGAGTAGTTTAAAAACCAAGTGCTCGCAGCAGACCTGTCGACTCCCCAAGCCCCTCCAACCAGGTTAAAATGGAATGGCAAAGTGTCGGACAAAATAAGTAAAAATGCAGCACAATGTAGCCCATCTTAAGGTGTGGTTTTCTGAGTCAATGTGCGGCCAGCAGGGACCCTGCCTGGAGTTAGGAAGACCTGACTGGGAATCTGGCTCATACTCCCAGGTAGCTGATCCTGGGCTTCAGTTTCCTCATCTGTAAAATGGGGATCACCATGGCACCCACCTCACAGGGTTGTGGTGAGGATCGGATGACTTAACTTACATACTGTCTTATAAACCTTAAAGTGATATATAAATGTTGGCTATTATTATTATAAATGCCTTAGTCACCTGTGCTCCCAAGTGAGAGAGAGGCAGTATGGTGTTGCACAGAGCCCTGGCTGGGGAGTCAGACCATCTGGGCTCCAGGGTCCTCGCTCTAATTCTGCTGAGTTTGGGATGAATGTCTTCCCTTCTCACTCCATCTCTAGGAGTCTCAGCTCCCTTTAAAGCTCAGGCCTGTGCAGTCCCTACATGAGGTCTTTCCAGGCTTCTCACACACACAGTTACCTTGTACTGACTTTGTGTTTATATTTATGTATAAATTGGCATGTTGCTTGATAAAATATCTGTTCTTTGAGGACAACGATCCTTATAAATTTCATCTTCGTATGCCCAACCCCTACTTTGATAGGTCCCGCATGATAGGCACTTAAATGCTGGCATATTAATTGATGGTCACACCGTAGATTTTCCAAATGACCTTTCTTAGATTGTTTTTCTGTTTAAAATGTTTTTTCAATCAATAGAAATTCATGTCTTCTTGTCTCCTCCCAAAAATCCTTATAACCAATATGCAGTCAAAACAAATTTCTACATGAGCCATGTCCAAAATATGTATGTCTCATTCTTTATCTTAAGTATATTTTCTGTCAAGAGGTGGATTGCACGCTTCATCATTGGTCAGTTGGGATTGTGGCTGGTCAGGGGATTGGTCAGAATCGTTCTTTCTTTCAAAGGCATTGTCTTTACAGTCTTATCGTAGTATAAAATGTCCTCCTGCTTCTCTTCACTCCACTCTGCATCAGTTCATACAAGAATTCCTTGGCTTCTCTGAATCAGCGTACTTTATCATTTCTTACAGCCCAATTAACTTATCACTCCACTCTTACACCATAATTTGTTTGGTGCTTCCTCATTTCATTACACTCCTTTAGTTTCTGGTTCTTTGCTATCACAAAAAGAACTGAGCTACATAAACATGCATACGTCTGCAGAGAGATAGAGATGAGTTATCAATATGCATATGTGAGCTATGTATATCCACATAGACATCTACTTCTGGTTTAAAATTTACTTATAAATATATTTATATTTATCTTATTTTAATTTAATATTTTGTTTTTCCCCAATTACATGTAAAAACAAGTTTAACATTTTCTCAAATTTTAAGTTCCAAACTTTCTTCTTTCCTCCCCTCCCCGCATTGAGAAGGTGAACAATTCAACATAGGTTATACACGTGTAATCATGCAAAACACATTTCCATGTGAGTCATGCTGGGAAAGAAAACACAAACAAAAGAAAAAAAACAGGAAAAATAAAGAAAGCAAAGAAAAGGCATCTTCAGTCTGCACTGAGGCTTCACCAGTGCTTTGTGTTGGTTTTTTTTTTTTTTTATTGTTTTTTGGTGGAGGTGGACAGAACCTTTTATCACAAGTCCTTCAGAATTGTCTTGGATCATTGTATTGCTGGGAGTAGCTAAGTTATTCATAGTAGATTATCATATAATATTGCTGTTACGGTACACAGCGTTCTGGTTCTGTTCATTTCACTTTGCCTGAGTTCGTGTAAGCCTTTCCAAGTTTTTCTAAGAGCATCCTGCTTATCATTTCTTGTAGCACAATAGTATTCTATTACAATCATATACAGCTTGTTCAGCCATTCCCCAACTGATGGACCTCCCCTCGGTTTCCAGTTCTTTGTCACCACTAAAAGAGCTGCTAAGAATGGTTTTTGTACACATAAGTCCTTTTTATTTTTTATCTCTTTGGGATACAAACCTAGTAGTGGTATTATTTGGTCAAAGGGTATGCATGGTTTTGTAACCCTTTGGGCATAGTTCTAAATTGGTCTACAGAATGGTTGAATCAGTATTCAACTTTATAAACAGCACATTAGTGTTTTAATTTTTTCACACCCCCTCCAATATTTGTCATTTTCCTTTTCTGTCATATTAGCCATTTTGATAGCTGTGTGGTAGTAGCTTAGAGTTGCTTTAATTTGCATTTCTCTAATCAGTAGTGATTTAGAGCATTTTTTATATGATTATAGATGGCTTTGATTACTTTGTCTGAAAACTGCTTCTTCATACCCTTTGACCATTTGTCAATTAAGGATGGCTCTTAGTTCTATTAATTTGACTCAGTTTTCTATATATTTGAGAAATGAGTCTTAATCAGAAACTTGCTGTAAAAATCTTTTTCACAGTAATGATTGCCTCCATCCTATTTTATCCCAGTTTCTCCTACTTTCACTCTCCCTTTACCCTGTCCATTCTCAAAAGCATTTTGCTTCTAACTTTTACCTCCTCCAATCTGCCCCACCCCCTTTATCCCTTTCCCCTCCTACTTTCCTGTAAGGTAAGACAGATTTCCACACCCAACTGAGTGTGTATGTTATTCTCTCTTTGACCTAATTCTAATGAGAGTGAAGTTCATGTACCTCCCCTCACACAGCTCCCCCTTCTTCCCCTGCACTATAAGAGTTCTTTTATGTCAGATAATTTACCTGATTCTGCCTCTCCCTTTCCCCTTCTCCCAGTGCATTCCTCCCTCTCACCCCTTAATTTTTTTTTTTTAGATAATCATCCTGTCATATTCAAGTCACACTGTGCCCTCTGTCTATGTGTACTCCTTCTAACTGTCCTGAAAATGAGAAAGTTTTTAGGAGTTACAAAGTATCATTTTCCCATGTAGGAATGCAAACAGTTTAACCTTATTGAATTCCTTATGATTTCTCTGTCCTGTTTATCTTTTTATGCTTCTTTTGAGTCTTGTATTTGAAAGTCAAATTTTCAGGGGCGGCTAGATGGCACAGTGGATGGAGCACCAAACCTGGAGTCAGGAGGACCTGAGTTCAAATCCAGCCTCAAACACTTTCTAGCTGGGTGACCCTGGGCAAGTCACTTAACCCCAATTGCCTCCAAAAAAACTTTTTTGGAAGTCAGATTTTCTATTCAGCTCTGATCTTTTCATCAGGAATGCTTGAATGACATCAGTTTCATTGAATATCCATTTTTCCCCTAAAGGATTATACTCATTTTTGCTGGGTAGGTGATTCTTGGTTGTAATTCTAGCTCTTTTGCCCTCCAATATATCATATTCCAAGCCCTCCAGTCCTTTTAATGTAGAAGCTTCTCAATCTTGTGTTATCATGACTGTGGTTCTACAATATTTGAATTGTATTATTATTGGCTGCTTGCAATATTTTCTCCTTGACCTGGCAGCTCTAGAATTTAACTATAACATTCCTAGGAGTTTTCCTTTGGGTTTCTCTTTCAGGAGGTGATCGGTGGATTCTTTCCATTTCTATTTTGCCCTCTGGTTCTAGAATATGAGGGCAGTTTTCCTTGATAATTTCTTGAAAGATGATGTCTAGGCTCTTCTTTTGATCATGGCTTTCAGGTAGTCCAATAATTTTTAAATTATCTCTCCTGGGTCTATTTTCCAAGTCAGTTGTTTTTCCACTGAGCCATTTCACATTTTCTTCTTTTTTTCCCATTCTCTTGACTTTGTTTTATTATTTCTTGATGTCCTATTGAGTCATTGGCTTCTACTTGCCCAATTCTAATTTTTGAGGAATTATTTTCTTCAGGGAGCTTTTGTACCTTCTTTTCCATTGGCAAATTGTACTTTGTAAGGAGTTCTTTGCTGCAGTGGATTTTTTTTCATTTGACCAATTCGACTTTTTTTTTTTTTTCCGGCAGTTGGGGTTAAGTGACTTGCCCAGGGTCACACAGCTAGTAAGTGTCAAGTGTTTGGTCTGAGGCCAAATTTGGATTCAGGTTCTCCTGACTTCAGGGCCGGTGCTCCATCCACTGCGCCACCTAGCTGCCCCCACAATTTGACGTTTTTAAGGAGTTCTTCTCTTCAGTGAATTTTTGTACGTATTTTTCTATTTGGCTAATTCTGCTTTTTAAGGCATTCTTCTCTTCAGTAGGTTTTTGTGCCTCTTTTTCCATTTGGCCTAGTCCATTTTTTAAGGTGTTGTTTCCTTCAGTCATTTTTTGTGCCTCTTTTACCAAGCTTATTGACCCCTTTTTCATTATTTTCTTCCATCACTCTCATTTTTCTTTCCAATTTTTCCTCTACCTACCTTACTTTTTGGCCTCTTCCATGGCCTGGGGCCAAATCATATTTTTCTATGAGGCTTTGGATGTAGGAGTTTTGACTTTTTTGTCTTTTTCTGAGTGTTTTGATCTTCCTTGTCACCATAAGAACTTTCTATAGTCAGGATCTTTTTCTGCTGTTTGCTCATTTTCCAGCCTATTTCTTAACTTTTAACTCTGCTAAAGTGGGGCTCTGCTTTTGGAGTGGAGGGGGCATCATTCCAAGCTTCAGGGTCTTGGTGCAGCTGTTTTCAGAGGTAATTCTGGGGACTTGTTAGTTCTCGGTTCTTCCAAGGGGGTATGATCTAAGGGGAAGGTGCATTTGCTACTCTCCTGTGTTGTGTCACTGGTCTGTGAGTGACCACAGTCACTCTTTTCAACCCTAGAACTGTGACCAGGGTCCTGGCTCCTCTGTCGTCATAAGCTCTGCTGAGCTAGTTCCTACTTGCCCTGGGACTGAGACCCAGGACTGACCCAGACTGAGTCCTACCCCTGTGCCAGCAAAGGGAGCCCTGTGATCTCCTTCTGACCACTTGTCCAACCCCTTACCATCTGTGGGCGGAGAGCTCTGGAAACCGTCCCTGCCGCTGATTCAGTCACCGGAAAGCCTGCTCCTGGTTTGCCGGGACCTGTGGCCTGTGCTCCACTCTCACCCTGATGCAACAGACCTTTCCTGCCGACCTTCTGAGTTGTCTTGGGCTGGAAGATTGTTTCACTCTGACCTTTTGTGAGTTCTGCTCCTCTAGAACTTGTTTTGAGGCATTATTTTAAAGGTGTTTGGGGGATGGCTTAGGCGAATCCCTGCCTTTTCTCTGCCATCTTAGCTCTGCCTCCTGTTTCTTATTTTAGATGAACAGTGGGTGTATGTGTGTGTGTTTGTATTTGTACTTATAGGTCCTTTTCCTCCTTTTTTTTTTAAATCTCATTTGAGGTATAAATCAAGTAGTGGTATAAGTGGGTCAAAAACTCGGCACAGTTTTGGGCCGGTGGTGCCAAGTTGCTTTCCAGAATGGCTAAACCAGTCGACAGATCCACCAATAGTGCAATAATATGCCTATTTTCCTGGAGCCTCTCCAATATTTGTCCTTTCAATTTTCTGCCAACTCTGCCAACCCAGTAGGTATGAGGTTGAACCTTAGAGTTCCTTTGATTGACATTTCTCTGTGATTTGAACCATCTTTTATATGGCTTTTGATCATTTGGATTCCTTCTTTGAAACCCGTCCAGCTCCTTTTAGTGTTTGGCACTAGGGGATCTTTCTTAGATTTAGCAGCTA
Organism: Vombatus ursinus; assembly: GCF_900497805.2. Classification (NCBI taxonomy): domain Eukaryota; kingdom Metazoa; phylum Chordata; class Mammalia; order Diprotodontia; family Vombatidae; genus Vombatus; species Vombatus ursinus. The sequence goes on from NW_020954876.1 coordinate 768,640, forward strand.
TAGTTTTCATTTATTCTTTTTATTCTCATTATTTAACAGAGTCTGGTGTATAATAAGCACTTAACAGATGCCTATTGATTGGTCAGTAAGAGGTTTGTAAAGTGTTTAGTGAGTGCCTGGCACACACTGGCACTTAATAAATGCTTTTTTGATCCCCTCCCTGCATATGCTTCAGACCTGAGTATATTTCAGTTGTCCAGCAATTACTCCAACCATTATCATGGAACCCAGCCGAGCCTGCAGTCTCTTGGGAAGTTCTCCCTAAGTTTCTGAGCACTTCACTGATCCTTTTAGGTCTTTATGAGGGATGATGCCTGAATATGCACAAATGTGTTTTCTGTTTCAGGGGTCATTGACATTCAGGGATGTCGCCGTGGAATTCACCCAGACAGAATGGCGGCACTTGGCCCCTTTTCAGAAGGAGCTGTACAGAGACGTAATGCTGGAGAACTACAGGAACCTGGTCTGCCTCGGTAAGGATGGGCGCCGGTGATTCAGAATCTGTTTACTAGGTGAGAGAGGTCTTCATTAGTGACAACTGGGACTTGTTTGGAACCAATTCAGAGACCAGAGATGATTAACCCATTGGTGCTCAAGAAATAGGGTACATGTGACATGCTTTGCTTTATACAACTAGAAACTGGCAGTTGAATTGTGTTGCCCCTGAGATTATACTTTCTTCGTCTTTGTACTCTGAAGTCCAGGATCAGATAATTGATGATATAAATGGTTTCCCTCTCATCACTGGGAATGAATGAATTTATTTTTCTGACACCAAATCTATGTGACCCATTCCCCTATACTTAGCATGCTTCAGAGGTCATTTGTAGCACTGTCCTGAGGTTCACCTGCTTTTCCTCCAAAGAAAAGGAATAGGGTTAAATTCTGGAATGGCTCTGTCTCCCCAGTAATTTCCCTTTTCCAATGACTAGGGCTTGCAGTTTCCAAGCCAGACGTAATCTCCCAGTTGGAGCGAAGGGAGGCACCCTGGACACCAGGAGGAATCCAGAGAAGTGGCTGTCCAGGTGAGTGGGTCATTGTAAACTGCAGTTCACTCGGTCAGTCTAGGAAAGCACTAGTAAAACTTGGAACATGGATGTCTCCTGTTGGCTGCCCAGGCCCTGGGAGAAGAGCTGAGATTGTATGGCATTAGCTTCCTCCTGGAGACTCATCTTGACGTCCACAACTCCGTCCTGACATCTCTCCCCTCCTCGTGTCCCTGCAGTGGCAGAGAAGAGGATGCCTCAGCAGGGGATGGGACTTTCTCTCCTTGCTTTCTGCCCCCTTTCCTGATGCTCTGCTGTTCTCACTACCCACGTAGAAGGGGGCCGCATAGGAAGGAGCTCCTGGATGTAGTTTCTTTCTTTTATGGGCTGCCATGGCCAACTAGTTCATGACCAAGTGGTGACCAGCCTCTTGATACTCAGCTGGGCTTATCCCAGGCCTCCCACTGCACCTGCCCTCCCT
>NW_020954876.1:770116-800705 GCF_900497805.2 Vombatus ursinus
CTTTGAATGTAGTGAGTGTGGGAAGGCCTTCCGCCAGAAGACACATCTCACTGAACATCTGTCAATTCACAGTGGTGAGAAACCCTTTGAATGTAATGAATGTGGGAAGGCCTTCCGCTTGAGAACACAGCTTACTCAACATCACATAATTCATACTGGGGAGAAGCCATATGAATGTAACGTATGTGGGAAGGCGTTTAGTCACAGGACAGAACGTAATCGACATTATAGAATCCATACTGGAGAGAAACGTTATGAATGTAATGAATGTGGGAGGGCTTTCCGCTTGAGCACACACCTTACTCGGCATAAGAGAATTCATACTGGTGAGAAGCCCTATGAATGTAATGAATGTGAGATGGCCTTCCGCCTGAGAGCACAGCTTACTCATCATCAGAGAATTCATAACGGAGAGAACATTTAGGAGAGTTATCATTGAGGAAAGCGTGTTCTCCAGAACAAACACCTTTCTCACATCATTTAATACTGAATAGAGAAAACTTGTCTATATAACAAACATGGAAAGCCTTGAGTTACAGCACAGAATTTAGGAAATATCAAGTAATTCATACTGAAAAGCCATACGCATATAATGAATGTGAGGTTATAGCTAGAGTACTACCTTTTGCTGAAAATCAACTCAATTTAAAGGGAAACCCCACAGTTGAAGCAGATACCTGTCTACTTCATTTTATTAGCAGGTTTCCTAAAGCTTTGTCTTCCTGCCTAAAGTTTCATTTCACCTTCCTTCCACATCCCAGTGCTTACTGCAGTTGACTTAGATGCTTAGTAAATTTAAATTATCTAATCTTAGCATCATTCATACTTCAGCAAATGGGGATTCTAACTTAATTCTTTTCTCTTTCCCCTCTTTCCTCTACCTAACTTCAGCTTATCTACTAGCCTCTTTCTTGCTGCCTACAAACATTCTCAAATCTCCTGCTTCCTTGGAAAGCTTCTCTAGATGTCCCGTCCCTGATAGCTGTTGCTGTCCTCCTCCCTTTGACAGCTAGAAGCTGCTCAAAAACCTTGACTGCCTCCGTGTCTTCTCTCACTTCTCAGTCTCTTTCATTGTTGCTTCCAAACTTCTCAGTCAACCGATAGGTGTGACTGACATCTCTCAGTTGTTGCCTTGGCCTTTCCTCGTCCTCAGAGTTCTTGAACTCTCTTGCAGCATTCAGTTCTGTTGACCACCCACTCCTAATGGATTCTTTCTACTCCCTGGGTCTTTGAGACGTCGCATTCTCCTGGTTCTACTATATATCTGGCTGCTGTACCTCAGTCTCATTTTCTGGATCATCATCCATGGCCCACCTCTATTTGTATGAGCACATACCAGAAATCTGTCCTAGATTGCCATCTATCTACGCTCTCGGATTTCTCATCTCTTGGATATTGAACATTCTTGGAGTGACCCAGTTCACAACCTCAGGGTCATCCTTGACTCGCCCTCCAGCCCTACAATTTTGGCTTTCCTAGCTCCGCAACATCTTTCCAATCCCTTTTCTTCTCTGAACTCATACCTAGTTCAGATCATTGTCCCCTCTCTCATGAAGAGACTTCTTGGTGAAGTTTCTTTGTTGATGTCCCGGCATCCGCCCCTCCCATCCTCCACCCAGCTGCCTCGGCCCCAAAGCATGGGACCGCCGTTGTCACTCCCTTGGGGAGAAGCTCTCGTGGCCCCCTTTCCCTTCCAGTTTCAAATACAGACTCGTTTGTTTGTCGATGTCCTTTCAGGCTTCTGTCACATCACTCTCCTTGTATGCGCTCCACTTTTTAGTCAGACAGGCCTTCTTAGTGATCCTCATACATGACATTTCACGTCCCATCTTGTGGCTTTGCATCAGCTTTCTGTGCCCTGCAGTGCCAGGCCTGTCTCCTTATTTCTACCTCATGAGATCCATCGTTTTCTTCAAGTTTTGGCTCAAAAACTACCTCTCGTATTATTTGGTATTTAGAGTGTGTTTTTTTTTCTTTTTGCTTATCTCTGCACATTGTTTCTGCTCAATAGAATGTAAGCTCCTTCAGGGTAGGACCGGTTTGATTTTGATCACTCTATTTCCCGTTTAGAATTCAGTGCTGGCACATGGCAGGTTCTTAATGCTCGAATGAACGAATAAAGATGAAGCAGTGGCATACATTTGCCCCCTCCACTCCTGTAACTAAAATTTGTTAAGGTTGTTCACCATTTTGTCTGCCTTCTGGCCACAGAAGTATCCTTGTTCCTTGCTGAAGCTAATTCATTTTCCTACAGCCTTGATCTCACCCCTCCCCTCCTGCATCTTCACTTTCTCTCCCAAATGGCCCTTTCACTGCTGCTTGTATTTGTCATTTAGTTAGACATTCTAAAGTCCTTTGGGTGTGAAAGGCATGGAGTTGCGCGCTGAGGATATGGCATTTGCTCCCTGTGGGGTCCAGCCCTCCCTGCCCTCTCACTCCCAACAGAAACTAAACCAGATCAGGGCAGGGACTCTGAGTTTGGTTTGGTTTGATTTGGTTGGATGTTTGTCCCTAGTTCTCAGCATGTTGTGTGTTGTACCGCATAGGTTCTTGATAAATTTTTGTCAAATGCAAAGACAACAGTGAAGAATTTCCCCTGCTCCCTGGGAGCTCACTTCACTGAGGGAGAGGATATCTAAGCAGATACAGAAATTCAAGATCACTTGAAGAAGAAAGTGCTCGTAATCACGCACAAGGTGGCACCCAAGCTGAGACTTGAAGGGAGCTAATGATTCCAAGGGGTAAAGGTGAAGAAGGGAGTACATTCCAGGCACTGGGGGCAGCAGGTTCAATGATATGGGTGAAAGATGAACATTAAGTTCAGAAAAGAGCTAACTGGCTGCTTTTGCTAGAATGCAAACTGCTTGAAAGGGCAGTAGATTGGAGTCATACTGTAGAAGACTTTAAAGAACGTGCCATTTATTAAGCACCTGCTGTGTGCCAGGCACTGCTCAGCACTGGGAATATAAATAGGAAAAAGACAGGTCCTTCCCTCAAGGAACTTACAGTCTAACGGGGGGAGACAGTACACAAAAGGAATCTGAAAAGGGGCTGGTGAAGTCCAAAAGGAGGGCAGTCAGCTGGGAAGTGAGATGGCTGGTTTGGAGTTCATGACTCTGCCCTCCCCTCCGAGGGGCAGAGGGTACTGATGGGGTGTCACTTCCAAGGCTGGTTGAATCTTACAGGATGATGAGATTCCTGGGGTCTGAGAGAAGTCCGCAAGAAGTGCATTCAGATGTGTTTTGTCCTAGGGCCAGTGGGGAATCACTGAATATTTTCGAGTAGGGGGATCAGCCCTGTTATTTAGAAAGGTGGTTTCGGCACGTCCTGTTGTTTTTCAGCCGTGTCCAACTCTTTGCGACCCTTTTTGGGTTTGTTTTTTTGGCAGAGATACTGGATCAGTTTGCCTTTTCCTTCTCCAGCTCACTTTACAGATGAGGAAACTGAGGCAAACAATGTCAAATGACTTTTCCAGGACCACACAGTAAATGTCTGAGTCCATATTTGGACTCAGCTGTTTCTCACTCCAGGCCCGGCGTTCTTTCTCCTGTGCATCTGAGTCTGTCAGAGACACCGATTTGTGATGTCAGCAACTTCAGGGGGACACAAGACCTTGGGATTCTCTTGGCAGCTGTGCGAGCTCTGCCTAAAGCAATTCCCAGTAGACGTTTTGTACTGGTGCCTGTTTTTGTATCATAGTTTTCCCAGTATCTCTTCCCCTCCCAGAGAACCACACTATATGATAAATGGCTTGTTTTGTTTGTTCGTTTGTTTTTAAAGAAAAAAGAGGGGAAACTGGGCACAACTGATTAATACATTGAAAAGGTCCAAAAGCATAAGCCATGTTTAACACAGCGGACCTCCCACTTCTGAAATGGGTGGATTGGGGCATCTCATTTCTCTTCATTGGAGCCATGCTTGCCAATTAATATTTTTAATAGCAATGTAATACAGCTTGGTGTTTCTTGAACACCAAGGTTCCATAGCAATACTTTCTCCTCGCTGCAGTGTTGATGCCCATCGATCCTTTATCAGTTTTGGGAGGTTCTTCAGAGCTGGTATCATGACTAGTGGGTAGCATGATGTCATTCTAGTTCTTTCAGCCTCTCTCACTAATCGATGTACACATTGTGAGTATTTGTATTCTCCCTAGCTTCTGAAACTCTGAAACACAAAATCAGTAAGAAAATAGCTAGCACTTCTAGAGCACTTTACAATTATTAACTCATTTGATCCCCACAATGACTTTACAGAGTAGGTACCATGATTATTCCTGTCGAGGAAACTGAGCCAAATCAGGGTTAAGTGACTTGCCCAGGGTCACACAGCTAGTAACTGTCTGAGGCTAGTTTTGAACTCAGGTCCTTCGGACTCCAGGTCTGGCAAGCTTTCCACTGAGCCACCTACCTGCCTGTGGGGAGTGAGAATGGTAACTGACCAGACATCAGCAAGTGTTGAGTAAAACCTCTGGCGTCATTCTGGGGGCATAGTATGATGTACCACCAATAACACACGTTGACCGTCCTGAAGGTTTTTGTTCAGTTCTCAATGTTCCTAATGTGTGATGACAAAGTGTAATGCTAGATTTTGTTACCTGTCAAAGCTTCAGTGGTGCATGAATTCCTTGTGGCAGCAGTAGTCACACTTCTGTGATCTTGGCCAATGGAACTCTATTGAGCAGGTGTCCTAGCCTTTTAGAGTTCTCTGTTGAATTTCATGCCATACACATGTGTTTATTGCTCTTTCGTTGTGTTTTTAATTCTGTGGTTTTTAAGAATGAATGTTACTTCAAGGAAATGGGCAAAATTTGTAGCTCTTAAAGAAGATGCTTCAGATATGGCAGAAGGCATTTGGGGAATTTGAAGCATTTCAGGCCTCATTCGAGCTCACAGTGAATAGGATCTATCCCATTGAAGCTCATGAATCCTTAGCAGACAGTGAGCTGGCAGCCAGAGGGACTCTGACTGATTCCTCTGCAGGATGGCTTCTTGGTGGTGCAAGAACAGCAGAAAGGTCACCAAAAAACATTTTTTTAAAAAACCCTGCAAACTGTGATTTGTGGGACATTTCGAAGACTGGAGAACTGAAGATTTCAAGGTGACTTTTACAGAGTAAACTCAGCTCACGTTTTTATTCAGAGCTTTGTCATAAGAAGTCCAGGTGACTCTGTCAGATCTGGGTATCTTCATCAGACTATAAAACATCTACCTAGAAACATCTTTGGGAATATTTTTTTTCACTCTCAGTGGACCTGGAAGTCTCGTCCAAATGAAAGGAATGATGAGTGCTGATGAATATATTGCTGTCCTGAGAAGCAGAGTTATAGTGGAATTTCTGAAATTCCGAAATGCAAAAGGAATATTGCCACCTAGCCTTATACCATAGCACAGCTCTCTAAAGGGTCAGACATCCATCCAAGAGATGAAGCTGAGCATGCTTCAGTGGTCGGGAAACCCACAGGCTGTAATCAAGACATTCATCAAAAGTACACTTAAGATACAATACGATAAAAAAAAATGGTTTCCTGATGAAGACCTAAAGAATGTTTTGAAGTCTCATAAACTAGGTGTGAAAATGCTTAAAAACAAGTAATTGTAGCAAAATGGCATTGCATATTAAGAGGTTCCTTAAGATGTAAAAAATTGTAAAGGTTCGTAATAGATATGTCAATAAACTTAATTGTCTTACTTTGTCCTGAGTAACTTGCTCACTCTTGTAACATTACCTTGAATATAACTTGTTCCCAGAGATAGAAAAGGATGATTTGGCAACTAACTGGATTGCTGGGATGTTCAGGAATGAGGTGAGTTGAGTTTGCCACCGAGGTTGTGAACTTGGGTGACAGAAAGAATGGTGGCCAGAGACCAGGACACCTCTGCTGATTATCTCAGATCCATCCTGTACGTCCTTTGTCTCTACATATCTCTACAGAGTTGTTTGTGTGTTGTTTCCCTCCTTGCACTCTGGGCTCCTTGAGAGGAGGGACTGTCTTTGCTTTTCTTTGTATCCCCAGCTCTTAGCACAATACCTGGCACGTAGTAGGCATTTAATGTGTATTGACTGACTACAAGTAATATAAACATTCTGGAGTTGTGAGTTTGGGGAGAAATAGGAGTTCTGTTTCTGACATTAGAGTTTGAGATGCCACTGAGACAGCCAGTTTGAGATGTTCAGTAAGCAGTTGGTGGTGCAGGGCTGGAGCTCATGAGAGAGGCTAGGGTGGTCATGTGAGAGGGAGGACAGCCACACATCTATGAAGATCCAGCAAAGGAGACTGAGAACTGTTCCAGAGGTGAAGGAACTGAAAGAACAGTGTCATGAAAACCAGAGAGTCCCCACACACTGACAGATGCTGCAGAGGAGTCAACGATGAGGACTGAGAAAACTACATTTATCACTGATAACCTTGAACAGAGCAGTTTCTCCTGAGTGATGAGGTCAGAAGCTGGATTGTAGAAGATTTAACAGCCGGGGAAAAGTAAGTGGAGACACCTAGTACAGATCATAGTTTCTTTCTTTTTTTTTTTTTTTGGCTAGGCAGTGGGGTTAAGCGACTTGCCTAGGGTCACACAGCTAGTAAGTGTCAAGTGTCTGAGGCCAGATTTGAACTCAAGTCCTCCTGACTCCAGGGCCTGCGCTCTATCCACCGCACCTCCTAGCTGCCCTTACAGTTCATAATTTCAAGGAGTTTAGTTGGATGGCAGGATCTGGTGAGAGTTGTCTAAAGATGTGGACACAGATTTGTTTCTAGGCAAGAGTGAAGGAACCAGCAAATAGGGAGAGGTAGAAGATGGGAGGGAATGATGAGATTATGAGGAAGTGGAATGTGGTGGTGGGAGGCAGGTCTTGGTGAATAGAAGGACTAAGAGGTCATAGGGATCGATGGTCAGGGCCAAGGGAGATGAGTCTTTGGTGAATGACCTTGACTTCCTGGTACAACAGGAAGAGGGACCTTAGCTGAGGGCGGAGAGGAGAAACGTGAGAGAAGTAAGGTGTTAAGTTGAGCAACCAGTAGACAAATGGGACTACCTTCAGGTTAAATGGAGGCACCTGATTGTGTGGTTTGTCCTTCATTCTCAAAGAGGATCATGACATCAGGGAGACGATGACATGACTTGCACTGATTTGGATTTGAGTGAGGGAGGGCTGTGCAAAGTCACCAGCCTCACTTTCTCCTCCAGAGCCATCTGGGTCCAGTGGCCAGGTACTGATCAGGACACCTGGAGATGGCCCAAGATGCAGTGGGAGACCTTGGCCTTTTTAAGCTAAGGTCTTTCCAAATTCTCACTTTGAGAGAGGCAATACTCATTCATTGAATAGGCCTGTTGAAGAAGTGAGTCAAGGGATGGCCCCTTTAATTAAAAAAAAAATCAAGCTGGAAGGGAAAGACCCTCAGGGTTGCTGGCCAAAAGAGAAATTACTACTTACGTTCACTCTGAGCCAGGAGGGCCCAAAAAGTAACCATTAAGGGGTGCTTGGGCAGGGACCTGTTGTCCAATCAATGAGATCCAGAGTGAATTGGGTTTAAGGCATGGTCTTTGAGAAAGAAGTTTAGCCAGTGAACTCCAAGATAACTAGGTAGGTTTCAGCCATCAAAATTTACCTTCCTTTGGGCAGAACACCCTCAGGTAAGGGCATGATAGCCCATTTGGGGATAGGAGAGTTCAGGAGGAGCTGAGTTGCCCAGGTAAGCACAATTAATAAAAAGACAGTCTCTGCCCTCAAGAAGCTTACACTCTAAATGGGGGAAAACACCCAAAAGTAGGCAGGAATGTGGTGGGGGAGAGAAACACCAAGGGGTTAGGCATGAAGGTATCTTGTTCCATGGAGATGAAACCAGGTAGGGCAGCAGATGTAAAGTGAGGGGAGTTTCTGCCCTTAGTAAAAAAAAGGCACTGAGAGGAGTTTGGTACTCCATCCTCCAGTCAGAGGGCAGAGGAGGCTGAGGGGAGGTACAGTCAATCAGGGCTTGAATTAACATCATGGTGGTAGGTTTAGAAGTGATGAGCTTATGTGGCCCTCTAGGTCCTCAAGTGCACCCCTTTGACTGAATCCAAACTTCACAGAACAAATCTCCTGAAGTTTGGACCCAAAGGGCCACACTTGAGTACCTAGAGGGCCACGCGTGGCCTCGAGGCTGCAGGTTCCCCACCCCTGCCTAGGCATGCCTCACTCCAAACACAAAGTGCCAGGACAGCCCAAATCAGGCCCGGCCTTCAATGGCACTGGATGACAGAGATCATGATGGTCTCAAGTTGAGCTGGATCTCATAAAATGAAATGCAATAGTGATAAAGCCTTACATGTGGGTTCAATACATGAGCTTCACAAATGCAGGATGAGTGAGGCACGATTAGGCAGTATTTTATCTTTTAAAACACTGTGGGGTTTTACAGATTATCCATACTAATGTGAATCAGTAGTGTGACGTGGCAGCCAAAATGGGTAAGGTGGTCTCTGGACACATTTTAAAAGACTGCTCTTTCAGTAATAATAAGGCGCCAATCCCTCTGGACTGTTCCCTGGTCGGGCCCCACGTGGGGAAGGGTTTGAGGGCAGTGATAATCTGCCGGGCTCACAGAGAAGCGCAACTCGGAGGTGAAGGGCCTTGAGTCTATCCTATGAAGCTAGGTCAAAGGAACCGGGATGGTTTCACTGGAGATAAGACTGGGAGAGAGAGTGTGTGTGTGTGTGTGTGTAGGGGGATATTAATATTCAAATAAAATCTAAAGATTTGAAAAGATGTCATGTGCAAGGCTTTTTAAAAACTTTTTTATTATGAACTTAAGAAACATCAAATAAAATGAGTATTTATACACATGACAGAATAGTAAAAGGATTGTACATGTGACTGTGAATCTATTATTTTCTTTTCAAGTACAGTATAAAATAAATTCAAGAAGGAGGTTTCACAGCTCTCCTGCTTATCTGAGATTCTTCCTACCTGTCCTTCTGCTCTTTTCTGTTCTCTGTTCTTATTTTATCACTGGACCTCTGAAATCAGAGACGATCACGGCATTGATCAGAATTTTTGCCTAACTAGAGGCTCGAAGCCGATTTACACTGGGCTCTCCTCACTGGTAGAAAAGACTCCTCAGTACTCAATTATAACAAAATGTGGATCTGTGTCTCTGCTGATTACCTGAGACAGGTGCTCTAACCCAAAGCTTTCAGGGCCTCCCTTCCCTGGCCTTCTACTTCTCTAAGGTGAATAGGATTGTGTGCAGCTCCGTCTCTCACCTGATTGGCTCCCATCCTGTGCGTGCAGCTCAGAATTGGTGGTGCTGGGGCTCTGTTTCGCTCCTGTAGCTGAGCAGATGTTGTTGGCAAAGGCTTCTGGGTCAGTAGAGTATGTGATGATGTCAGGTGCATGAGGGCCATGTACCAAACTCTGGCTTAATCTCCATGGTGCACTTCTATCCGCATGCCTTTCTGCAGCAATCTTTGCACGAATCGCTTCACCCTGAGAAGGAGGTCGATAAGCTTTTATCCTTGGGTGTGCACAGACAAAATGAGCATAGAGGTCTTCTGATCTGCCCCTTTCCTACATCTCAGCTCAAGTCTGTATAAGGTCATGCCCAGTGACATCTGTCCCTGCCTCAATGTCCCTCAGTCTCATCATTTTCTTCTATCTCAGGTCTGCTTGTTAGAAAAATCTGAAACACAAATCTACTACAGGAGTGACTGGAAGCCTTTATTGCACTTCTCGAGAGAGAGAAGCGGGCACAACACACTCTAATATGGCACGCATGCTGGTTCAGTGGTAGAATCAACTTTGAAATGGTAGGATCCATACTCCGAGGGGGAGGGGCGAGGAGCAGCAGCCCAGAGGCCACACCCCCGCCGGCGCAGGCGGCAGGGGGCGGGGCTCACGCAGAGGGCGGGGGCGCCTCGGAAGCCCCGCCCAGCTGACGTCCCGCCATTAGCGCTCTGCCGAGCATGTGCGCGCAGCCGGAGTACTACAGTTCCCAGAAACCTTTTCTCCTCCCGGCGTGGTTACCGGGGAAACGGGGACACGCACCTCGCTAGAAGAGCGGATGGAAGAGCGCGTGGATGGACGTCACTTCCGCCCAGTCTCGCTTGCCCCACCCCCACCCGTTTTCCTGACGGGTTGTCGTTTCCAGCCTCTCACTTCTGCTCTGTCTCCCCCGGCTGCCGACGCCCCCGGGCCGGAGCCCGGCATTTTCCCGCGTTCCCCGGGCGGGGTGAGTTCGAGGCGGAAGGGTTGGGCCCAGAGGGGAGGCGGAGCTCTGGGAGCCTTGGGAGAGGGAGGGGAAAGGAAGGGAACTCGCGTTTGCGCAGTCCGCTTCTGCCACCAGCGTGGCCACGCCCCCTGGACGAGCAGGCGCTCATTGGTCGGCCCAGGGAGGTGGGGAGGAGAATTAGCCAATCAGGAGCGCTGATCCTCCAATCCCTGCTGGCCAGGTCTCCGGTTCTCTGCGGGGAACAGCCTGGGTAGATAGTGACCCTGCGGCCGGTGCCAAGTGCGTGCCTGAGCTGGGCCCCTGGCACCCGAGCCGTCTGTCCCGACGGCCCCCGTTTGCCCCGCAGCACTCAGCAGGACGGCTGATAGGCGCCTCCGCCCTTCGGGCTCCGGCGTGTGGCCGCTGGTATGAGGCCCCTTCTCTTAGATGCAAGCGTTTGCCTGCGGTCAGCCGGGCTCTGACTCGGGGGGCCCCCGGCGTGCCCAACCCCCTGCGCCCCCTGCCACCGCTACAGCAAAACGCAGGCTCCTTTGCAAGGTTGCTTGCAAGCCTGGACACGTTTGCCCCAGGAATAATGTTGGATGCCCTGCCCGGGAAAGGAAACACAAATTGCACGCGGCAGCCGGGGCCCGGGTGCATCTCACCCAGCTGGGGTGTTTGCTCCATGTGGGAGAGGCAGCGGAGGAAAGAGCACCCACTCCCAGGACCCGACGCCTTCCTGGAGAATCCAGAGCGGAGGTTCCCAAACTTATTTGGCCTGCTGCCCCCTTGAAGAATAAATACTCAGTGCCACCCTGGAAATCTACTTTCTTTAATCCTTTAGTGGCTTTTTGAAATTCACGTCATTTCAAAAAATATTTTTGAAGTGACGCATCTTCAATTTAATTTTTTTTTCCTGCATTGAAATTTTGGTGGCACACTGTTGTGTCGTGTCACTGTATACTATTGTAAACAAGTCATCACACTCGTATATTCCTGTGGATGCATGCTTTACTTCGCGACGATACAGACAACCTCGCCTGCCAACCCTTGCTTGTTAAGACCTGCTGGCGGACTTGACCACTGATCTGCTGTAACTTGCATTTTGTGTGTTTATTTGGAAGATAATGTAATCACTATGACTTTAACTCATTTACACAACAGATGAAACATGTATGAATGGTTCTTCAAAATTTTCTTATCTAGGGACCGCTAGGTGGGGCAGTGGATAGAGCACCAGCCCTGAAGTCAGGAGGACCTGAGTTCAAATCTGGCCTCAGACCAAACACTTGACACTTACTAGCTGTGTGACCCTGGGCAAGTCACTTAACCCCAATTGCCTCACAGGGAAAAAAAAAATTTCTTCTCTTCTTTCCCTATGCTTCTACCACCTCTTTATTTTTATTCAACACCCCCCCCCAATGGCTACTGCCACCCCCATGAATAGGTCCAGCACCGCCCAGGAGGCAGTATCCCACTTCGGGAACCTCTGGGAGGGAGGACTCGCTCTCAGCACTACCTACCTGCCCCCTCCCCACCCCCACCACCGGGAGTTAGCAAAGTGGTGGATCTTCTTTTGACTGATGCCGCAGCCAGCCCTCTGCCACTGACCTGGACCAAGGAGACCGATGAGGACTGGCCACCATACGGCCAGAGGCAGGCTCCAAGGCTCCTGTGTGCAACCCCAACCAGGAAGGCCGTGCTGAGCATGCTCTGTGGGTGATGGCCCTTGCTACACCCTTATGCAGAATAAATAAGAACAAATGCAAATGAGCTGCAGTTTGAAAGTGAGACTGCCAGCATTGGAGATGAGGAATCTCGGAGGAGATAATGTCTGAGCAGCCCCTTACCGCAAGAGAGGGAAGGAAAGAGCGAGTGCATTGAAGGCATGTGAGATGGCAGGTGCAGAGAAAGACCAGTCTGCTGAGTGTGGGAAGGACGGTGTGTAATGAGGCAGGAAAGTAGGTGGGGCCCAAATGGGGAGGAGCTTTCCAAGCCCACAGAGGGGCACCGGTTAGTGAGTGACACGGCTAGGTGTGAGCGGAGGGACAGAGGCAGGGAGACCAGTTAGGAGATCGTGGCAGTTGTGCACAGGGCCTGACCGAAGGAGGCAACCCTGTGATGGGTACGTGGAATGTGGAGGTATGGGCATGTAGAGGCTGGGAGCCTTGGAAACAACAACCTGGGCTGCCCTGCATAGGGACAAGGGTCCTGCCTTGTTCCTGCCTTCTTCCTCCCCTCCCTATTGTGCCTCCCTGCTGCACAAATGCTAAGGTCATGGTTGCCCTCCCTGACCCATCTTTCCCACAAAAGCCTTTCACCACCCCTTTTCCCAAAGCCTCCATACCACCACCAGGTCTTCCCACGGCCCACTCCTTGAAAGCCTTCCCTCTTCTGGTGCCGCTCGCAGAATCCTGATCTTCAGGGGCCGGCTTCACGGCTTGTCCACTATAAGGGTTTCTTCTTTCCATTATAAAGGTACTTCACTGGGTTACTGATTGATTACTCTTTCAGCTTATTGGTTTTCCCAGTAGCATGTGAGGCCCTTGAGGATGACATCCGTCCCCAGCACCTTGCACATGGTCTGTATGTAACAATGTGGCACTGGATTGAGGACAGGGGTGGGGAACCTGCCGCCCAGAAGCCACATATGGCCCTCTAGGTCCTCAAGTGCAGCCCTTTGACTGGGTGCAAACTTCACAAAACAAATCTCCTTAATAAAAGGATTAGTTCTGTAAAACGTGGACTCAGTCAAAAGGTCGAATGCAAGGACCTAGAAGGCCACATGTGGTCTTGAGGCCGCAGATTCCCCGCCCCTGGTTTAGGAGCTCTCTTTGACCTGCCAGATTAGCAGGAAGGTGGCTGGGTCTTTCAGGCCCCTGGTCTCTCATGGTTCCATTTTCTTTCCCAGCTCTGCCTTCCCCAAGAAGAGGCAACGTGGAAGAGAAGAGAATGGCCCCAGTCTTCCTAGCAGCCAGGGCCCACCAGGTGAGGGGGTGTTTTCTCTTTTCCTGGAATAACATGTCAGCATTTCATATATTGTCTCATTGCTGATGTATTCTTTAATGGAATGTTCAGTTCTTGTTTTTATGATTTAATATTTTCCTTTCCCCCAATCACATGTAAAAACAATTTTTAATAGTTTTTTAAAATTTTAAGTTCCAAATTTTTCCCTCCCTCCCTCTCCTCACTGCCAACCCCATTGAAAAGGTAAGCAATAGGTTATAGGTTATACATGTGTAGTTATGCAAAACATATTTCCACACTAGTCATATTGTGGGGGGAAAAACCAGACCGAAAAAACCCAAACAAGAAAAATAAGAAAGTAAAAAAGTCTGCTTCGATCTGCGTTCAGACTCTACCAGTTCTGTCTCTGGAGGTGGAGAGCATTTTCATCACAAGTCCTTTGGAATTGTCTTGGACCATTGTATTGCTTAGAGCAGCCAAGTTATTCCCGGTTGATCGGTTGTGGTCCCTTGGGTAACCCTCATTGAAGGAAATGTCATGAGTGAAATTTAATAGAAAGGTAAACCAGGGCACATTCCTCTGAGCAAGGTAATGGTTTATCAGCAGGGGCATAGCCAGGCAATAAAGCAGGCCTAATGACTGCCTCGAATAGCCAAAAGACTTGAATTGAAAGAATTGAAAATGTAACTCATTTTTATAAGCGTAGAACAAAAACAGTACAGGGTAGGTGACATCATGGGATTGATGTTACACTAAGGGAAGGGGTTTTACACGTGGAACTGGGGCCACTGTTCTCTGTCTCAGAAGGATGCTTTATGAATCTGGGGGATCCTGCTGGACCCCGAGGCTATGGATGGTGACCCAGCTGACTCACAGTGCCTGGGAATGAGATAGGCCACCCTTGCTGGGCAAGGAAGAGGTGAGGCTGGGTCAGCTTGCCTGTTTTCACGGATTACACACCGATGCTGTAAGCTGCACGTGCAGGTGGGGCTGAGGTAACCATTCCCATGGAATCAGAATGCTTTGGGGGAGAGATGAATCTCTAAACTTTAGCTCAGAGTTTTCTTTGATTAAAAGTGATCGTGGCAAAGCTTCAGCCTTTGACATCTACCTCACAGAGAAAGACTGAGACCTTGAACTCGTGCATGAGCATTTTAACTTAGAGACAGAGGAGACGCAGCCATCTGGTGTTTGGGGCTCCAGAGTAAAATCCAGTGTACACGGCAGGATCGGTCATTGATTCTCGCAGGTAGCTATCTTGAACTGTCGTCCAGGAGACCCAGGGCTGCTCCCGCCTGGCTCTCAGAGTCCCATCTGGAGCCTGCCCGGGGGCCCTTTCCCAGTTTCTGTTTGGAGATCTCTCGCATGTGAGGGGGCTGTCACCTGCCTCGGGAAATTATTCTGGGTAAGTGCTTCATAAATGGAAAAGTGAAATGTGAGTACAAGCTGTTACTATCATGAATGCCTTGGGTGACAGTTCAACATCTAGTTCAAGCTGAGTAACACCAAAGGCCCCTGGAATGCGCAGAAGCCTGAAGTCTTGAGAAGCAGTCTGTGCGGTTCCTGGCCCCTTCAAGTCTCCAACCTGGTCTGTCCATGGGTAGGCTCTGAGGAAACACAGTGTACTGGGTTTTTCAGAAATCGGTGGCCTTCAGAGACACGGCTGTGGACTTCACGCTGGAGGAATGGGGCCACCTGGACCTTTCCCAGAGGGAGCTGGACCGTGAGGTGACGCTCGAGAACCATAGGAACCTGGTCTGCCTGGGTAAGGCCCTCAGGCTCTCCCGGGACCCAGACTCTGCCCCTTGGAAGGGCTTTGCTTGGTGAAAGGTGGGGTGGGCTGTTGAGTAGTGAGCAGTTTTTATTGGATGTGATCATTTTGTGCTGCTAACTTGTAAGTAAAAGGTTTTGATTTGTGTAGCTGGGTCTTGAACTCTGTTCTCTGCCCCTCCTTCCCCTCCCCACCCCCGGTCTGCCAGGGGAGGGTCTTTACTCCCTGTTCTAGTGAACACTGGGAGGGTCTCAAGTCTGGAGTAGTTATTTTTTGGCTTGTAGAGATGAGGGGTTGCTAACGCTTTTGTGAGGCTGGGCCAAGAGAGGTGCTATCACTTCCCAGGAAAGGTTTGGACTTTTTACAGTGGGAACCAGGCAGTTGATTTTGTTGGCCTGGGTATTTAAGCATGCCTGCTCTCTTGTCCTTAACTCCCAATGCAGAACCCTGAACAGACCTCATCTTCCTACCAGGACTGGACAAATGGAGGAGTTCCCTTTCTGGGCACACATCCATTCTGGGTCCCGTTCCTGACTGTCAGAGGGGCCTTTGAATGTCTTTTGCACACGCCCCTGGGCCTGCTTAGTGATCCCCACAAAAACACACGCCTCTAGGCTAGTGATCCCCACAAAAACAGGGCCTGCAGCTGGAGTCTCAGCTGGTTCTCTGTCCTGAGGACTCCTTTTTTCAATAAGCAGGACTGGCGCTTTCCAAACCTGTGTGATCTGCCAGTCGGAGCGACAGGGAGTCTCCAAGAGTCGGCCGTGCAGGTGAGCGAATCCGGCCGGAGGTGAACCGTGGGTGCTTTCCAGGTAGGATGTGTGTGTGTTCTCACCTCTGCCTCTCAGGGCCAGGCCCGCTCAGGTTCTCAGGCGCCCGACAGGTTGTGGGTGTCTTTGCCATCAGCTCAATGCCCCGCTGGTTGTGGCCTCCATTTTTAGGGGGCGAGGACCTGGCATCTGCATTTAACCACAGGCAGCTTCTACTCAGGGATATTCGCAACGAGACGGAGCAAGAACAAACAGAGAAACGTGTTGCCTCAACGTCTTAGTCTCTGAGGGGAGGAAGTAAGCCCAAGTCCTAGATAGCATTGCTTCCCCCAAAGTCACACCCAAAGGAAGGCATGTCTGCTGGATGAGCCCTCATCTCAGCTTCTGCTGGGGAAAGAAGGCAGGAGGGAAGAAAGAAGAGAGGCAGGGAAGGAGGGAGGGAGGAAAGCGAGGAAGGACAGAAGGAGGAAGGATGGGAGGAAGGAAGAAGGGAAGGAGGGAGGGAGGAAAGCAAGGAAGAAGGGAAGGAGGAAGGACGGGAGGAAGGAAGAAGGGAAGGAGGGAGGGAGGAAAGCGAGGAAGGACAGAAGGAGGAAGGATGGGAGGAAGGAAGAAGGGAAGGAGGGAGGGAGGAAAGCAAGGAAGAAGGGAAGGAGGAAGGACAGAAGGAAGGAAGAAGGGAAGGAGGAAGGATGGGAGGAAGGAAGAAGGGAAGGAGGGAGAGAAAAAAGAGGAGAGGGGAGGGGAAGGTGGAAGAAAGGAAAGATTTATTAAGCACCTACTATACTCCATAAGTGCCAGGCACAGTGCTAAGCCTCATTTGAGCCTCACAACAACCCTGCAAGCTAGGCACTGTTATTATCCCCATTTTACAATTGAAGAAATTAAGGGAGAGAAAAGTTCAGTGACTTGCCCAGGGTCACACAACAGATCTGAGCACACTGACTCGGGGCTCAGTGCCATCCGCTGGGCCACCAGACTGCCCAGGAATTAACAGGCCTTTCCTTAATTTGCTTGGTGCATCCGTCTAAAAGTAAGAGCTAGTACATCTCAGAGGCATTCAATAAAATTGTGCAGACTTGAGTAGGCAGCCAGGGTGGATTGTTGGGCAGGGCGGCTCGCGTGTCTTCAGATGCATGTGAAAACTGGAGAGGGTGAAGCCTGGCAGTGTTGGGGAGGAGGAAGCATTGACGAGGCCAGGGCTGTCTGTGAGGTGACGTTGACTTACTTGGAAGGTTTTATTGGTTTTATTTACTCCTGTTATTTCCCTCCCTCATGCTCTGCAGCAGCTTTTGCAGATACTTTTGGAAATTGTGTTTTAAATGACGCAGTTCTGGTGGAGATGTTTCTGGCAAAGATTTTCCCAACCTGTTCCTTTTTTTTTTTTTTTTTTAATTAGAGGTACTTGGATTTTTCTTGGTCAGCAACCATTTATAAGATTCCATTCACTTATTTTAAAGATTATTCCTGTCATTTTTTATACCATAGTCGATTCCCCAAATGCTTCCCTGCCCCCATAGATCCATCCTTTATAACACAAGAGAAGTCAGGCAGACTCCGCGTCTCATCAGAGACACCATTTTATGTCTGGGCTTGGAGAAGGGTTATCAAGTGAGTAGAGAGAAACGGCCCTGAAGGAGAGAGGAGAGACAAGGTCAAGAGAAAAGTCCAGACCGTGAGGGCCATCTGTGTTCCGCCGTTTCATTCATGTTTTCGCAAAGGGCTTAGAGCCACCATCCTTTGCTTTGCTTTCTCTTTTTGTATTGATGCCTTTTGTATCACACCCTGTTAATGTCCAAATACAATCTCCCCCACCCCGCCTCCATCGGGGCAGGTCCTCACCCCCTCACCCCTCGGCTGGTGCAGGAGCTGCTTGCTCCCCCTGCCACAGCGTCTGCCTGAAGTGCAGATCTGACCCTGGTCCCTTTTTCAGGACGCTCCAACGGCTCCCCAGCGCCTCCAGATCAGATGTAAAATTCTGTGGCATGCAAAGCCCTTGGCAACCAATCCCCCCTCATCTCTCCACTCTTCTGCCCTGTACCCCCTCCCCGGCCGTGACATCGTCTCTGGTGCAGGGACGCCAAACTCCTGGATGTCCCTCCTTTTCACGGGCTGGTGAAGCAAGCATGCCACCTGTCTCCACCATTACGTGGCCTATCACTAGAAGGGCTAACAATAGTAGTAAGAGAAGTACAAGTTGGGGAAAGAAATTTGTAAATGGTATGATGGTTTATCTAGAAAACCCTGGAGAATCAGCCTAAAGTTGAGAAGATGAATAGCTTTGGCAAACAGGATTAAAAACAAACCTACCAAAATTGACTGCATTTCTTTATATACCTACCAAAAGCCAACAGCTGAAGCTCAAAATAAAAATCCCCTTTAAATTAAGTACAAAATGCATAACAACCTACAAAGCACTGACAGGTTTATATGGATATAAGCACAAAATAATTTTCATAGAATATATATCTCATTAGAGATGTATTCAGTGTCCATGAATGGACCATAATGAAAAGCATGAAAAAGGAACAAAAGAATGAAAAAGAATTTATTAACTGTTTGTTGCCTATCAAACATTTCAGATCCAAGTACAAAACCAAAGACAACCCCTGCCTTCAGGGAGCTTACATCCAAAGGAAGGCATATCTGCTGGATGAGCCCTCATCTCAGCTTCTGCTGGGGAAAGAAGGCAGGAAGAAAGAAGGGAGGGAGGGAGGAAGAAAAGCAAAGAAGAAAGGAAGAAGGGAAGGAGGGAGAGAAAAAAGAGGAGAGGGGAGGGGAATGTGGAAGAAAGGAAAGACATTCCAATAAGGTGTTTCTCAACAAATACAGGTGTGGCCAAGGAGGAAGATTTTGGTTTGCAAAGCCACCGAGATGGTGAGCAGAGCTGTGCAGGAGTCAGTTGGGATACCCGCTTTCTGGGAGCAATAGCAGTATCGGTTTGATGGTGGTTCTGGAAGTGGAAGGAAATGTGCTGGGGAGGGTGTATGAAGACGGCCAGGAAGTAGACAGTAACATGATACGCAACCGGGCCAGCCTGAACCAAATTCCTTTGTTCGGCTTTCTAGCCTCCTTACACGGTTCTCCCCTCCCTGGACTCTGTGCCTTAGTGACAGTGACGGCCTCTTGGCTCTTCCACAAATGTGAAGCATCATCCCCTGACTGCAGGCATTTTCGTTGGCCGACCCCCGTACCTGGAACAGTCTCCCACTTCATCCCTGCCACCTGGCTTCCTTCCAGTCTCAGCTAAAGGCTCGCATTTTACAGAGCCTTTCCTGGCTTTCTTTAACCCTAGTGCCTTTCTACTGAGACCACCTCCCCCCCCCACCCAGTTCATGCTGCATATACCTTGTTTCTGCACACTTGTTTTCATGGTGTCTCCCCACATCAGGTTGTTAACTCCTTGAAAGCAAGCATGTTTCTTTTTTTTTTTTTCCTTTTCTTTGTATCCCCAGAGCTTTGCATAGTGCCTGGAGCATCGTCAATGCTTAATCAATGCTAGATGACTGACTGACTGACTAAAACAGTAGGGCAGTTGAGGCACTCACCATTCAGGATAGCTGGGGCCCAAGAGCAGATGTTCCAGAGCTGAAAGAGCCTGATTTCTAGTCTGTGTGTCAGGGCAGCAGTCAAGAAGATGGGGAGTGAAGTGTTGGGGGGATTGTAGGAAGAAAAATGAAGCGTGGTGGGGGTCACGTTAACATAATAAAAATAACATAAATTAAAGGTATAAAGACATGCTAATCAAATTATTAAGGAAACATGTCACAAAATTAGACCACACAATAATGAGTGAGAATAGGGATTAAGGAAATCTAGCATCACAAAATCTCAAATTTCTAATTACCAGAACTATCACGTAACTAGTTTAAAATAGAGATGATTAATAGAATGAATTGGAAAGCCTAGACCTAGAAGCAAAGGAATACTACAACCTAATTTTGGATCAAACCAAAAACACTAAATGGGTTATAGGGACCCTATTGAAGAGGGAAAAAAAAAACCTGCTTGTCAAACGAGAGAGAAGTTTGGGATGAGGGGAGCAAGGGGAGAAGGCTGAGAAAATAATTGTTCTTTATGGCAAATACGAAAGAATGGAGTACACAAATAGTATGTATGACAGGGGAAGTTTACATTTTTTAATTTCTTTCAGACTGGGAGACTCGCCATGAATCCAAGGAGTCAACTCAGAATTTGGGCACTTTCATGGAAGAATCATCTGAGGAAAGACTTAATATGAGTGTTCCTTCTGTCTCAGAGTTTCAAGAAGCCTGGGAATCTGATGCCAGTTTGACAAAGAAGCAGAACAATGAGAAGAAATATTCTTGGCAAGGAAAAAACATTCCACAGGAATTTCTCAGTAAATGGAGTGGCCATGAATATAATAAGTATGGTAGAAACTTCAGTCTAGGGCCAATCCTTTTTCCACAACATAGAATTAGAAAGAGTTTTGATAAATGTTATATATACAGAAAGAGCATCAAACAGTATTCAGATGTGAGAATATATGATAAAATATGCTCAAAGAAGCTATTTGCAGAGAATAGAGAATGTCAAGAAAAATGTGAATCTAATTATTGTGGCAAGGCTTTTAGGCACATGTCAGAACATAGGCTATATCAGATGAACCATACTGAAGATAAAGAGCATAAATATAATGAATGTGGGAAAACTTTCTGCCCAAGAATCGACCTTACTGAACATCAGCTAAGTCATTCTACTCAGAAACCCTATAAATGTAATGAATGTGGGAAGACCTTTAGCCAAAAGGTAGGACTTAACCAACATCAGACAGTTCATACTGGTGAGAAACCGTATGACTGTAATGAATGTGGGAAGGCCTTCCACCTTAGAGCACAGCTTACTCAACATCAGAGAATTCATACTGGTGAGAAACCTTTTGAATGTGACCAGTGTGGGAAGGCCTTCAATCACAGCCGAGAACTTAAACGACATCATAGGATTCATGCTGGAGAGAAACCTTATCAGTGTAATGAATGTAGGAAGGCCTTCCGCCTGAGCATACACATCACTAAACATAAGAGAATTCATACTGGACAGAAACTTTTTGAATGTAATGAATGTGGAAAGGCCTTTCACTTGAGTGCACAAATTGATAAACATAAGAGACTTCATTCTGGTGAGAAACCTTGTAAATGTAATGAATGTGGGAAGGCTTTTATTCACAGAGTAGAACTTAAACAACATAATAGAATTCATAGTGGGAAGAAACCATATGAATGTAATGATTGTGGGAAAGCCTTCTACTCAAGTACAAACCTTACTCAACACAAGAGAATTTACACTGGTGAGAAGCCTTATGAATGCAATGAATGTAGGTTGACATTCTGGTATAGTGCAGGCCTTACTCAGCATAAAAGAGTTCATACTGGTGAGAAGTCTTATAAATGTAATGTGTGTGAGAAGACCTTTAGTCATAAACCACTAAAATAGCATAATAGAATTAACACTGGAGAGAAACCTTATGAGTGTAATAAGTATGGGAAGGCTTTTAGTCAGAAGATAGGACTTATTCAACATCAGACAATTCATAACTGGTGAGAAACCTTATGAATGTAATGAATGTGGAAAGGCTTTTAGTCAGAAGATAGGACTTATTCAACATCAGAGAATTCATACTGGTGAGAAACCTTTCCAATGTGACAAATGTGGTAAAGCCTTCAACCATAGCCGAGAACTTAACGACATCATAGAATTCATACTGGAGAGAAACCTTATAAATGTAATGAGTGTGGAAAGGCCTTCAGCCAAAAGATAGGGCTTACTCAGCATCATACGATTCATACTGGTGAGAAACCTTATGAATGTAATGAATGTGGGAATGCCTTCTGCCTGAGAGCACAGCTTACTCAACATAAAAAAGTTCATACTGGTAAGAAACCTTATGAATGCAACGACTGGGATACTATTCCACGTGAAAACAGAGATTAGCCAACATCAAATAATTCATACTGGACTGAAACTTTATTACTGTAATGAATGAAGACTTTCTTCCAGAGTAAAATCCTTCTGTAATATCAGTTTATACTAAAACAAAACAACAATAACAACAAAACTGTGTGTAATGCATGTGGCCTTCTTCCAGAACACAGCTTTTGAAATAGATAATTCATGTTGGAGAAGAGTCTTAAGAATATAACAGTCTTGAGATAGATTTCAGAATTATGATGAATTACGGACAATTAGGCAAGTGAAACTAAAAGAAAATGTCATAAATGATGCAAATCCCTATCTACTTTCCTTGCAGTCCTATTCATACATTTTTCTCCTGTAGTCCCCTAACAGTTTCCTCCCACAACCTCTGAACTTCCCAAGATTTACATTTACTGAGGAAATTAAGTCAGTATGAGAAGCATTTGCTCCCTCCAACTCCGTCAAAAATTCTAAGAATTCCCAACTGTTTTGTCATCCTTTCAATCTTAGAGGAAAAGGTATCCTTCTTTGCTAAGGATAATGCCTTTTCCACTAATCTTGTTCCTTTGTACTGTAGGCCATTAGTCCAACAATCATCTCCCCTTATGCATTTCAAATCTCTTTCCTCAGTAAGCTCTTTCCCAACTGTTAACAATGTCAGTAAGCAATTATTACTTGAGTGTGCTATGCAAGCCATCTTGTTAAGTGCTGGGGGTAGTAAGTCAACAAGCACTTATCAAAGTGATTATTATATGAAGCATCGAGGAGTACCAAGCTCCACATGCAAAAATGATGTCCATATGAGATATATACCATCCAAATGGAAGGTAGTCTCAAAGGGAAAGTGTTGGAATTGGGAGGGGAGTGGGAAGGGCCTCTTATAGAAGGTGGGTGTTGAGCTAAATCTTGGAAGAGGGCAGGCAAGCCAGGAGGCTGAGGTGAGGAGAGAGGCTGCTCCAGGTATGGAGGACAACTGATGAAAAGCCAGGGAGTAGTGATACAAAAACTAAACACAGTTCCTGCTTGGCAGAGAACTCTGACAAGCTATGGAGTGAAGAATGGTTTCTGATGGGATATGGCCCTGGAGTTGATACCCGAGAAGGTTAAAATGAAGAGGAAGTGCATGGAGCATTGGGGATGGATTGTGAAAAACACTGGCAGATGAAATGTTTGTGTGGGGGCACAGCTACTAGGCTAATGGGTTGGGCGGACTGGAACGCAAAGGGTCGTGATGCATAGTGATGCTGGAAAGGGAGAGTGGAGCTAGATTGGGGGAACCTTAAATATCAGGCTAAAGATTCTTTAGATCCTGGAGTCAGTGGAGAGCCGATGAGCATTGGAGAGCAGGGCATTGGCATGGTCAGACAAGTTTGTGGCAGCTTCGTCGAGTGTGGATGAGAAAGGGAAGAGCTGGGAACAGAGAAGCCAGTTGGGAGACTTGCAGTAATCCAGGTAGAGGTGAGGTCAGCTGCTCCAGTAGTAGCTGTTGTCATCTTTAATGAGAATCACTGAATGAAAAGGCACATGTTAATCACTTACGGTGGGACAATCACTGGCTCAACTCTGGGAACACATATACAAAAACAAAGGCAGTCCCCGACCTCAAGGAGCTTACATTTTAACGGGAGAGACAACACGCCAAGAGGAGTGGTAGCCAAGATTGGTGAGGAGAACCATTGGGGAATAAACGGACATACCCCATCCAGGAACAATGGCAGGGTTGGTTTGATTAACAGAAGTTAGGAGTGTGTTAGGAGTCAGGAAGATGAGTCCAAATCCTGCCTGTGTGACCCTGGACAAGCCACTTAAATTCTCGTGGCTTTGGTTTCCTCATTTGTAAAATGGGTATAGCAAACTTGCCAAAGAGGATCAAATATATG
Organism: Vombatus ursinus; assembly: GCF_900497805.2. Taxonomy (NCBI): domain Eukaryota; kingdom Metazoa; phylum Chordata; class Mammalia; order Diprotodontia; family Vombatidae; genus Vombatus; species Vombatus ursinus. The sequence continues at coordinate 793,622 of NW_020954876.1, forward strand.
ATCCTTAAAGCGTGATATACATGCTAGCTATACTTATTACTAGGGGCACGTAGATGGCCCAGTGATAGAGTGCTGGGCCGGGAGTCAAAAAGACCTGCGTTCAAATCCAACATAAGACACTTACTAGCTATGTGACCCTGGGCAAGTCACTTAACCTCTGTTTGCCTTAATCCATTGGAGAAGGAAATGGCACACCACCTCAGTATCTTTGCCCAGAAAACCCCATAGACAACATGGTCCATGGTGTCCCAAGGAATTGGACACAACTGAACATCCAAACTTACTCCTATTCTTACTAGCAGAGGGAGAGAGCTCCTGACACTTCTCTGAGCTAGATGGCCTAGGCATGGAGTCAGGGAGACCTGAGTTCAAATCCAGCCTCAGACTCTTCCTAGCTGTGTGACCTTGGACAAGTCACTTCACCTCTGCCTTAGTTTCCTCAAGTCTAAAATGGGGATGACATTGTCTCATCAAAGGAGATGAGCTTAGCACAGAATTCTGGTGCCATATGGTGCTCATTCCCTTCCCTTTCTCTTACTATGATCATTGAGTGCGTAGAACAGGTGGTACTAAGAAGGCAGAGGGGAGGAGGGAATGTGTCTCACTGGCTAGGAAGTTGTCAAGAATTTTAATTTATTTTTTTTCCCCACGATTCACAGGTTTTATTAGTGCTCACTTATAGTTGGGAAAAACACAAATGTTGCCTCAGCGTAGGCTTTGTTCCCCAAATCCTGTCAACAAGGACTTTGAGCTGCTGCATTTTAGGCACATTAGGATATAGTCTTTTGGTGCTCAGAATGCAATGACATTTCCCATCGTAGTCCCAGGTCAACTAGAGGCTCTGCTCAATCTTCTTTCTTTTCAGGGAAATCACGATTGCCACATTAACACAAGACAGAGTGACGCAGCTGGCTTTTCACATATTCATGGACAGCTCTTCAACTGAAAAGTCTTTAGATTTTCATTCATTTCAGCTGTAGTGAATTGACTGAAGTACCCATGTTTTCACAACTAAAAATCAGTGATACCTTTGCTGGTGATGTTAACATTTTTAAAAATTCAACATTTAAGCACCACCATTCTTGGATAGAGTACTGGACCTGGAGTCAGGAAGACCTAAGTTCAGCTCCAGCCTCAGATGCCAGCTGTGTGACCCTGGGCAAATCACATAACCTCATTTGACTCAGTTTCCTCATCTGTAAAAATGAGCTGGAAAAGGAAATAGCAAACCACTCCAGTATGTTTGCCAAGAAAACCCCAAATAGGGTCACAAAGAATCAGACACAACTGAATAAGAACAAATGGCCATCTTTGCACAAAATTTAGGCATCAAACGATATGGATTAGAATTCTTCATTCATGGAGGTAAATTTTACTTGACTGGCTTTCGACATACTATATGGGCATGCATTATTCAGAAGAAACAGGATAGGTAAATGGGAGTAAATCTCTGGCAGACTGCCCCCACATCTTCCCTTCTCCCTAACCTTCAGTCTCCTATCAACTTTATCCTTCCCTGCTGCCTACAAATACACCTGTTACCCCATCCTTAAATAACTTCACTTAAAAAATTCAAGCTCTATCTTATCTCTGTAGGGGCAGCCAGGTAGAGCACTGCATAGAGCACTGGGTCTTGTGTCAGGAAGACCTGAGTTCCAATTCTGCCTCAGACACTTTCTAGCTTTGTGACCCTGGACAAGTCACTTAAACCTCTGTTGCTTCAGTTTCCTCAACTGTAAAATGGGGATAATAATAGCACCTTCCTTGCATGGCTGTTGGGAAGATCAAATAAGATAATAAGGTGCTTAGCACAGTGCCTGGCAAACACTATATGAACGTATTACTCCTTTTTCTTTCCTTTCCCCCTTCATCCCTTTCTCAACCAGACTCTCAGAAAAAGCTGTCCTCACTTGGTTTTTGTTTGTTTGTTCGTTTGTTTTGGTAAGGCAGTCAGGGTGAAGTGACTTGCTCAGGGTCACACAGCTAGTAAGTGACAAGTGTCTGAGGCTGGATTTGAACTCAGGTCCTCCTGACCCCATGGCCAATGCTCTGTCCACTGCAGCGCCCCCTAGTTGCCCCTGTCCTCATTTGTTGCTTCTACATTCTTCCTCTTTCCAGATCTTTGCAATATGGGCCCTGATTTTATCACTAAACTGAAACTGTTGTCTCCGAAGTTAGGAAGCTCAAATAAATATTAAATTGTGAATTTAACTAACAGCAAACAAAGTGGGCGTTTCCATATCAGTAGAATTGAAAAAGACATGACATAGCCAATCTTGATTCTGGGCAGCTTACTTTTCCTTTTAAGTATAGAATCAACCCAATAGTGAACTTTCAGGCAGCCCTTGCTTGTGTTCCCTTTTGGCCTTCTTCTTGTTCTCTTCTGTGCATTTAACGTTGACTCTCTTTTCTTTCCTTTTTTCGGAAGGGAGGGGCAATCCCGTCTTACTGACTGACCAGCTCTTCTCCCTCTTCCCACGTCCCCTCCATTCAACAAACAAACAAAAAACAAAAAACAAACAGAATTAGGTAAGAAACATGCTAGTCAAGCAAAACAAATCCCCAAATTTACCTCGTCCAGAAATGTCTATTTCATTCTGCACTTTGCATTCATCGCCTCTTTGTCAGGAGGCATTGGGCCTCTGGAATCTTGGCTGGTCATTGGATTGATCCTGGTTTAAGTCTTTCAAGATTGTCAAAGGAGCTCTTCATAAGAAAATATGAAGTTGCATTGACAATTACTACAGAATGTATAAAACAACTGGAATTCCTCCTGCCAAGAATCATTCAGAAATTCTATTTCTAATACTACAGAACACTTCAGAAATAAAGGAAGATGGATAATTGCAGAGATATTAATTGCTCACGGTTAAGTCCTGCTTATATAATAACATAAGAAGACTACACAAATTAATTTACAAATTTAGTACCATACCAATCAATATACTAAATGATTTCTTTTTTTAATTATTTCTGATTAATTATTTTTAGTTTTCAACATTCACTTCCATAAGATTTGGAGTTCTAAATTTTCTCCCCCTCCCTCCTCTCTGTCCTCAAGACGGCATGTAATCTGATATAGGCTCTACATGTACATTCATGTGAAATACATTTTCACATTAGTCGTTGTAAAGAAGGATTAGAAGCAATGGAGAAGCCACAAGCAAGAAGAAACAAAAGAGAGAGAGAGAGAGAGAGAGAGAGAGAGAGAGAGAGAGAGAGAGCAAATGGTATGCTTCAGTCTGCGTTCTGACTCCACAGCTCTTTCTCTGGATGTGGATAGCATTTTCCATCGTGAGACTTTTGGAGATGTCTTAGACCCTTGCATTGCTGAGAAAAGCCAAGTCTATAAAGTCAGTCATCGCACAGCGTTCTCCTGGTTCTGCTCACTTCATTCAGCATTAGTTGATGTGAGTCCAGGTTTTTCTGAAGTCCACCTGCTCATCATTTCTTATGGAACAATAGTAATCCATTGTTCATCTATTCCCCAATTGATGGGCATCCCCTCAATTTCCAATTCTTGGCCACCACAAAAAGAGCTGCTATAAATATGTTTGTACACGTGGGTCCTTTCCCCTTTTTATGATCTCTTTGGGATACAGACCTAGAAGTGGTATTGCTGGATCAAAGGGTATGCAGTTTTATAGCCCTTTGGGTGTAGTTCAGAATTGCTCTCCAGAATGGTTGGATCAATTCACAACTCCACCAACAATGCATTAGTGTTCCAATTTTCCCACATCTTCTCCAACATTTATCATTTTCCTCTTTTGTCATGTTAGCCAATTTGATAGGTGTGAAGTGGTACCTCAGAATTGTTTTGATTTGCATTTCTCTAATCAATAGTGATTTAGAGCATTTTTTCATATGACTATAGATAGCTTTAATTTCTTCATCTGAAAACTTCATATCCTTTGATCATTTATCAACTGGGGAATGACTTGTATTTTTATAGATTTGACTCAGTTCTCTATTTTAGAAATTAAGCCTTTATCAGGGACACTGGCTGTAAAAATTCTTTCTCAGTTTTCTGCTTGCCACCTAATCTTAGATGCATTGACTTTGTGCAAAAACTTTTCAATCTAACGTAATCAAAATTATCCATTTTGCATTTCATAATGTTCTCTATCTCTTGTTTGGTCATAATTAATCTGACAGGTAAACTACTCCTTGCTCTCCTAATTTGCTTGTAGTCTCATTCTTTATGTCTAAATCATGTACGCATTTTGACCTTATCTTGGTATACAGTGTAAGATGTTGGTCTGTGCCTAGTTCCTGCCATACTGTTTTCCAGTTTTCCCAGCGATTTTTGTCAAATAATGAGTTCTTATCCCAGAAGCTGAGTGTCTTTGGGTTTATCAAACAGTAGATTATTATAATCATTGACTACTATGTCTTGTGTACCTAACCTATTCCACTGATCCACCACTCTCTGTTTAGCCAGTATCAAGCAGTTTTGATGATTGCAGCTTTATCAATGGTTTCTTTATAGAAGTGGATAAAATGATAAAATTTATCTTGAAGAAAAAGTCAAGCATCTCAAAGAAAATAACGGGGGGGAAGTAGTTATGAAGGGGGCTTGGCTGCATCAGATCTCAAAGTCAAGTAGAAAACAGTAATCATCAAAAACTTTGTTATTACTTTAAAAATAGAAAAACTGATCCGTGGAGTGAATTGGGCAACCAAGACCATAAGCAGCTGAACATAGTAGCCTAGGGTTCAGTAAAACCCAAGGACAATGAGGTAAGGATATCCTATTAGAACAAAAACTATTAGAAGTAAGGCAGAAATTTAGATCATTGGCTTAGATGGGTGATCTCTGAATTGGCATGTTTAATGGGCTTTTCCTAATCCTCCTCTTCTTGACTTCTCTGTAGCATTTGACACTATTGACCTACTTTTGCTCCTGGATGCTCTCCTCTTTTTTTGTGATACTACTCGTTCCTGGTTCTCCTCCTATCTGCCCAACCACTCCTCCATCTCTGGTGCTGGGTTCTTCATCCACGTTATACCCATTAAATGTGGGTCAGTCAATTAGCACCTACTATATGCCAGGCATGGTGCCAAGCACTGGGGATAAAAAGAAAGGCAAAAAACAGCCCCTGCTGTCAAAGAGCGGGGTAGATTGTATGCAAACAACTATGTGCAAACAAAGTATCACAGGATAATGTCAGAGAGAAGGCACTAAGATTTAGGACTGGGAAAGGCTTCTGGCGAAAGGCTGGACTTCAGCCAAAATGTGGGGGAAGCCAGGAGGGAGAGAGGAGGAGGGAGAGAGGACCGGGTTCCATCCTGCACCTTCTTCTCTCTGTAGTGTCTTGCTTGGTGGCATCGTCTCCCAGGGTCCGATGACTCCCACAGAGATTCAGCCCTAGTGTTCTTCCTGAATCCTGCATCACCAAGTGTTTATTGAACATTCTAAACTGGATCTGAAACTCGGTGTGGAAACAGAGTTCGCTCATTGTCTTTTCCCCAAATCCAACCCTGTTAACAAATGGCTGTCCAGTGCCCCACCTTCCACCCTCAGGGTGCAGATCTGCCACATCTTGGAGAGCAGGCCCTCTTCCCCTTGCCCAGACAGTTGCAGTGGTTTCCTGTTCAATCTCCCTGCCCCTAGTTCCCTTTCTAACCCACCTTCCACTCAGTTGCAGAAGTGGCTTTTCCTAAAGCGTGTTATCCCCCCCTGCCCCCTACCGTACTTCAGGAAGTTCCAGTGAATACTCAGAACTTCTGGATAAAATAAGCATTCATTTGGGCATTTAGAGCCCTCCACCACCTTGCCCCACTCTACTTTTCCAGTCTTACCAAAGTTATTCCCCCTTCCATGCCCTCTCTAGTTCAGCCACACTGCCCTTCCTTGCTGTTCCTCACATCTAACACCCCTTCTCCCATCTCTGCCTTTGTCCTGGCCACCTCCCCCACAGCTGAAATGCTCCCCCTCCTCACCTCCACCTCTAGGAATCCCTGGCTTCCTTCACAACTCAGCTCAAACATCACCTTCTGAGACAAATGAAAAGCCCAAGAGACTTTCTGAGCAATTAATAATTTATTAATTAGGCTGGCAAATAATCAATAACTTGATGGTCAGTGGTCTCTCTTGGCAACCAGAGACAAAGACCGTGGAGATCATGGAAGGCTTAAATACTTTTGGAAAAGTAGGTGCCCCTGACGGGTGGAGATCAACCATGACTGGGCAATGAGGTTGGTGTGGGGAAGGGGCGGGGTTGGACATATTAATGAAGAGGTGAGCCAAAAGTCTTCAGCTTCTTCTGTGACTCTACAGCCACATCCCTGGAAAGCAAAATAGAATGAAGATGAACATTTATTTGGTCATCAGAATGCCCAAGCTTGATCCTGGAGAAGGTGTGGCCAAATGCCCCGCCTCTTGTCATGCAGGAGGGACTTGGGGTATTGGAATGCTACATGCTGTCAGATAATCTAAGTCAGGGGTAGGGAACCTGCAGCCTCCCCACCATATGTGGCCCTCTAGGCCCTCAAGTGTGGTCCTCTGACTGAATCCAAACTTCACAGAACAAATCCCCTTAATAAAGTTTGGATTCAGTTAAAGTGCTGCACTTAAGGACCTAGAGAGCCACATGTGGCCTCGAGCCTGCAGGTTCCCCACCCCTGGTCTAAGCATTGCTTTCTCTTAGCTTTCTTTCCCCTTTGTTACAAGGAAAGTCTCACTGCAAAGGGGAAGATAGAAGGATCTATTTGGAAATGATCGTCATATAAAAGCAAAACCCATTGATGGATGACACCTTACAATCATTAACAATTTTACTTTAAAAAAAAGCAAAAAGTGGAAGTCCTGGGTGGCTAGAATGAAACCTTTTTCTCCCTGTGGCCTAAAAGCAGGGAACACCTAGACCCTAACATTGTTTACATTTCAGGGGCAATCATTCTTTGGGATAGTTTGGCTTGACTTTTTTTTTCCACATGGGAAATTTTTATCTGTAAGGTTGGGATGTTCCACACCCCCCCCCCCAAATAAGGAAATGCACACACAGACACACTAGATAGATAGATAAAGATATAGATAGATAGATAGATAGATAGATAGATAGATAGATAGATAGATAGATAG
>NW_020954876.1:800715-905515 GCF_900497805.2 Vombatus ursinus
TAGATAGATAGATAGATAGATAGATAGATAGATAGATAGATAGATAGTTAGATAGATAGATAGACTATAGACAGATAGATAATCATTTAAGATCATTTGAGCCCCAATTAGGGCCAAAGCCTAAACTAATCAACCGGAAGAAGCACCCTGGCCTAACAGACATGCTTTGCTCTGCTCTCAGAGTGAACCCACAATGCCCCGTCCTGTTTCAACAACTACAGGACCAGATGAGGCTGACGGGGAGCATTCTTCTATTTATGACCACTAAGGACAAGGCTCCTAGGACTGGACTCTGTCTTGAATAGGGGGACTTTTCTTGTCTTGATATTTTATGGACATATTTCATCCACGTGGATGAAATACAATCCATATGGACAATATAGACTGTAATTTCAATGGACACTTTGTCAATTCTCTTATCTTACTGTATTCACAACCTATCCAATTAAGAAACTACCTCTCTCATGCTACAGAAGCTATAATTTTTGAGTGACACAGACATCCTGAGTCAGGATTGCTCTAAGAATATGAAACGTCTTCCTCAGATTGTTTATCTCAGTCTGAATCATTTTCTGGCTTTCATGTAAACATGAATTCTGCTCGCTTAAGGGAATAAACAATAAAAATATGTATTACCTATTTGTAACTCATAGACCTTTCTCAGCATTAGGGTAATTGGAGGGAATATATATGAGTGTGTGTGTGTGTATGTATATGTATATACAGAGAGCACAGGGTGAGTTGAAGATGAAGGGATGATATCTAAAAAATAAAATTAAGGGATGAGAGGATTATACTGGGAGGAGGAGAAAAGGAGAGGTAGAATGGGGTAAATTATCTCATGTAAAACAGACAAGAAAAAGCTTTTACAGTGGAGGGGAAGTCGGGGAAGGTGAGAGGGATTGAGTGAATCTTACTGTCATCAGATTTGGCTTAAGGAGGGAATAACATACACACTCAATTGGGTATGGAAATCTGTCTTACCCTACAGGAAAATAGAGGGGAAGGGAATAAGAAGGGGGGATGATAGAAGAGAAGGCAGATTGGGAGAGGGAGAAATCAGAAGCAAACACTTCTAAGGAGGGAGAAGGTCAAAGGAAAGACTAGACTAAACTAGGGGGGAATAGGATGAAGGGGAATACAGTTAGTTTTTCAATAACATGACTCCTATGGAAGTGTTTTGCATGACTGCACAGGTATAACCTGTATCGAGTTGCTTGCCTTCTCAATGAGGGTGGGTGAGGAGGGAGGGAGGGAGAGAATTAGGAACCCAAAGTTTTAAAAAACAAATGTTAAAAAATTGTTTTTACATGCAACTGGGAAATAAGATATACAGGCAACAAGGTATAGAAATCTATCCTGCCCTACAGGAAAATAAAAGGGGAAGGGGATAAGAGAGGGGGGGTTGATAGAAGGGAGGGCAAATTGGGGGAAGAGGTATTCAGAAGGCACACCATCTTGGGGTGGGGAGAGGGAAAAGATAGGGAGAAAATTTGGAACTCAAAATTTTGTGGAAGTGAATGTTGAAAACCAAAAATAAATTAATTAATTAAAAAATATATATATATATATATCACCTAGCTTGTTTGCCTCTTTTAACCCAACTTTAAGGTTGAATATATATATGTACACATATACATACATACTATATGTGTGTGTGTATATATAGATATAGATATAGATATAGATATACATACACACATATAAGCATATATCCCAAGGAGGTCAAGAGCAGAAAGGAAAGTCCTGAGGTAACAAAATTTCTGGTAGCAAAACAACCCTCTAGAAACAAAGTAGGGGCCCATCAGTTGGGGAAGAGCTGAACCAGTTCTAGCATATTAATATAATTGAATATCATGCCCTTAAGAAATGGCAAACATGAGGAGTTTAGAGAAACATGGGCATACTCCTGCCAAGTGATACAGGATTTAGACGGCAAACCCAAAAGAATGCTTTACACAGCATTGCTGTTCAGTAGTGTCTGACTCTATGGGACCCCATGGACAAAATCCATGGGAATTTCTTGGCAAAGATAATGGACTGGTTTGCCATTTCCTTCTCCAGTGTGTCCCCATTTTACAGATGAAGAACTGAAGCAAATTGGGGTTAAATGACTTGTCCAGGGTCACATAGCTAGAAAGTGTCTGAGGTTGCATTTGAATTTAAATATTCCTGACTCCAAGCCCACTGCTGTATTCACTGTACTACCTAGCTGCCCCCATACAATGACTTCAGTAATATGAATTTTACAAAACAACCTCAAAAGGTAACTGAAATGAATTATTGCAGTTAAGTCTTGGTTCTAGAAAATAGAGCATTAAATATGCATTCTTCTTCCCTCACTTACCTTCCCACCCCCACAGGTAGAAAGGTGGAGGACCATGGGAGCAGGAATTTTGTTTTCTTTTTTGGTTTTCCCTTAACTGTTCTTTATTCGTCGTTGTCTCTCTCTCTCTCTCTCTCTCTCTCTCTCTCTCTCTCTCTCTCTCTCTCTCTCTCTCTCTCTCTCTCTCTCTCTCTCCCTCACTCTCACACACACACACTCTCTCTCTCTCTCTCCCTCACACACACACACACACACACACACACACACACACACACTCACACACTCCACTCAAAAAAAAAAAAACTTCAGGGGTTCCCCATCACCTCCAGGATCAAATACAAAATCCTCTGCTTGGCATTCAAAGCCCTTCATACCCTGCCCTTCTGGTCTTCTTGTGCCTTACTCTGACTCCCCGCCACTCCCATGCAAACTCCAGCCCAGTGGCCTTCTTTCTGTTCCTCTAACATAGCTGTGCCCCATGCCTGGAATGCTCACCCCCCTCATCTCCCAAGTCCTGGCTTCCTTGGCTTCCTTCGGGTTGCAGCTAAAATACCACCTTCTACAAGAAACCTTTTCCAGTCTCTCTTAATCCAGGTGCCCGTCCTCTGTTGATTATTTCCAGTTTATCCTATATTTGGCTTGTTTTTATGCATTTGTTCACATATTGTCTCTGCCGTTAAACTGTGAGATTCATGAGAGCAGGGCCTAGCTTTTGCCTTTGCCCGGCACATTGTAGGTGCTTAATAAATGTTGATTGTCTGCTGTCGCCTGGGTTGTCTAGAGCTTAGCAGTATCCTCGCTAAGTGAGTGGAGGCAAATAATTCAGGAAAAATTAAGTTCTTTTTAGAACTGATCCATTCCCCTAGACTTTAGGTATGGACTCAAGAGAACCAGGAAAAGACTGGAGACTGCGTGTGCTCACGGAGGCATGGGCTGGGAGTTCAGGGCCAGGCCAGTCCAGGTGCATTCCAGTGCTTGGTACAGACATACCCCTTAACTAAGCAGCGGCTCCCTCACATCCCCTAACATAGAATCGCTGTCCATGGTGACCCAAACTATCGGGCTCGGGAACAAGTGTTTACAGCATTTCAGAGCTAGGAGTTATGTCGGACAACCTCAACCTAAGGAGAATCCCTGTCACAACACTCCCGGGAGTGGCCTTCCACCTTCGCTTGAAGAGCAAAACTGTAGCCCAGTGCTGCAAATGGAGTCTTTCACTGGGTCACTGGATCCAGCCCCTCCCAAAGACCGAATCTCTTTCTGGGCTGGCCGCTAGCTTTAAGCTGAGGCACCGACGAAGCCGTTCAAAACCATGCTGGCTGGGTTGGGAATTAGCTAGAGCATGATCCAGACCTGAAAAATCAAATCTACATATTTCTAACCCTACCTTTGGAATCTCCTTTCTCACTTACCCCCAACCCCCTCCTCTACACACACACTCACAGGATTCAGGAATGCTACCTACTCAGGCCACATTTTTGTAGGAGAGACAATAATACAGTTTGCATTTGGGGCTGGGTGTGTGGCCAGTCATTCAAGGCCTGATGTCTGCTGAGAAGCAGCCTCTAGAGTAGTGATCCAGGGATTGGCCCTGGGCTGGTTATTATCCTTTTGATGATTTGGATGAGGACAAAGGTGATGTGTTCATCAGATCCACAGATCACACAAAAGTATCTTATCCTGCCAGGTGATCTTCAGACTCGTCCTAAGGCAATTCAGATGGGAACGATTCAGTTTCCTGGCATGGCGCTGGTATACAGGCCAGGTTTCACAGGCATATAGTGAGATCACCCAATGGCTCTGTAGATGCTCAGTTTGGTAAGCAACCTAATACTTCTTCTCTCCCACACTTTCTGTCAGGACCTCCCAAACACCCAACTAAATCTGGCAATGCGTGTGTCAACCTCATCATCTGTGTGGACGCGGCTGCGAGGTACATTACCAAGGTAAGTGAACTTTCCACAGCATTCAAAATTTCTCCATTTTCTGTAGTCAGTGATTCCACATATGGATAATGTTGTGCTGGCTGATGGAGCACTATTTTATGGAGAACTTACACAGGACAAGCGCTCACACGGTGGTCAAAAGAAGCAATACAAAGACATTCTCTAGATCTCTCTGAAGAACTTTGTAATTGATTGTGTGACGTGGGAGACACTGGCACAGGTCCACCCGTCATGACGTGCCCTCATCAGAGAAAGTGCTGTGCTCTGAGCAAAGCAGAATCAAAGTAACGCAAAAGAAACGCAAGATGCACAGATTTAGAGAGTCCACCCAAATGTTCACGTGGACTATTTGTGCCCAACCTGTGTTAGAGCGTTCCGGGCTCGTACTGATCTGATCAGCCAGAGTCAGACACACTGTCACTTGACTCTAACATAGTGAAGCCACTTTGATCCTCTTCGAGAACAAAACAACAACCAGGTCACATGAAAGGAGGCAGGAGAGTAACATGTTGCATGACAGGAAGCAGTGCAAAACAGAGCAAAGAATGGTGGGCTTGGGTTCCAATCCTGCCTCTGAAGCTGCCTCTCTGTGGGACCTGTGTGCCACTGCATCTCCCTCACCCTCAGTGCCCTCATTTGCAAAGTGTGGTGTTGGGCTCAAAGACTTCTGAGGTTCCTGCCGGCACCAGGTTTGGGGTCCTGGAGTCCTCTGGATCCTACGAGAGAGTCAAGGCCCAAAAAGCTCTCTGTGCATTTCAGCGTCGGACTGAGTCTAACAAGATGAGATGCACCAATGTTCCTGCACACCGACGGACGGGTGATCTCATCACAGCAGGTGCTCTTTGCAGCCGCGCAGGTCCCAACCCGACCATATCTGCCCATCCTCCGCATCCCTCGTCCTCGTCCTCCCATAAGTTCACAGGCATCTTCCCCAACATTCCGGGTGAGCAGAACGTACAGAATATGGAATAGAATTATAGAAGATAACAGAACAGAATGGCTCTGTGATTCTATCTGTAAAGAGAATTGCAGAATATCAGGGTTGGAAGGGATCTCAGAGACCATGTACTCTAGTTGAGGAGAGTCGTTCCCTCTTTATCCCCCCTCCCTCCATTAGCCCTGCTTGACATGATCACAGAACAAGGAACAAATGACAGAAAGAATGGGATGTTACCAGTCTAATGAAAGTGCCTAAATCCTATCCTCCCTCTGGGAAGTGTGGGGAAAGTTTCTATTTGAATGGGACGGGGAGCTTGGTATTGACCCAGCCAAATGGCCACTTGGCGGAGGGGGGTGGGGTGGGGCTTAAATGGCAAGCGGGCTAACTCGCACGCAGTTTGAGAGACTTTAACAACCATGAGTGACCAGAAACACCTACTCCTTTGTGTCTAAGGAGACACAGACAGAAGGGCGGCATCTTGGACAGGAAACATCAAGGAGCATGACCTCTGGCAGCAGAGAAGGGAGCTGACTCTGAACTCAAGAGGAAACTAGTCTTTATAATTAAGAGTTAAGCTCCACAGAGGAGCAGACTCAGGGAGCCCAGCTCATCCCTAAAAGGGATTACATAATCATCATAATTAGTATTATTTCGTTCTGATCTTTTTCAAGGAGGCTCCAATAGAAATGGCCATGGGACAAGTAGCTATCCTACCATAGTTCTTTCATACTTACTCTTCTATGGATTGTTTGCACAGATGGACAAATGAACTGCCCTTTGCAATTGATGAAAGGTACCAGGCAGGACAACTGGGATGATCTGTGCCACATTCTGGTCCCCCATGATTTTGATCTTCTCTGCTAATCTCTCTATTCTGGAAGCTTTTCATTCCCCATAGTTTGGAGATTATGAACATTTGGTGTGGCGAGCGATATCTATTCAAAACATTGTTAAGTTTTTAAGGGTCAATGTTACATCCTGGTGATTGTTAATAAGAATCATTATTGTTAGCTACGACATAACACTGATGGCTTCATTTGACCTTTTTTGTTGTTCCGTCACACCTGACTCTTCATGACCCCATGAACCATGAAGCATGCCAGGCTCTTCTGTCCTCCACTCTCTCTCCAAATCTGTCCACACCCATGTTTATTGTTTCCTCCTCTGCCGTCCCCTTCTCTTTTTGCCTTCAATCTTTCTCAACATCAGGGGCTTTTCCAATGAGTCCCATCTTCTCATTATGTGGCCAAAGTGTCTAAGCTTCAGTTTCAGTATTTGACCTTCCAGTGAGCAGTCTGAATTTACTTCTCTAAGTGTTGACCGATTTGATCTCATTACTGTCCAAAGGACTCTCAAAAGTCTCCTCCGGCACTGCAATTCAAAAGCTTTGATTCTGTGGCACTCAGCTTTCCCTATAGTCCAACTCTCACAGCCATACATTGCCACTAGAAAAGCCACAGCTTTGACTACCCAGACCATTCGAACTTACAGCCTAAATGTTGCACGTATTTTTCAAGGGGTTGGCTGGACAAGTCTCCCCCATTTTATACTTGGGAAGTTGACTTCTTAAGGGCTGCTCTTGTGGTTCAGTCCTGTCCAACTCCCCGTGACCCCATTTGGGGTTTTCTTGGCCAAGATACTGGAGTGTTTGCCATTTCCTTCTCCAGCTCATTTGACAGATGAGGACACTGAGGCAAATGGAGTTAAGTGACTTACTGAGGGTCACACAGCTAGTGTCTGAAGACAGATTTGAACTCATGAAGATGAGTCTTCCTGACTCCAGGCCCAGCGCTCTATCCACTTTGCCATCTAGCTGCCCTCTTGAATTCTACATCTATCTATATTAATTTCATCTTATTTGGTTTAGTCCAATGTTCTAGCCTACCAAGGTCTTTTAAAACCCTACTCTGGTAGATATCTGATGGAACGTTCAGGTAGTCAACAGACATTTATTAAGCACCTACTATGTGTCACGCACTGAGATACAGTTGCTGACCTCAAGGAGCTTACAATCTAACGGGGGAAGGCAATATACAAAAGGAAGCTGAAAAGCAGGGGGTGAGGTAGGGAGGGAAGGTACTGGTGGCAGGATGGAGAAGTCAGGAGTACAGTCAGCTGGGAAATGAAGAAACAGCTGGCCTGGGTGCCTGCCTTAAATGGAAGTTCTGGGAGGAGCTCTTCACTCTATCCTTCAATCAGAGAGAACCCAAGGGCAGAGGGGAAAGGGGAAGGGAAAGGAATAAGCATTTACATAGTGCCCATCATGTGCCCCTTGTGCCAGGAACTAAGTGCTTCTACAAATATCTCATTTGAGGGCACTGTGAGTACCAGGGCTGATGTGATCTTGCATGATGAAGAGCATGGTAGAAGAGTCTGAGGAGTGCAGCCTGGTGAAAAATGAAGAATGTAGAAATGTCTGACAGGCAGTTGATAATGGAGGATTGAGTTTCAAATGGAGATGAAGGCTTGATACCTCTGCAGGCTCCAACAGAAGCTCAGGAGTGAGTTTAGGCCAGGGGTGGGGAACCTGTGGGCCTCGAGGCCACATGTGGCCCTCTAGGTCCTCAAGTGTGACCTTTTAGTAAAGGAATTTGTTCTGTGAAGTTTGGATTCAGTCAAAGGGCTGCCTGTGGCCTCAAGACCTCAAATCCCCACCCATGGTTTAGGCACTGGTAGCATCATGGTGTTGCTGGCCCTGGTGACTCTAAGCAGGCAGTCAAAAGTCTTCTCTAAGCTGATTTTGTCATGGGCAGTCACCCTCACTTCTCCCTTTCTTTTGGAGGTTAGCTTTTTTTTGGTAACACATGGAAAAACCTCTCTCTAACCTCTCAAAGACACACCTGTCCCTTTTGTTTCCCCACAGTGGCCTGCTTCTGGCTCTCCTCCACTAAAAAGGACGGAGCCCAGGGGGTGTCCTTGAATATCTTTGCAAGGACTGTGAAAGCTCCAGGCCCCACATCGGCTCCTCTGCAGCTCCAGGCCCTGGCTCAGGCTTCTGAGCACAATGTTGCTGGCCTGGAATGAGAGAATTCCTGCTCTCCCCAACCCTTGGAGGTATCTGTGCGTTGAGTAGCGTACCACATCATGTACGTACACAAACATTTATGGACTTAATGAAGAAAAGGGGGGAAGGACAAAACAGACACCTTTCAGTGCAGGCAGATTTCTGACTGGTAGGAGGGTGAGAAGAGAGAAGGTGGAGGTCTGCCTTAACTGCCCCAGGTCTGGGTGGCCCCGGCGCTTCCTCCCACCTGATAGCAGAGCCTGGCCGTGTTCTTTTTCTTCCTTTCCTTCTGGCCCTCCCCTCTCTCTTGCACCAGGAGTCCAGGCAGCCCCACCGGGTTTAGGACAGTGATTGATGGTCACCATAGAAAGGTCGTGGTGCGCTTTGTAGGGTTTGGGCTATTGTGGAAGATTGCCTTGGTATCGGGGAGAAGCCATTCTTGATCATTTTGTTCGATCCTTGGGAGGCCTATGTCCCCATCCCTGTGACTTCCCCACCAGAGCCTCATTAGACGCCTCGGATGCCCATTAGGAAAGAGGCATCTCAGGGCAGCGAGGTGGCACAGTGGATAGAGCACCAGACCTGGAGTCAGGAGGACCTGAGTTCAAATCTGGCCTCAGACACTTGACGCTTACTAGCTGTGTGACCCCGGGCAAGTCACTTAACCCCGATTAACACCAAAAAAAAAAAAAAAAGAGGGCATCTGGATGGGGGCAGGGTGCAGGATAACCCGAGTTCAAACCTGGCAAATCACCTGAACTCTGTCTGCCTCAGTTTCCTCATCTATAAAATGGGGCCGATAACAGCCCCTCCCCCCAGCACACAGTAGGCGCTCTGTAAATGCCAGTCTCTGGCCGTGGGGCCGTCCCGGGGGTCCGCCGTCCAGGCCGGCTTTCCCCGAGCCTGATGATGGCCTTGAGGGGCCCCCTGCCCCAGGAGATTTGGGGCTCTGGGGGCCTTACGGGTTCTCTGCCCTTACAGATGCGGACCCCCCAGCACCGACGGAAGCGGGCCCAGAGGACCGCGGGGCGCGTCTAGAGGAGGGCGGGGCCACACGCGACCCCCCAAGTCCAGAGCCTCCGCCCCGGCTCCAAGCGGCTGTTCGGCAGCCCCACTCTGCTGAGCATGAGCACACGGCGCCCTCGACCTGCGCACTACATTTCCCAGAAGGCGTTGATTACTCAGTCGGCGGTTACCAAGGAAACCGGGGAGAGGGAGGGGCGGTCTAAAAGACTCTTCCCCAGATTGGTCCAGAAGCCATGATGGGCAGGGCCAGAAGGAGCGTGAGGAAGAGTCGCTGACGTCACTTCCGCTAGGTCCCCATCCTCGGCGGCGCCGCCGTCAGCCCCGTTCGTCCGGGCCCCGCCGTTGTGAGCTCCCGAACTCCTGGGTAGGCTCGCGACCGTCTCGGCTCCGCTCCGTCCTCAGCCGCCGCCACCGCCGGGGCTTCGGCCTTGCTTCCGCCTCGGGCTGGGGTGAGTAGGGGCCCGAGGCTGGGCTAGGGGGCCGGGCGGGGGGCGGGAGGGGCGGGGCGCCCATCACCTGGTTTCAGAGCCCATTGGTCAGCCGCGTGGGGGAGGGGAAATGGTACAATTAGCCAATCAGCGGCGCCGCTGCTCCCCTCTCCCGCCTCCGGTCCCGGCGCGCATGCGCCCCTCCACAGCTCGCGCTCTCCAGGCCCTGCCTCTGCTCAGTCGAGCTGCTCCTGGTGACGCCCCCACGTTGTCCGGGGTGACCCCCGTCGGGCCTCGGGGGCCGGGCCGGGGCGGAGCGGCGGGCTGTGGCTGCCGATGGCCGACCCCCTCCCCCGCCCTCCACCCACATCGAGGCCCCAGCCCGGCGTGTGCACCCGAAGCGTCCGGGCCTGCAGGGCCTCCCCCTCCCCCCCGCAGGGGCTCCGCCCCGCCCTCGTGGTTGATGCCAACATCCTGGCAGTGAAAGGGGGGCTGCGGCCCAGAGCCCAAGGTGGCGCCGCCCCCCAGCAGGAGAGGGGCAATGGACAGTGACGGCCGGACAGCCCGAGGTCCACCGGAGACCCGAGGAAGAGCGCCAGCGTGTCGGGTGTGGCCCGGGCCCCGGGCCTGGATGAGCAGGAGTGTGCCCAGGGGGTGGAAATCCTCCTGTCAGTGAGATCGGGGCTCCTCCAGGTGTTCGGTGAAGAGTGCCAGAGCCGCCAGCCGGGAGAAACCCTGCGGCCTTCCCCACTGCCAGCCTGGGTCCAGCAATGCTGACAAGTGGGTCCTGAGCACCTGTTGTGTGCCAGGCATCGTGCTGTGGGCTAGGGATGCCGTGACCAAAAATAATCAGACCTCCCTCCTGAAATGAAGCTTGCATTCTATTAGGTGAAACAACACACACTAAGTTCATAGAATGAATACGATATGCATAATGCCACCAATGTAAATTTAAGGAACAACAAAGAACCAGTGCCGTATAGTTATGACCCAGCCACCCAGAGAAGAAATGAAAAAATGTGCCCGCTTTCCAACTCTGCAGGGGTGGGGACTGTGGGTGTAGAAAATACACAAAATGTCAGAGACCTTTGACGTGCCAAGTAGGTTTGCTGGAACTGCTTTCGCAGAATTCGAGAGTTGGAAGGTGCTCGGTGACTGTGCCAACCTAGATGGGAAAGGGACCACCCCTCTAACATACCCGACAGGTGTTATCCCGCTTTGGCTTGAAGACCTCTAAGGAGAAGAAATCTGCTACCTCTTAAGGCACCTTCTTTCTGTTTTTGTCAGCTATGATTATTAGGAAAGCTTTCCTGGCATCAAGCTTAAGTTGGCCTCTTTGCAGCTTCCATACATAGCTTGGGCCAAACAAAATCAATCTCATCTCTCTTACAAATGACGGCCTTTCAGATACTTGAAAACAGGTGACGTGGACTCAGACACTATCCTGCCCGCCCTTCCCTGGACACTCTCTTATCAATATCTTTTTAAAATTGTGGTTCCCAGAACTAAGCATGATATTTCAAATGAGATCTGACGGGATAGAGGAGCTATCACTCCCACCCCCCCCACCCCCGCATTCCTGGAAGCTCTGCCCCTTTTAATGCAACCCAAGATCAAATTAGTATCTTTGGCTCCTATATCACACTGCTGACTCATTGAGCTTGCAGTCCCCTGAAACCCCCCCCCCCCCCCGATCTTTTTCAGAGTAACTTCTGTCTGCTTATGCCTCTTCCAGCTTAGGCAGCTAGGTGGCATAATGGACAGTGTAGACTCTGATTCAGAAAGAACCAGGTTTGAATCCTGCCTCAGATATGAGCTATGTGAGGGAGTTATCCAACCATCCTCCGAGCTAGTTTCATCATCTGTAAAATGGGGATTATAATAGTACCTACCTCACAGGGTTGTAAGTATTAAATGAGCACTTTACTGACCTTACAATACTACGTAAATGCTAGCTATTATTGTTACTGTCTTGTGAGGCTGATTTTTTATTCCCAAGTATAAGACTTTACATTTATCCCTGTTGAATTTCATTCTATTAGATTCAGCCCGGTGCTCTCACACGTCCAAATCCCTGTAGATTCTGACTGCCATGCATGTGTTAGCTTTGAATCTCATTCCCTCCTCTGTTGAAGCTTTTACCTTCTTCATCCTCCCTCATGATTCAGCTCTCGTGCCAACTCCTTGGTACTGACTTCTCACATATTACCTTATATTTACTTATTTCTGTCAGTGTTTTGTTCCCCCAGTAAAATGTTTACTCATATCTCCAGTTCTGGTTCGGTCCACAGACATTTAAGTGTTTACCGTTTGTCAGGACCAGGCTCATTCCTGTGCTGTACTGTTAGGTGGGTTGGGCAGCCCTGAGGTGAGTCCACACTAAGAGAACACTGATAATCTTTAGGCCACCCTGGACCTTTGAGGTATAGGGCTTTGGTATTTCATGGCCCTCTGTGGTCTAGCACAGTGCCTGGCACATAGTAGGTGCTTAATGGTTTTTGAGTGAGTGACCACTCGTTCTCACCTATTGCCATGTCCTGTTGGCTTTATCTCTGTAGCATCTCTCGCACGCCCCCTTTCTCCCCTCTGCCCATCTTATGCCTAGACAGCTGGAAGAAATGCCGCTGGGTGTTCCTGCCTCACGTCTCTCCCTGCCCCATCTGACCCTGGCACCACATCATTCAGTGACCTCCTGTGCCCGTGGGATTCTGGCTGATATTTGTGCAGATCTAGGGGGGAAGAAGTCATCGATTATAGTTTCTCATGGGCTTTCTTGCATGCCATTTGGTCTGATGCTGATTTGGTGGGTGGGAGAGGATGGTCTTCCTGCTTCAGTTTGGTTGCTGGCAGTGCCAGTCCCCGCACTGGAGTCTCAGCTTCCTGAGGGACTTTCTTTTTTGTCTCTGACTACCCAGCTCCTTTTATATAGTAGGCACTTAATATTTTTTTAATTGAACTGAGTTGAGAATGTGCTCTTTATGACCTTCTGATCTTTCAAGAGGGTGAGTGGATTTCAGGTGCCTGGGGGGTGCAGGGAAAGGCTGGTTTCTCTCTGATAGCTCCCTTTCTTCCCCAGCTGTGCGCTCTGACAACGAAGCCCTTCCTCAAGAGGCAGCTACTTTAAAGTGAAAGGAATGGCCCCTGTCTACCTGACAGCCCAGACCCAGCAGGTAAGGGGGTGCTCTTTCCTGAGAGACTTTAATATGGTCTTGTGATTCTGACAAGGTAGCCGACCCGCTCGCTACCTTGGATGTCATAGTTTAATCTCTGTATTCTGTTGCATCACATTTCCTTCATTGGTTGAAATGTTTCTGTTATGACCTGCTGAGGATATATTTTGAATCCCTGGCAGTCTGCATTGTTTAAAGTTCTTCATGCTCTAGCATCTGATTGCTTGCCACATAACATTCGTGGGTGTCTAAGAGGGTCATTGAGGAGGCAGCTGGGTGACTCAGTGGATAGAGCACTAGGCTTGGCATCAGAAGGTTGTTGTTTCAGTCGTGTCCCAACTCTGCTACTCCATTTGGGGTTTTGTTGGCAAAGATTTGGAGTAGTTTGCCGTTTCTGATCTGAGTTCCAATGTGGGTTTACATACTTACTAGCTGTGTGACCCTGGGCAAGTCACGTAACTACTATTTGCCTTAGTAATTCATCTGTAAAATGAGCCGAAGAAGGAAGTGGTAAACCACTCCAGTATCTTTGCCAAGAAAACCTCACGGACATAAGGTGCATGGAGGCACGAAGAGTCCGCCGCAGCTGAACGCCTCAACCACAGCGTACTGTACAGCGAGCCTTTTATTCCGGTAGCTAGGTGGCCCAGTGCCTGGAGTCAAGAAACCTGAGTTCAATCTGGCCTCAGACACTTACTAGCTGTGTGACCCGGGCAGGTTACTGAACCCTGTTTGCCTCAGTTTCCTCATCTGTAAAATGAGCTGTAGAAGGAAATGGCAAACCACTCCAGCATCTCTGCCAGGAAAACCCCAAACGGGGCCACAGAGAGTCAGACATACCTGAAATGACTGAACAACAACAATAATAGGGCTGTGTTTTCTTCAGGATTCCCATTTAGAAATCTCCATTGGTCTAGCAAAACTAGTTTTTCCAGCATTTTATTATGCATTCATTTGTTTATTCATTTATTTATTATTATGTATAAAAATAACTTATTAATTATTTATCAATTATTTAATTAATTTTTCCCAACATTTTATTAATCTGTAATGTCCTTTTATCTTTATCTCAGGCTCTAAGAGTAGAAAATGAGGTTTGTCTAAATTTAGTGTCTTATTAGCTATACCATTTTTCGACAAGATGCAGCACCTATTCCTAGGTCTGTTTTTTTTTGTTTGTTTGTTTGTTTGTTTTTTTTGGTTAGGCAATGGGGTTAAGTGATTTGCCCAGGGTCACACAGCTAGTAAGTGTTATGTGTCTGAGGCTAGATTTGAACTCAGCTCCTCCTGAGTCCAGGGCTGGTGATCTATCCACTACACCACCTAGCTGCCCCTATACCATTTTTCATTTGCTACTTTCTCATTTTAGAAATGAGTCACTTTTGGCATCCTATACCTATTTACCTAGTAGCATTTTATTATCTACAAGGCCTTTAATCATAAGACGTTTGACCTCTTTTTATCCCTTAATATTATCTATGGTATCTTGAATATTGCTCCAAATCACTAATAGTAAGAAAAGTTAAAACAAACCAAAGGGATTGCAAAGTTCACGGGAAACAGAATTGTCATTGTTAGAAGGGCCTCAAGAAGACAGGCTCACTAAATATTCTTCTACTGGCGGGGCTATTTTTTTGGTTTGTTTTTGGTTTTTTTTTTTTTAAACCACTGGGTCAAACAGTTCTGGAAAACAGTTTGAAATGATGTGAAAAAGGTCCTATCTTTCACGTCCTTCAACCCAGAATTCCTTTGACTGATTTTTACCAGTCCTTCTTCTGCCTTAACTTCCCCTCGTGTTCCAGATGATCTCATTCTGTTTGTATTCCTTCCTGAAGCTCCCAGCCTTTGTTTCTGCTTTGCTTATTTTCAACCATTTTATTTTGATACAGCAGTTCCTTTACCCCGCTATTACTTTGCTAGGAAAAAAAAAAACTGAGCCAAACCCCATGTTGCCATGACTTCAGCTTTCCCTCTTCGTATCTCACTGTTTGTTACTGGAAAGGGGTTCTGTGTGCTTCAGCTGCAGTCACTTGGAATCGATGACGTATTTGAACCTGAGGTCTCCGCGCCTGTTAGTGTTGTCTCCGCGTTCGTTTGCTTCTTGCTTTTGACTGAATCAGTTCATAGGAGTCTTCCTGTTTTTCTCCAAATTCATCGTGTCCAGCATTCCTTATGGCACAGGGTTATTCCAGGTGAACCTTCCCAGTAACTGGGCGTGTGATTTGTTTCCACCCTCTTGCTGATATGATACAAACGGTGCTGTTAGGACCGTTTGGTTACATATGGGCACTTTCTTTCTATTGTCATGGAGACCGGCACGTGTGCCGAGTGACTCGAATGGTGCCTCCTCATGAGAAGGAGGCTGGGGGCCTGTTTCTGGGAGAGACGTTGGCGCATGCTTAGTCTGTGACTGATTATGGCTGAGATTCGTTACCTGCCTGCAGGTGCAGAACCAGAGCTGAGGGCACCTTCAGAAAGCACTAAGTGACTAGAAGCTTGTTTAGTCTCAGATTACTTTCTCTTGGTTTGACTCCTTCATGGACAGCCTCCAGTGAGAGACAGTATTGTAAGGGATGAGGCCTTGGGCTCTCCCCTTCAAGGCCAACATAAGGCCCTGTGAAAACCAGCTTTGGTCCTTTGCCCTTGCTGTTTTTTCTTTTCCATCTGGTTTGAAGGAGATTAATCTGGAAAGTTCAAACTTGTGAGTTTGAGAGGTTGGGAGAGCAAGCCTCTGGGAGTCTAGGAATCTGGGAGTTAGAGTCTATACTGGGTTTTTCAGCCAGCCCAGCACTGATGTCCCAAGGAACAAGGAGGGACTTTAAGGACCAACCTAGTGGTACCTTAAAAGAGGTCTCATCTAGCAATCATGCCTCATCTGGACATGAGTCTGGTGGGAGCAGTGCTCCGTAGAAATTGTGCTAAGTCTGAGACCCCTCCCCCAGAGACTGAGGTGGAATGGGGGAGAGAGTGCCCCTGAGATGTCTGGGGTAAATGCTCGTGCTTCTGTTCTAGCCTTATCTTTGAAGTAAATATTCTTCTATAATAACTAATTGATGTAAAGTGGATAAATGGATCTGAGATGCTAATCACTGAAGTGGGGAGGAAGAACACCTGGTGGGGGGTGAGCCAGTAGCATTAGCGAGGAGACTGGCCAAGGCCTTCAGGGTACCCTGAGGGAGAGAAGTGGCAGCCTAACTCTGAGAGAGCAGTCTGAACAGTGCTCACTCCACCGTCATTGATCACCTAGACGTATGAGCCTGGAGTTGAGATTGCCATATCAGAGAGTAGGAAACGGGAGTTACATTTCTGGCACGGTCCAGTTATCTTCAGGGAAGGTCAGAGCAGTTCACAGCTAGACCAGTAATGAGCACGTCCAGCAATCTGCCTGCAGTCCCTCCACTATTTCCATTTTCAGTCCTTATACTCTTTGCTGCTTGTTGGGTTTGAGATGATACCTCACAGGTGTTTTAATTTTCATTTTTCTTTGTAATGACTTGGAATAATTGTTGATAATTTGTCTGTTTCTTCATATACTTCATCAGCTTATTTAATGAGAATGACTTAGTCTTATCTATTCATGGTAATGCCCTTTCTCTTTTGGATATTAGACTTTTATCAGAGATCTTAGAAAAAATATTTTCCTCCAATTCATAAAGTTTTTTTTTCCTATTATGGCTGGACTGATTTTTGTTTGTACAGATGCCCTTTAATTTCATATACAGAAATCTGTCTCATATAATGTTCTTTAACCTTTGTCCTTAAATGAATTCTTTCCCGTAGATTTCTCTCACATTTTTCTTCAAATTTTTTATAGTATGATTTTTAAAGTGTTTAGATCACTTATCCATTTGTCCATTATCATGCTATATAATAGCAGTTAGATACTGGTTTAAAAGTTTTCATTTCTGCCAAACTGTTTGAGTAGTACTGGAAAAACAGAATAACCTCTTTCTTCAGTGACCTTGATACTAAATGTGTCTTCAAAGCAGCCATAATATTGTTACTTCCCTACATCATGTTCACCTATAGTCACACTCACCTCCTTACTTTAAGGCAGTATTAGGTTAAATTACTTATGTGACATATCATTGGTCAGTCGGAATATCCAGGTCTGCCCATTTCTGGAGCTAACAGCAAGGAATTAAAATTTGTGAGCTAATTGAAAAGAAGAGTTTCCGTCGGTGGGCTATCCCCGGTTCTGCATGATTGATTATCTGATAAAGTAGACCGTTTTCCCTTGCTTTTCAGTGTACCCCATTGTAGTTTTTTTCTTCATCTCCTAGTCCTCATTGGACAAACTTGGGAAATTCAGATTGGTGTTGTTGATGTGTGAATTGATCGCTCCTAGCTGCTCAGAAGAATCTCTCTTTGACCTTGAGGCTTTGAAACTTGATGACTGCATTTGCGGGTTAGTCAAACTCAGGATTACTCTGAGTTCTGTGAATTCTGTTTGCCCTCTACCTTCTATTTCCACTATTTCTGGGCAGTTTTCTTATATGTTATTACCTGGATTGTATGATTCAGATTTGGTTTCTTCGTCGTTTCTCAGATCTTAATATTTCCTAGAATGTTTGGTAGACCCTTGTCTTTCAGTCCTACTGCTTTATTTTATAGAGATCTGAGACCATCATCTGGTTCTGCCGTTTAAAGTTTCCTCTGATTTCTATTCCATTTTGCCAATTTTAAACATCTGCCTAAGCTGCCATACTTCCCAGGGAGGCCGCTGCTTCAATGAGATTTTCCCGTTTTTTTATTTTTCTGCTTTGTCAGTCCTCCTTTTTGTCTTCTTGAGTTCTGCGTTTGAATTAGGTGATGGCTGTGGATAATCTCCAGTATGTAATCTGGGAGTTCAACACTGATGTACTGGCTCTGTCTTTGTGAGATGATGATGTATACCAGTGGACTCTGAGTTAATGAAGCAAGAGAGAGTATGTTCCTGGGGAGGGACCCCAGGCTGGGGAAATAGAAAAGCAGGGTTTGGGGCCCAGTTCTTGTCGAGACGGCCGAGGGCAGGGTGCAAGGGATTTCCTTGTTTTGTCTGCTATGATATGGGGATGATGAATGCGTGGCGACCCTGCTCTTCAAGGGTTGTGAGTTAAGCACTCTGCTCATTGAAAAGGGCACTAGAAGCATGAGCTCTTATTGCTGTGACTGTCATTTGGCCTGATGATGCAGAGGCTAGCCCAGGCTGAATCGTACTGGAGGAATTCCCTGTCTGTCTCACTTCAGATGCCCCGAAGCCTGAGGAGTCCTGGGAACAGACTTCCCAGCACCGTGCCTCCCACTAGGGCTTCACGAGGGCTGCTCCTGGGGTCAGCACATTTGCCTTTGTTGTTTCAGGGGTCTGTGACCTTCAGGGACGTGGCTGTGGACTTCACCCTGGAGGAGTGGGGGCACCTGGACCCCTTCCAGAAGGAGCTGTACCGGGAGGTGATGCTGGAGAACTTCAGGAACCTGGTCTGCCTGGGTGAGCAGGGGGCGGCCCCCAGGACTCAGCTGAGGGGCTTTATTTCTTCCCGTGTAGAGCAATTATTTTGTATGCAGAAACCAGAGATTGCTAATCTTGTATAGTGAAGAGACTAGGATATGGGTGTTACCTGTTTGCTGATGAACAGCTTTGCTTTAAACATCTAGACCCTAAGGAGTGATTCTGTTGCCCTGGAGGTTTGAGCTCTTCTAGCCTCTGTTCCTTAAGGAATTCTCCCCAGGCTCGGTAGAGAATCCCAAATGCATGAATGGCTCCCATCCTCTCAGTGGGAGTGTGTCTGCCAGATAGATTCCCTTTCTCCACCACGTCCATTCTCCAACCCTTTCTTTAATACTTGCCTGGCCCCTACAAAGTAACCCTGCAGAGGCCTGCTGCATCCCCACTGGTCCTGGGAGGCATGGGCCCAGGGCTGACTTCTCAGCTCTTTGCTGCTTCTCTGTCCCACATTCAATGAACAGGACTCACGGTGTCCAGACCTGACGTAATCCACCAGCTGGAGCAAGGAGAAGCCCCTTGGATTCCAGAGGGAGAAGGCCCGAGAAACAGCCTTGCAGGTGAGCGAGCCCAGCCCGGCGCAGCTGTCACTGCTTACCAGGCCACGGCCTGTGTGGTCATGCAGGATGCCCCCCGGCCTGGGGACAGGAGGCCACACTCTGGCCTGCCGTCTCCTTTTCCCCACCCCTAGAAAATGCCAACCTCTCCTTCCCCATGGAGGGGGGGAGCGGCGCTCTCTGGCCCTGCCTCCGCCTCCTGGGGCCAGTCATTCATTGTCAGTTTTAAATAGTTTTATGCCTTTTCTTTTTGTACCAAAGTCATGATCCCCTTCCCCCTCCCCTAGCACCACCACAGAGCCCTTTCTTGTAAGAAGCAAGAACATTTTAGTAATAGCTCACATTGATAGAGTGTGTCACACCCCATGACATAAGCGCTATTGTCCCCATTTCACAGGTAAGGAAACTGGGCATCTGGGGCAGGATTTGAGCTTCAGTCTTCCTGACTCCAAGTCATCTATTTCTCTTTTGAATACATTTTTTTCATCTTGGCTCACTTCTTCAGACTCTTTCCACATTTTGCTGAATTCCTCCTGCTTGGTCTTTATGGCTCAGTAATATTGCTCTATGTGCCAGGGTGACTTGGAATCAGAGAGATCCAAGTTCAGATCCTGCCTGAGCGTGACCCAGGGTCACTTTACCCTCCCAGCATAACTGTAAAGTGCTAAATCCCGCTGAGTTTCTGTGTGGATCACAGTTTGTTCAGCCTTTGGGCACCTACTTTATTTCCAGTTTCTTACAACCTCAGAGAGTGTTTGTGGGAGCATCATGTACCACGCTGGGCCCTTTCTTCTGTCACTGGCTTTTTTTCTTTGTACCCCCAGTGTTTAGCACAGCTCATGTTACACAGTAGGGGCCTAATAAATGTTTATTGATTGATTCTTTGGACCTTAGTCATGGCAACAAAGAAAACATCAGTTACTGACTTATGTGTCTACTTTCCCATCTTTGCACCATTCTTATGAGAATAATGCACGTGGTGAGGATTCTTGTAGACATCTGAGGTAGGAGCAGCCTGATTTTTATGTGGGTGACACAGTTATTCCTTTAAGGAGGCCAGGAGCCTGAGGGTTTGGCTTCCTGGCTGCCTGAGGCATGAAGGGCCCTGCCTAGGCTTTTCTCAGGTGAGGCCCGGTTGAGGCTTTTCTCAGATGCCTTTTTGATTTATCCACTGTCGGCCATGTTGAATGCATAAGCAGACGGAGAGAAGTATCATTTTACCTGGTGCTTGTGTGGTCCTGACTGGGATGCCTTTGCTTTAAGGGACAGGGACGTGTTCTTAGAACATGGTGGGTCCAGGGAGCTAACATGGGAATTATCCACAGCTGGGCCCGTAATGCACAGAGTGCTGGGCCTGAAATCAGGAAGGCCACAGTTCAAATTCAGCCTCACATACTTCCTAGCTCTGTGACCATGGCCAAGTCACTTCACCTCTGGCTGCCTCAGTTTCTTGTATGTAAATTGGGGATGATGATAGCACCTCCCTTCCAGGGGTTGTGGACATCAGATGATGGTATTTGTAGAGCACATAGCACAGTGCCTGGCATATAGTAGGTGCTTAATAAATGCTTGTTTTCACCCTTTTTGTCTTGGCTTCCTCGCCCTCTGAAACATAAAATCCTGAGCTGACAAAAAACTGATGCTCTGGACGCTTTAGTGGAATTACCATTGCTTTGTGGGAATGCATTCCTGACTGAGAATCGCTGATTGCTATGGGAAATGTGGAGATGGAGGGGAATAGCCTTTTATTTTAAGTAGGAATTGTATCTTTTTTAGTCTTTCACAAGTAAAGTTGTTTACATTGCATTTTAGGGTCTCATTACATTCTAGTCCCAAGTCTGACTCACTGGACTGGTCTGAGCTAGGCCTGCCCAAGAATATTTGGCATTGGCCAGCAGTATTGTTTGCAGTAACTTAATGGTTAAATTCATTATTGGAATGGGGGATAAATGGTGTAGAAGAAAGAGCCTTGGGTGACTCGACACAGGACTGTTGTGTGGGAAGGCCTCTCAGTGGGGTAAGGAAGGAGCGCGTATTTACCTGGTAAGGGGAGCTCTGCGGATGCTAAAAGAACAGGACGGGGAAAGTAGAACAATTAAGGCTCTCTTCACTGTTAGGAATAGTGTTTGAAAAGCTACATCGCCACTGTAGGGAAAATGACGATAAGTTGTCCTTGGGCGTTTGGCAATTAGAGACAGAGGGGGGTGACCTTGGCTTTTTCCAGACCACAAACCAAAGGCAGAAGAGTGGGTTTGGACTCTCGTTAGAGGTCAAAAGGGCAGTGCTGAAAGGGTAAAGACTATCGCCAGGAAGTATGGCCTCTGGTACAGAGGTTTCACTGGAGAATTATTAATAAAACTTCCCTGAGATTGGGGTTTTAAGGGATGAGCACAGGAGCAGGAATTAAGATGAGAATTGGGACCCAGTATTGGTGAGAAGAGAGCCTCCGGCCTGTTCTGTCACTTAACCCTCCCCGTTCCCACTACTTCCCCAGAGAGGGGGAATCCCCCCCTTCAGGGGAATCATTGGGTGGCTGGGATTTCACCCCCAAGGAACTAGAGAGGTTGCTGGACAGTTTCAAAGAGCGAGCTAAGAAGAATTAGAAGAATGAAGGTATGGTCCAGTAGGGACAATACAGAATTTTAGCCAGTTGCAGATTCTGTGTTTATCAGTTGTAGGGTTCTTTCAGCTTGGAGAGCTTAAAGAGGATTTATACTTGCAAAGTCAGTGGAACCAGTTAGTAGAACCCCAGATGAGAAATCCCCATTCCTTATGAGTAGGTGGCCAAAATGTGGGGAAGGGAGTTGCATGTTTGGCCCCGCAAAGATGAAAGCTGCAGTCATTTTCCTCATGGGAGAAAGCAAGGGAGAGTGGGAAAGCTTAAAAAGAGAAGGGTTTGGTAAACTGAATGAATAAATGAAAAAAAAAAAACGGTAAGTACTTACTGGTATGACAAGCACTGTGCTAATTGCTAGGGATTAAATTCTTTTTTCTAAAAATAGACAGCCTCTGCCTTTAAGAAGCTTGCATTCTAATAGGGAAAGTTAACACATATAGGAAAATGGTAACTGGGGAAGGAAGTTTTGTTCTGGGGCAAGGGGTGGGGGTAGAGGGGAAGGTAGAAGGTAGAAAACCTCCTTACCTTAGAACATCAACCCACCCCATGACCTTCACACAGTGGAACATCCCTCTACCATGCCAGTCTCCTTCTCCCATTGGTGAGTTCCCTTCCGAGTCTCTGCTTTGGAAAGAGGCCCAGGCTAGCCAATCTTCGTTAATCCCCCAGGCTGTGCTTCTGACTTTCTGGACTTCAACACCGTACCCCAGCTGCAGTCTCTCCCTGAAATCTCCCTTAGTGCCAAAGGCATCCTCACTCTGGAAGATCCATCTACCCCTCTGACCTTCTCACAATGGAACATGCCTCCGCTGTGCCAGCCCCGTCCTCTCATTGGTGAGTTTTTCCCAGGGCCTGTTTTGGGGAATGGCCCCGGCCAGCCAACCTTCATTCCCGTCCCAGCCATGCTTCTGACTTGGCAGACTTTAATATCATGACCCCATGCAGGGTTCCTCTCCTCCTTCCCTTTTATGTATTTATGTTCTAACAATGTTAGAACGTAACCTCCTTGAGGGCTTACATTTGTATCCCCAGCACTTAACACAGAGCCTAGCACATAGTAAATGCTTACTAAATATGTGCCGGCAGCTGGTGTGATGGCCTGGGTGGATGACTGGATGGGATACAAAACTGAAACGTGCCGTGGTGTCTTAGGTCAGCCAGTAGATAAGAGTGCCGTTACTGACTGGGCCAGACTCAGGCAGGCCCCCTCATGGTTTGTCTGCTGTTAGGCCAAATGAAACATGCATAGATCATTCAGCCGTTAAAAGAGATTTATTTCACCATAGCAGGGAAAGGATGTTGAGTGGGGCTGTGCAGCAGCAGTGCTGCACGTTAATTCAGTTGAACCTGGCTCTCCTGCCTGTGATCTGTTCACCGTAGTCCACACATCAGGTATCAGAGGGGCAGGAGCAGCTAGCGATGTCCGATGTCCACGGCTCCAGCCTTTAGTCACCTGATCCAATTAAGTCCCGAGGATGGCTTCAGTGCCTTTTTTTTTTTTCCCACAAGGGATATTTAATAATGGACCACAACTTTACCATGTCATAATTAAGCATACTCTTTTACAATAAGATCTCTCATCTGTACATCAATATCATTCAGGATTCTTTGGCTTCAGTGCCTTTTAAGTAAAAGAACTAGTCTATCCCACAGGGCAAGGGCCTCTGGTAGATATTTTGCTAGGTCAGCTGGTTTGCATATATTCAGTTGCTAATCATTTGGTTTGTGTCCTAGCTTCAAAGGCTGGCTTTAAAGATCAGTGGATTTACTTCATTAGGGATTGTGTGTCCAGATTCTGGAAAACCTGGAGATCCAGGTCTCAGAGTAGATGGTACTCTTTCAGGTGGGGAGGAGGTCAGTGACAGCAGGCTGACAGATAGCTTGGATGATGGCTTTATACTCCTTCTCCAAGACCCCCCACTCCCTATAATCAGTGTTCTTTGGGGTCATTTAGTTACTGCTTTTTCGGTGGAACTTCGAATTAGACCTTCACTAATGAATCCTCCCCACTCTGCCCTATCTCAAGACCACCCTACAGGCCTGGGCGAGCAAATAGGACTTTCCACACAAATAGACGCATTGGGGGTGATGAGGACAGGCACCACGTGTATCCTGCCAAGAGCAAAGAGTGATGATACTCTTCCCTGTCAGAAACTTTGAACACAGCTTTTGAAATGGTCTGTAAAAGATGATTGATGGTCAGCCTGCACAGGTGTTACTAGAATTGCGTAAGGACGTCTGGAACTAGAACAGTGAGGGTTTTTTTTTCCTTGACCAAAGCCTCTGCCTCACCCCCATCTGATCATTTGGAGCCAGCCAAGTCTTTGTGTCCATATTTGAGGGACTATCAGGATCAATCCACATAGGGCAAGGGCCAAGGTCCCTCAGAGGCACGGCTAGGCCAGAGGGGGTCCAGGCGTCCTCGGCCTGGGTCACTGTGGCTTAGAAGGGGTGGAAGTTAGCTTCAGTATATGAAGACCTACTTACTAGATGTCAGCAGCCAGGTTGCTGGCATAATAGGAGGTCCTTTACTGCAGTTTCCATTATGCATTAAAAAAATTCACAATTATATGATAAAGAGTAATTGTAGGACTATCTGCCACTAGTGAAAAACTGGAAAAGGACCTAAGTGGAATGAACTTAGGCACCGAAGGAAATGCATTCAGCACCTCATGTTGGAGTCAAAGAACACAACAAGCACATGGAAGAGGACTCGCCCTTGTATTTGTCTGGTATTTGATTTTCCCCCAGTTATGTGTAAAAAACAAAACAAAACAATTTTTTAAACATTTGTTTTCAAAACTTGAATTCCAAATTCTTTTCCTCTTTCCCTTCCCACCCCCTTCCATTGAGAAGGCAAGCAACTCCACATGGACCATATCTGTGTTGTCATGCAAAACATACCCGTAATAGTCATATTATGATAGAAAACCGACAAAAAAAATTCAAGAAAAAGAAAGAAAGTGAAAAAAAAAGTTGCTTCAATCTGTGTTCCGAGACCATCAGTTCTTTCCTGGGGATGGATCCCGTTTTTCATCCTGAGTCCTTCAGGGTTGTATTGGATCACTGCATTGCTGAGAATAGCCAAGTCATTCACAGCTGATCGTCCTACAGTATTGCAGTTACTTTGTACCCAGCACATTTCACTTCCCATCAACCTATGTAAGTCCTTCCAGGTTTTTCTGAGAGCATCCTGATCAACATTTCTTATAGTAAAATAGTATTTCATCGTAATTACATACCACAACTTATTCAGCCATTCCCCAGTTGATATGTATCCCCTCAATTTCTAATTCTTTACTCCCAGAAGATAGCTGCTATAAATATTTTTGTACATATGGGTCATTTTCCTTTTTGTTTTTTATCTCTGTTGGGATAGAGACCTAGTAGTGGTATTGCTGTGTTAAAGGGTAGGCATGGTTTTATAGCCCTTTGGGCATAGTTCCAAATTGCTCTATAGAATGGTTTAATCAATTCATACCTCTGACAAAGGTACATTAATGTCTCATTTTTCCCACATCCCCTCCAACATTTGTCATTTACCTTTTCGGTTCTGTTATCGAATCTAATATGAGGTAGTACCTCAGAATTGTTTTAACTTGCGTTTCTCCCATCAATAGTGAGTTAGAATATTTTTTTCATATGGCTATAGATAGCTTTAATTACTTCATCTGAAAACTGATTATATCTTTTGATCATTTATTAATTGGGGAAGAGGCCTTTTTTAATTTGACGGAAAGTGCTAGGGAAATTACATGACAATTAGCAGAAAATAGTTATAGATAATGATGGTTCGTGATAGAAAACAAAGATGACAGAACTTTGTGTACAACAGGGGCAGCAGGCATATTTACATTTTTAAAATTTGTTTCAGGTTGGGAGACGAATCATGAAACCAAGGAATCAGTTCAGGAAGTGGATATTTCAATGGAAGAACCATCTCAGGAAAAACTCACAAAGGATGGTTCTTGTTTCTTGAAGTTACAGGAAGCTTGGGATTGTGTCGGTAGTTTGAAGAAGAAGCAGAGTGATGAGGTGAAACATTCTCAGCAAGTGAAGATTTCCCCTAAGAAGCATTCTAATAAATTGAGATGGCACGACTATAACTATTGCAGAAATTTCAACCTAGGACCTGTAGGTTTTCCACAACCGAGAGTAGGAAAGGGTCCCAATAATAGTTATACACAAGGAAAGAGCTTCAGGGTGAATTCAGACTTAAGAATACGTAATACAGTATGTCCAAGTAAGATATTTTGTAAGTTTAATGAAGGTGAGGAGAAACTTTGTGAATATAATGAATATTGGAAGGCCTTTAGGAACAGATCAGAACTTACTCAATATCAGGCAGTGCATATTGGAGAGAAATCTTACAAATGTAGTGAGTGTGAGAAGGCCTTCAGGTACAGATCAGAGCTTTCTCAACATCAGACTATTCATACTGGTGAAAAACCTTATGAATGTAATGTGTGTGGGAAGGCATTCCGCCTGAAAGCACAGCTCAAGCAACATCAGAAAATTCATACTGGTGAAAGACCTTTTAAATGTGACGAGTGTGGAAAAGCCTTCATTCAAAGCCAAAATCTTAAGCA
This sequence comes from Vombatus ursinus, assembly GCF_900497805.2. Classification (NCBI taxonomy): domain Eukaryota; kingdom Metazoa; phylum Chordata; class Mammalia; order Diprotodontia; family Vombatidae; genus Vombatus; species Vombatus ursinus. The sequence goes on from NW_020954876.1 coordinate 826,801, forward strand.
ACATTATAGAATTCACACTGGAGAGAAACCTTTTGAATGTAATGAATGTGGAAAGGCCTTCACCCAGAGGATAGGACTTATTCAACATCAGAGAATACACAGTGGTGAGAAACCTTATGAATGTAATCAGTGTGGGAAGGCTTTCCGACTGAGAGGAAAACTCAGCCAACATCAAACAATTCATACTGGTGAAAAACCTTTTAAATGTGAGGAATGTGGGAAGGCTTTCATACAAAGCCAAAATCTTAAACAACATTATAGAACTCATACTGGAGAGAAACCTTACGAATGTAATCAATGTGAGAAAACCTTCAGCCGCAGAATAGGGCTTTATCAACATCAGAAAATTCATGGTAGTGAGGCATGTTATAAATGTAATGAATGTGGGAAGACTTTCAGGTACTTGACAGAACTTACTTATCATCAAAAAAGTCACGCTGAAAAGAAACCTTATGAATATAATGAATGTGGACAGGCCTTCAGTGAGAGAAAACAATTTATTTCACATTATCCAATTCATAATGGAGACAAGCCTTATGAATGTAATGAATGTGGAAAGGCCTTTGGCCAGAAGAAGGAACTTAATCGACATTATACAATTCATACTGGAGAGAAACCATACGAATGTAATGAATGTGGAAAGGCTTTCCGCCAAAGAATGGGACTTACTCGACATCAGACAATTCATACAGGTGAGAAACCTTATGAATGTAATGAATGTGGGAAGGCGTTCAGTCAGAAGATAGGCCTTAGTCGACATCAGACAGTTCATACTGGGGAGAAACCTTATAAATGTGGTGAATGTGGGAAAGCCTTCCGTCTGAGTGCACTGCTTACTGCTCATAAGAATATTCATACTGGTGAGAAACCTTATGAATGTAATGAATGTGGGAAAGCTTTCCGACTGAGAGCATTACTTACCACACATAAGAATATTCATACTGGTGAGAAACCTTATGAATGTAACGAATGTGGGAAATTCTTTCGATTAAGAGCACTGCTTACTGCACATAAGAATATTCATACTGGAGAGAAACCATATGAATGTAATGAATGTGGGAAGGCCTTCCGTCAGAAGACAGGACTAACACAACATCAGACAATTCACACTGGAGAGAAACCCTATGAATGTAATAGATGTGGGAAAGCCTTCCGCCAGAGGATAGGACTTACTCAACATCAGACGATTCATACTGGTGAAAAGCCTTATGGATGTAATGAATGTGGGAAGGCCTTTCGCTTGAGAGCAGAGCTTACTCAACATCAGACAATTCATACTGGTGAGAAACCTTATGAATGTAATGAGTGTGGGAAGACATTCCGCCAGAAGGCAGGACTTACTCAGCATCAGAGAATTCATACTGGAGAGAAACCATATAAATGTAGTGAGTGTGGGAAGGCCTTTAGCAGGCGGGTAGCACTTACACAACATCAGACAGTTCATACTGGTGAAAAACCTTATGAATGTAATGAATGTGGGAAAGCCTTCAGCCAGAGGATTGCCCTGTCCAAACATCAGACAATTCATACTGGTGAGAAACCTTATGAATGCAGTGAATGTTCGAAGTCCTTCCGCCTGAGAGCACAGCTTACTCAACATCAGAGAATTCATGCTGGTGAGAAACTTTATGGATATAATGATTGAGGAATGGTGTATTTCCAAAGTAAATAACTTACTCAACTATTTATGCTGTAAGGAGAGGGGGAGGGTGTCAGTTGAATCAATCAATCACCCTACTCTACCTCACCTTGCTTAAAATATTAACAATATAATTCTCCAGCCCTGATACTTTCATTAGTTGAGAACTTCTTTATTGAATCAATCTGACATTAAACTAGTTGCCAAAAGTCCTTAATCAGTTTGGAAGGAATGAAATTCACTGGATGAAATGACATGATATTTATTAAATGGGAAGTTTTTTAAAAATGGCTAAAAAAATTCAGTCATGAACTTGGATAAAAGTCTTGGATAGAAGAGCAAGCCAATTCTGAATCTGGATTTTTAGTTTTAGAACTTCTTCTTAAGGGAAGCTACTTTGGCCAAAACCCTGAGAATGACTTCATAGTGGGAGGAGACAGCCTCTATTTCCTTTTTACTTTCCCATGAACCAGAAAAAGGCCTCATGAACTTCTGAAAGGTCAGAAGATTTGTGACTTTTCACCAGTGCCCTAACAAGATCCCTGGAACGGCAGTGACTGAGAGCGACATCTGCATCAGGAGATAGGACTGAACTAGACATATTGAAGAGAGACGTCTTCAGGGCTCGACAAGGAGCCTAAGGGAAACTTCATCAGGACACCACAAAGAGTAGGAGAGGACTTCTAGCATACAGGAGCTGTAAGTTACTGCTGTGCCACATGCTTTTGAAGCCTGAGCCCACCTTCCCCTGAACTCTGCTTTTGTGGGAAAGTGTGTCCTCGGTTTGGGGGAGTATTTTATACCAACTGTTCTTAGTATGCTACTTTCGTAAAAAGCCCTTTCTAAAAGCTAATTTATTATCATCTCTTAATCAGTAGTCAGGGAAACCAGTGGAGGCTCATGAGCAGTAGTACTGGTATCTCCCAACCCTTCAACATTATCCTTGTAACCCTCAGTTAAGAAGTAGCCGGTATCCCCTTTGGGACTCAGTCTGCCGGGTATTATATCATGATTATTAAAAGAAAAAGTGGTATACAATGAATGTGAAAAGCTCTTTTTCAGGGCACAGAGCTTACTGAAAATCAGAAAATCCTATTGGAGAGAAGCATTATGAATATAACAAACAGAAGCATTTCAGTCAGAATTATGGTCCTTTATTGAAAATTAGAGACTTGAAATTTTAAATGAAGAAAATTTATGTCTACTTTCAGTAGCCAGTTCAAACATTGGTTCCCCTCCCTATCCCCTTTCACCTCCCACCATTCATTTGTAATGCAAATGTTACTTAAACGTTTAATTTGAGAAAATTGAAGCAATAAGGCAGCTGTTTACTCTCTAAATGCCACTCATGAAAATTTCTGAGGCTTCTCATCTTTCCAATCACCAGAATTGTTAACCTAACTCCTTAGAAAGACCATTTCTCTTTTTGTGCCTTTATGCAGTCCCCTCCTTCCTACTCCAGCAGTCATCCCCTATCTTTAAGATAGCATCAGTCTATTTCTCTTAGCAGGCTCTTTGTCACCATCCTCAGTTCATTAAATGCCATCTTTCCTCATAGCCAGGTTCACAGCCTTGGAATCTTATTCAATGTCTCTCTTCTTCACTCCATATCTCATGAATTGCTGTGTCTTGTAGATCTTCCCCCTACATCATCTGTCATGTTGATATCCTCTCTACATTCAAAACATTGCTAGCCTAGTACAGGGCCTCATCCTATCTCCTAGACTACTACAGCAGCCTCTTGGTTTGATTTCTATTTTCTCTACAGTTTATCCTCCCCACAACAATTAACTTTCTAAAGAACAGAACTGATCATGTTACTCTCTTGAAAATCTTTAGTGTTTTCACCACAGCTTGGCATTTGAAATCTAATCCCAACCTTTCCAGGCTAATTTTACATTTTCTCCTTCATGCACTTCAGAGTCAAACTGATCTACTTATAGTACACTGAATTTGACCTTATATCCTCTGCCTCTGTGCTTTTGCGTAGTCTCATCCCCATGCCTTGAATTTACTCCTCTTTTCTTTTTTCCAGTTGTTTCATATGCCACCCCTTAAGGCAAGAAGCTCCTAACCTTTTTGGTGAAATGGATCAGTTTAAAAGCATTGAAGCTTATGGAACCCTTCTTGAAAAAATGTTTTTTAAATGCATAAAATAAAACACGTAAGATCACCAAGGAAACTAATTATATTGAAATAAGGTGTATTTTTTCCCCAGCAAAGTCCGTGGACCCCTTGAAATCTATATATGGTAGGCCCTATATTAAGAACCAGTGATCCAAAGGAAGCTTTTCCTGAATTCCGTATCTTCAAGTCTTCATTTATTTATGTATATAAATGTTGTATAGAATGTAAGTTCCTTAAGGGCTTTGAATTCTGTCTTTACGTTACCAGTACCTAGCCTAGTGTGTGGCTCAGATGAGATCTTTAGTAAATATCTATTGAATTGTATAGATGCGTTGAAATATTGAAATACGGCTTTTCACCTTTTCCTTTGTAGACTCCCCATTTACCCTTCCTACACATCTTGCCTCCCCCACACCTTCCTATTTTCACATATATCCAAGGTTCCCAATGTTACTGGCCCTGTCGATGTACTTGTATGACTTCCTCCATCAGTATTCAGCAGGACATGAGTAAGAGTGAAGTCACACAATGAATTTCACTTCCATTTGGCAAGTCATGGATAGTAATTAAACAAGAGGGCAGAGGGTTCACAGAGAGCGCTAGAATTGAAATCCAGGCTCAAGACTGTGAAGGTAGGAAAATTAGATGATAGTGAGAGTGGAATGATCGAAGGTCATGATGAGGATAAAGAAGAGGGTCGGGTGGGGTGAGGCAAACAAAATGAACGAGCGTTCTTAACAACAGTATGGACGTTTGACCTCACAGTTATCACTGGAAATTGATGAAATGAAAGCCGTGACTGGAATGTGACTTCACACTGGATCCTTTACTTGAAAGAAACAGGTAAAATGGTTGACTTTCTGACTCTGTTATGAAAATGTATGGATGAGGAATTCCAGGAACCAGAAGAGAGAAGCATAGCGCAGAGCATTCGGGTGAAGGACACTGACGAACCAAAGCCGCTGCACCATTGAAGTCAGCATCTCCTGGACGGAAGGAGGAAACTGATGGGGAACTGAAATTATCTAGACATGTGTTGGAACTCTCTCTGTCAAAGCAGAGTAAATTATAATTTTGCAATTTACCTTAATAATAATTTCATCTTATAATAGATGAAGAAAATTGCAAACCACTCCAGTATCTTTGCCAATACAGACCCAAATGGGGTCACAAGGAGTTGGACAAGACTGAAAAACAACTCAACAACAATAGGTGGGGAAACTGGTGAGGGGAAATACTGGTTAGGATCTGATTCTAACCGAACAAAGGCAACAGTTGCTTGAATGGATGTCATGAGGACTTTGTGGCAAGGTTACCAACTGCTAGTTTGTGGTGGAGCAGTGGTGTCAAACTCAAATAGAAAGGGGGAGGGCATTAACCCATGCATAAGGATCCCTGTGGGCCTCATATTGACTTAGAATATCACATGTTAATATTATCTATGTTCTGTTATGTTTTTATTTTGTTAAATATTTCCCAATTCCATTTTAATCTGGTTCTGGTGACACTATATTTGACTCCTCTCTTAGAATGAGAGGAAAGTCAGTTAACAATTGAAGGCTTGCTATGTGCTGGATACTGTAGTAAGAACTGGGAATGTAAAGAAAGGCACAAATCAGGCCCTGCTCTCAAGGAGCTCAGAATCTGACGGGGGAGAAAACATGCAAACCACAAGATGTGATCAGTCTAAATTGGAGAAAATCAATAGAAGGAAGGCATTAGCATTAGTGGGTGTTGGGAAAGGCTTCTATGTCAAATGTGAAGATGTCATGTGTCTGACAGGGAAAGCGAACATATCAGATAACAGGAGTCAAAGTTTATAAAGGGCCAAGTAAAATAAGAAAATTTAATAGTGATAAATATAAAGTTCTACACTTGGGTTTTTATAAAATGACACTGACAAGTACAAGATGGGGAGGCATAAGGAAGGGAGAGTTTCTTTGAAAAAGCACCTAGGTTATTTTAATTAAATTTTTATTTTCAGTTCCAAATTCTCCTTTTTCCCTCCACCACCTACTGAGAAGGTAGGAAGAACAAAGCTCATCACAAATACGTGTTCTAGTCATGCAAAAAAAATTCTTGCATTAGCCATGTCCAAAGGAAAGAAAATTGGCACCCTGAAGCCATCATTTCTCTTTCTGGAGTTGGATATCATGTTTTATCATGAATCCTTCAGAATTACAATTAGTGATGTTAATCAGAATTCCTAAGTCTTTCAAAGTTGATTGCCTTTACGATATTGTTCTTACTGTATAAATTGTTCTCCTGGTTCTGTTCACTTTACTTTTTATCAGTCCTTACAAGTCTTCCCCGGTTTTTCTGAAACCATCCTCTTTTCGAGGGTGTCTTGTAAACAACATTGTCGGATTCTGGCTTCTGGTCCATCTGCTGGCCTCTTCCATTTTATGGGGGAGTTCATCACTTTCACCATTATGATTGCTAACTGTTTCCCTCCATCCTATTCTCTTACACTTTTCCTTCTCTTTTTTTCCTTGTTCCCTCTTTAAGAATTTGTTTTGCTTCTGACTGAATCTGGCCCCCTTCATATTTTCCTTCCTTCCTTTTAACTCCTTTCCCACCTCCTTTTCTGTTGGTTAAGATGAATTTCTGTGCCCAAATATGTGTATTGTGTATTCTTTCCTCCTTTAAGCAGTTCAGATGATATGACTTGCAATTGATTTTGATTTGGTCATGGTCCTTTTCAAGAATGAAAGAAAAACCACAACCTGTGAGTGGTCCAAGCTGCCAGAACGGGGACCCAGCTGCCCAGTTCCAGTTGGCCAACTCAGCTGCTCCTCTCCTCTCCCCTCCCCTCCCCTCCTTTCCTCTCCTCTCCTCTCCTCTCCTCCTCTCTTCTCCTTTCCTGAGGGTGTTCTGCCCAAAGGAAGGTAAACTTTGATGGCCAAAAACTTCCCAGTTAACTTGGGGTTTACTGGCTAGATTTCTTTCTCAAAGATCAAACTTTAAATCCAGTTCACTCAGGATCTCATGGATTGGATAATAATAGGCCCCTGCCCAAGCACCCCTTAATGGTTATTTTTGGGCCCTCCTGGCTCAGAGTGAATGTAAATAGTAACTGTTTCTCTTTTGGCCAGCAACCCTGAGGGTCTTCTCCCAGTTTGATTTTTTTTTTTTAATTATTAAAAGGGCCATTCCTTGACTCACTTCTTAAAGAGGCCTGTTCACTGAATGGATGTTGCCTCAGTCAAAGTGAGAACTTGAAAAGACCTTAGCTTAAAAGGGCCAAGGTCTCCCATTTGCATCCTGGGCCATCTCCAGTCGTCCTGATTAACATCTGGCCAGTGGACCCAGATGGCTCTGGAGGAGAAAGTGAGGCTGGTGACTTGGCACAGCCCTCCCTCACTCAAATCGAAGTTAATTGCAAGTCATGTCATCATCTCCCTGATGTCATGGCCCCCTTTGAGAACGAAGGACAAACCACACAATCAGTTCAGATGAGAGTGAGGTTCATGTGTTGCCCATTCCCCTTCCCACTCCATCGTAAAAACTTCTTGTGCACCCCATTTATGTGAGGGGATTTCCTCTATTCTTCCTCCCTTTCCTCTGTCTCCCAGTGAATTCCTCTTCTCCACCCTTTCATTCATCTTTTGAGATCGAGATCATCCAAATATAAGAGAATCACAACCTGGCACTCTTTCTAATTAGATTACCTCTAATACCCTGATGATGACAAAGTTCTGGTTACATGTATCATCTCCCCATATATATAAAGCTTAACTTTGTATTATAGTATCGTATGATTTCTCACTCATGTTTACCTTTTTGTACTTCTCTTGACTTCTGTATTTCCACATCAGATTTTCTACAGCTCTGGTCTTTTTATCAGGAATGTTTGGCAATCCTTTATTTCATTAAAAATCCTATTCCCCCCCCACCCCACCCCCTGCCCCTTAGAATTATACTAAGTTTTACTGGGTAGGTTATTCTTAGTTGTAAGCTTAGATCCTTTGCCTTCTGAAATATCTATTCCAAGCTAAAGGAATATTATATTCCTTTACAGTGGCTGTTAAATCTTGTATAATCCTGACCTCTGGCTCCTCAGTACAATACTTGAATTCTTTCTGGCCATTTGCAATATTTTTGCCTTGACCTTGGGAGCTCTGGATTTTGGCTGTAATGTTCCTGGGAGTCTTAATTTTGGGGTTTCTTTCATTAGATGACTGGTAGATTCTTTCAGTTTCCACTTTGCCCTTTGCTTCTCTGTTTATTAACTAACTGATTAGTTCCTAGATATCTGAGCAGTTTTCTTTTATGATTTCTTGAAATATGTCTGGGCGCTTTTTTTGTTCATGGCTTTCAGGTAGTTCATTGATTTTTAAACTATCCCTCCTCAATCTGTTTTCCAGGTCAGTTTTTTTCTTAAAATAATGATGATAACAATAGTAGTAATAATAGGTAGCATTTATGTAGCACCTACTATATGCCAGGCACTCTGCTAAGTGCTTTACAAACATCTCATTTTATTCTCACAACAATCTTTGGAGATAGCCTATTATTATCCTCATTTTATGCTTGAGTAAGGGGCAGCTAGGTGATACCAGTGGATAGAGCACTGGACCTAGAGTCCAAAAGAGCTGAGTTCAAATGCGACCTCAGACACTTAATAGCTATGTGACCCTGGGCAAGTCATAACCCTGTTTGCCTCAGTTTCTTCTTCTGCAAAGATGAGCTGAAGAAGGAATTGGCAAACCTCTCGAGTATCTTTGCCAAGAAGATCCCAATTAGGGTCATGAAGCGTTGATCACAACTGAAACACTAAACAGCAACCACACAGTTGAGGAACCTGAGTAAAACAGAAAGTAAGTGATTTGCCCAGGGTCACACATCCAGTTTGAGGCAGGATTTGAACTCAGGTCTTCCTAACTCTAGGCCCAGTGCTTTATTCACTATACCACCTAGCTCTCTTTTTCCTATGACATTTCACATTTTCTTCAATTTTTTTCTTTTGACCTTTTTATTATTTCTTGATGTTTCATTAGTTTTCATTTGGTCAATTCTAATTTTGAAGAAGTTATTTTCTTCAGTAAAGTTTTGTATATTTTTTACCAAGTTGTTAGTTGTCTTTTCATATTTTTTGTAGCTTTCATTTAGTTTTTAAAAAATTTTTTAGCTCTTTTAAAAAAACTTTCTTTAACTCTTCTAGGAATTCTTGTTGAACTTGTGTTCAAGCTGCATTTTTCTTTGGGTTTTACTTGTAGCTGTTTTTGAGTCATTCTTTTTTGTGTGTCTTGAGCTTCTGTGTCACCATTGTAGTGGAGATTCTTTTTTGGTTTGCTCATCCTTCCAGCCTATTTCTTGGTTTTGTACTTTAGGTTAGTGTGGTACTCTGCTCACTTCTGGTGGAGGTGGTAGCCTGAGCTTCTGTCCTCTCACTCCTGCTACTTTCCCAGCTCAGTCTGGGGGCCTGCAAGCTTTTAGTACTCCCCAAATGGTGTGATCCAGATAGAGGTTTGCTCCCTGCACTCCTGCTCTGAGCGCTACAAGTTTCTGGCCCAGGTTTGGGTTTGGTGAGAATTTCAGTAGACTGCTTCTGGGCTCAGTCACTGTTAGCCCTCCAAGAGACTCTGCAGGCTCAGAGGGACTGAACTGCTCTCTCCCTTTTGCTGGTACTCCTGCCCTGGTTATTCCATTGTAGGCTCAGACACTGGGCTATGGGCTGGAACTGAGTCTCTGTTGTTCTACTCTTGGGATCCGAGCCACACAGCTACTTTTCTGGAACTTGTTCCTCATTCAGTACGCAGCATGGGCCCACTCATATGACCCCTCCTCTCTGCCTTGGATCTGTGACCAGGAACTGGATGGTGGACAATGGAGCTTTCGGATGGCACTTGTTCCTGCACTCAGCACTAGTTCAGGGATCCCTTAGCATCTCTTTCCATCCGTGGGCACTGGACACTTCCTGCTGTGCTGTGTTTGCTCATGTGCTCCTGGCCGGACCCCATCACCCACAGACATCTCTGTCTCCCTAAGCTGACCTGGTTGGGGTCCATTCAGAGACTGGAATGAAGAAGGAAATAGATGATGTCCAGGGGTTGTATAAATAGCCATACACTTACAAGATGGATGTCCCACACCTCTCAACCTCAAGTGATGCAACTGAAAGATGTTCTGCGCCCTGGTACCTTCATCAGGTGAGAGTACGTCTTTGAGTTATAGAATCAGTCAGAAGTGTAAGCTGTATACAGAACTGAATGAAGAGATGGAAAGTCACAGAGGAAGTGTCTTGTGGTTGGTTGAAGGGCTTGCATAAAACAGCAAGCTAGTTAGGAATTGAGAATTCCAAAAGCAGACCAGACTAGCGACTTGCGGTGGATCAGAGCCAAGGTGCTGCTTGGGGGAAGGGTCTTGGGAAAGAAGGACTCTCAGACTCTTCCCCTCCCTCCCAAACAGAGGGAAAACACAGGATTTTTGAAAGGTTGGAAGATTTGGTGTGCTGGAGCAGCAGAGGATGACGGCGACAGCATTGGAAGCCAAGGACAAATTGGACACTGGGAGGAAAAGCAGCGTCAGGACTCTTCACGGACACAGATCCGTAGAGCCCCACAGAGAGCTACACACATCATGGTTCTGTCCCATGTGCTGCAGTTCTAAGAGAAAGTCAGCCCAGGAGAGATGGAAAGGGCACAACTCAAATGAATGTAAATAGGAGAAGACACAAAGGGAAACTCTCCATGAGTTGTTTGAAGTTGCTGAATAGAGTTCACCAGGCCATTTGAAATTTTAAAAGAACTATGTAGATCTCCTGCCTTAGAGCCTGCACTGTCCTGAGTAATAAAATTGTGAGCGCAAACTCATAGGGCCTCCTATTTCTAACTAACCCCAACCATGCTTCACATTCCATCCTAGCTACCCTATCATCTGCTCACCCCCACTGCCTCCTTCTTGCCACTTACTGTTCTGGGAACTGTAATCTGATTATTACTGCCTATTTCTACTAGAAAAGTTGTATTGCCTAACTCCCCTGCAGCTCAACTACCCACCCCTGTGATTTATGAGATCAAAATACCCCTTCCTTGCCCCTATTCCTCAATATGTATTGTCCATACCCAAGCTCAATGCTGGGCACAAGCATCTGAATTATCATTAGTTCAGATAGGTAACAAGATGAAGGCAAAACTATGGACAACCTGAATATTCTCAGAAGCACTAAAACAGTCTACCAAGACTGGTGAGGCCAGCTAAAGGCAACAGACTGATTGTTGTTTTTTGTTATTGGGGGAAATTGGATCTGAGAAATGCTGGGACTGCTGCTGGGAGTAAAAAGGACGATGATAATTAATGAGAGAAAGTAGGGCTGCTCAGTTTCACTTTGGATCTGGAAAGGACCAAAAATAAATAGGTAATAGAAACGATGCATAATCAAACAGGTCTGAAATGGGGGAGAAGGGAAGGGGATACAACGTGGACATAGATAATGTAGGTGATAAAACGCTACTGGGTGAGGACATGTCATTATTGAATGGAAGGCCAAAACATCTCTATTCAATTTATCAAAGACTTGAGAATAAGTTTGAAAAATCCTTGGATAAACTAGGAAAATAGACAGGAAGAGTGTTCTGCCTGAGGGAGCTTGGTCCTGCTCTGTGGACTGTCTACAAAATGTCAAGCCAGTCCAGGCCTGAGACGTTTGAGCAGGCAGAGAGGAGAGGGCATTTCAGCTAAACCTCCAAGAAGGAGTCGTTTGGGGGTAGGAAGTCAGGCTCCCCTCCACCCATCTTCCAGTCACCGTCTTTGCAGTATCTGCTTCAGGAGCTAACTACCGACTGGACTCAGCTCTACAGAGCGCCCTTCAGACAAGCTCTTCCATACCAACGTGAAGCATCGCAAGGGGGCCTGCACAAAGACTTTCAGGAGCCATGACATGTTGCTTTGGTCCACGTGCTCTCGAAACTTGAGTCCACTTTCAGACTCAGTATGTAATTGTGGGGGAGAGTGTCACAGACTTTTGAAACAGTGTTTTGCATGTTTAGTTGTTGTACATGTTTCCATTTCTAAAATCTAATTAAGTCTGGCTGACTACCAGATAATCCACTGACAGTCATGGTGAGAACAGCATCTGTTGGAGATCATGAGCTGTATCACTGGCAAAACCACGCCCCAGCCTTTCAGGGTCCAACTCTGAGGGAGTAGAGTAGATGTGCTGTGGGGCCCTAACTCAGCAGCTCAGGTAGGAGTTGGGCTGGTCACTTCAGAGCACAAGCTGTGTAGATATTAAAAGTGTTCAACATGCTGAGAACTATTAAAAATATTGTTTTAAATTTTGTATGAATTTAAGTTATGTCTGGGCAGCTAAGGGTGACGGGTAAGTCTGAAGTAATGCTTCTGTTCTAGCTCCATTTGTGAAATCCCCAAGGATACTGGAAGGTTTGTATCTGTACCAAGAGGATTTTAATAGAGCACCAGGCCTGGAGTAAGGAAGACTTGAGTTGACATTGGACAAGTCACTTAACCTTTGCCTCGGTTTCCCCATCTGCAAAATGGGCATAATAATAGCACCAGCCTCTCCAGATCGTTGTGAAGATCAAATGATGTAATTGTAAAAGGCTTAGCACAGTGTCTGGTGCATAGTAAGCATTACATAAATGTTAACTATCGTCATTAGTTATCTGTTACCTAGATTACTTGTTAACCTGTAATGATATGTTGCATAATCTCTACCACTTTATTACGTAACCTGCATTGATCAGTAAATCCAGGCTCTGTGTCATTTCTAGTGGCAGTGACCTGATCTTGAATCAGTATCATAAACCCTTTGTTGCCATAAAACAACCATGATAACAATGGGCAGCGTTTCTACGGCATTTTAAGGGCTGCAAAGTGCTGCGTGTGTTTTTTCATGTGATCTTCACGACAGTCCTGGGAGATGGGTGATGTAATATCCCCATTTTATAGAGGAGGAAACTGAGGCGATAGAGGCCGAATGACTTGCCCACAGTCACACAGCTCACCCATTTGTTTGATACTGCCTTGTCAATATATTGTTGATTGAATTCGTGTGGTTATCATCAGTTGAGTTTTTTGCAATAAACTTTTTCCAGTCCTCCTTAATGCTAGTGCCTTACCTCTGAGATTACTTCCAAGTTATCCTGTATATGTATTTCTTGTACATAGCGGTTTAGATATTGCCTTCCCCTTTAGATTATGAGCTTCTTGAGGTCAAGGTCAGTTTTTGCCTTTTTTTGTATCCCCAAGCACTTAGCATGGCACCTGGCACCCAGTAGGCACTTAATAAACACTTATTGACTTGACCTTCAATGCCGCTTTAATGCCAGAAATAAATCTGCATGACTGTCAGATGATAATATTTTGACAGCATTGTTCATTAGAAATAAAAGAAACTACATGTATCAGAAACTGTCTTACCCAATATCTGATAACTTAGCTGAAATGGATAAATACATAGAAAAAAACAGAAAATAACAAATACATTTTTTAAGTAATTCAATACCATAAAAAGAAACTGAATGGGCCATAAATGAACTCCCAAAGGAAAAACAAAATACAGAACCAGGATTTACAAGTTAATTCTCTCAGACATTTAGAGAACAATTAATTCCAATGTTATATAAACAATTTAAGAAATAGGAAAAGAAAGGACCTTTCCAAATTCCTTCTATAATACCAATATGGTCTAGACACGTAAGCCTGGGAGACAGAACAGAATAAGAAAACTACAGACCTATATTGTTAATGAAAAGTAACAAAAATGTTAAATAAAATATTTACAAATAGTATACCACAACATATTAAAAAGATTATATATTATTATATGCCACTAGGTTGGATTTGTATTAGGAATACAGTGTTGGTTCAGTATAAGGAAAACTAAACCTAATAGTCCATATTAACAAAAATAAAAGCCATATCATTATATGAATAGATGCTAAAAATGACAAAATCTGACATCAGTTTCTTTTTAAAAAAAAAAACTAGAAAGCATGAAAATAAATGGACTTTTCCTTAGTATGGTCACCAAGAGCAAACACTATATGGACTGGAGAAAAGTTAAAGGCCTTTCCCATAAGATCAGAAATAAAGCAATAATGTCCATTGTCTTTCCATGCTATATTATGGAAATGCATGTATTATAAATTAAAATAAATTTGAAGGGAAAAAAGTATCCATTGTCACCACTTCTGTTTGATATAGTACTAGAAATGCTAAATATGACAAGAAAAAAGAAATTGAAAGATATACGTAGGCAAAGAAGAAACAAATATCACTTTCTGCATATGATATGATGGTCTATTGCACTTTAGGGAGTTAAATAAAAATTAATAGAAATAATTATTAAACTAGCACAGTTGCAGGATATAAAATAAGTTCACATAAATCATTAGCATTCTTATATTTACCAACAAAATCCAGCAACAGGAAATAGAGAAATTCCATTCAAAATAACTGCAAAATATTTTGGAGTCTGTCCACCCAGACATACCGAAAAACTATATGTATGCAACTACAAAATAGTGTTTACAAAAATTAAGATGGACCTAAATAATTGGAGAAATTAATTTTTCTTTGGCAGGTTTACCAGTATAATAATGACAATGTTACCTAAATTAATTTGCCTATTCAACACTATACCAAACAACCAAAGGATTAATTTCATAATGCTAGAAAAACTAATTAATGAAATTTATCTGAAGGAATAAAAGGTTAAGAATTTCAAGGGAAACAATGAAAAAAATGGGAAAGAGGGAGACTTAGCAGTTCTGGATCTCAGACTATACTGCAATATAGTGATCATTGAATCAATTTAGTAGAGGTCTGAACACATTAGGTATACAACATACAGAAGCAAACAAACAATAACATAGTGTCCAACCCATACACACCAGCTGCTGGGGCAAGGGCTCACAATGTGACAGAAACTGCTGGGGAAATTGGAAAGCAGTCTGGAAGAAATTATGTAAAGACCAAAACCTCCCATGTACCAGGACAAGCTCCGCATGGATAAATGACTTAAGACATCATAAACAATTAGAGGAATAAGGAAGAAATTAAACTTTCAGATCTATGGATGGGGGAAGAAGTCTTTTTCCCTTTGTTTTATTTATTTTCCACTGAATAATATTTATATTTTTTGCAATTACATGTAAAGATAGTTTTCAACATTCACTTTTATAAGATTTTGAGTTCCAAATTTTTTTCTCCCTCCCTCCCCCAAGACAGCAAGCAATCTGATATAGGCTATACGTGTGCAATCATATTAAACATATTTTCACATTAGTCATATTGTGAAAGAATCAGAACAAAAGGGAAAAATCACAAGAAAGAAAAAACAACAAAAAAAAGTAGTGTGCTTAGATGTGCTTTCAGATTCCATAGTTCTTTCTCTAAATGTGGATAGCATCTTCCATTATGAGTCTTTTGGAATTGTCTTAGATCATTGTATTGCTGAGAAGAGTTAAGTCTATCAAAGTTGGTCATTGCACAATGTTCCTATTACTGTGTACAATGTTCTCCTGGTTCTGCTCACTTCACTCAGCATCAGTTCATGTAAGCCTTTCCAGGTTTTTCCGAAATCCATCTGCTCATCATTTCTTACAGCACAAAAAGATTCCATTACATTCATATACCACAACTTGTTCAGCCATTCCCCCAACTGATGGGCATCCCCTCAATTTCAATTCTTTGCCACCACAAAAAGTTGCCATAAATATCTGTTCATGTGGGTCCTTTCCCCTTTTTTATGATCTCTTTGGCAGATGTAGTAGTGGTATTGCTGAATCAAAGGGTATATGTAGTTTTATAGCCCTTTGGGCATAGTTCCAAATTGCTCTCCAGAGTGGTTGGATTGGTAAGAGGAAGAATTCTTGATCAAACAAGGGGTAGAGAGGGTGACAGAAGATAAAATGGACAATTTTAATTATATAAAATTAAAAAGTTAATAAAATCAGTATAGTTAAAATTAGAAGTGAAACAGGCAACTGGGAGAGAAATCTTTTCTGCAAGTTTCTCTAACAAAGGTCTCATACCTAATATTATAAATAACCAATTCACATTTACCAAAACAAGCCATTCCCCAATAGACAAATAGTAATGGAATATGGACAGAAAATTCTTGAAGGAAGAAATCAAAGCTATCAACAATCATATGAAAAAATGCCCCAAATCACTAATAACTGGAGAGAAATTAAAGCAGTTTTGAAGTGCTACCCCACAACCATCAGATAGGCAAAGATGACGAAAGAGCAAAGTGACAAATGTTGGGAAGCATATGGGAAAAATGACATTTATGCACTGTAACTGGTGCTGTGCATTGATCCAGACATTCTGGAGAACAATTTGGAACTATGCCCAAAGAGTCATTAAATTATGCATACCCTTTGACCCAGCAATGCCACTTCCAGGTCTAAACCCCAAAGGGATCAGAGAATGAGGAAAAGGATTCATATATAAAAATATTCATAGAAGCTCTTTTCATAGTAACAAAAAACTGGAAACTAAGGGAGTGACCATTTATTGAGGAATAATTAACACATTATGGCATGTTAATGACATACTATTGTGCTTAAGAAATGATAAAATGGATGCTGAATGAAGCAGAACCAGGAGAATGTTGTACATAGTAACAGCCATGTTGTGCGATGACTAACGTTGATAGACTTAACCTTTCTCAGCAATGCAAGGATCTAAGACATCCCCAAAGGCTTCATGATAGAAAATACTATCCACATCCAAAGAAAGAATTATGGAGTCTGAATGCAGATTGAAGCATACTATTTGCTATTTTTTTGTCTTCTGTTGTGTTTTGTTTCCTCTTTCTGGTGGTTCCTCCTATTGGTTCTAATTCTTCCTTACAATATCAATAATGTGAAAATGTGTTTAATAGGAATGTATATGTATAGCCTATAACAGACTGCATGCTATCTTGGGAAGGGAGGACGAGAGGGAGGGGGAGAAAAATTTAAAACCCAAAAGCTTATGGAAGTGATTGTTGATAAATCAAAATAAATTAATAAAATAATAATAATAAAGAAATGATAAAATGCATAGTTTTAGAGAAAACTGAGAAGACTTGTATGAAATGAGGCAGAGTACAGTGCGGAGAGCCAGGGGAGCAATTTATACAAAAACATTATAAAGAAAAACAACTTTGAAAGACTTGAGAAATACGATCAATGAAGTAGCCAGCCATGATTCCAGAGGTCTGAAGACGAAGCACGCTACCCACCTCAGCAGAGAGGTGGGACCCAGAGAATGCGTTGCAGAAGGAGATGCACATTTTTGTATACGGCCAATGTGGGAATTCACTTTGCTTGATTATGAATATTTGTCATGAGTCTTTTTTTTTCATCTGCACAGTAGGGAGATGGAAGGGGGATAGAATAAATGCTTATTAATTGAAAAATTAAATTGCATTTGAAAACATTCTTGGTGAATTCACATGCTTATCACCCTTGCAGCTCCTTTTGATTCCTCTGTTGGGCGTTAGCTTTCAAAAACTTCATCTGGAGAGAAACTACTTTTGGTTACATTTGATAATTCCAAAAGAAGTTGTTTTGTGATGACAAAACCTGTTGTCAGCCCTTACTGTGCTTTGTAAAGCGATGTGTTTGTTCCAACGGTATTTCTTTAACTGTTTGGAGTGTTTGCAGTGTGTTTTGAGAACTCTTGAGTCTCTTCCTCGTTTTTGACTAAGTTACCAATTTTTCTATAGCTTCCAGGGGGTAGTAAGCCTAGCATGAAACACTGTACAGGTTTTTATTTGGAAAATAGCTCTGTTGTCCGCCATTTTGCTATGCCAAAAGTGTGTATTGACTGGCATTTCATAGGGTGATTTCTATAAATGTGTTCTTTCCACTATGCTTTTTCTTTAGGATGCAAGTCAAGCTCTTTAACATACACAGCCTCCACTTTCCTGAAAGCCTTATGTTCAGTAGATTTCTCTTGGAGACAAAGTCTCGCTCAACCCTCTGCAGCCTGGCTTTTGAGCCCATCGCTCAACTGAAGCTGTTCTCTAAAGTTGCCAGTGATCTCTTCCTTATCTGATCCAGCAGTCTTTTCTCAATGCTCATTCTTCTTGATCTCTCTGCAACCTTGGCTTTTGTGTCACTATTCACTCCTGGTCTTCCTCCTACCTATTTTAACTCTCCTCGGTCTCCTTTGCTGGATCTACAGCCAGATTCTGCCAACTAACAATGGATGTCCCCCAAGGTTCTACGCTGGGGCCTCTTCTATCTTATATTTAACTTGGTGATCTCATTAGCTAATGTGGATCGAATTTTATCTATACTGATGATTCTCAGATCCACTTTTCTAGCTCTAATCTCTCTCCTAACCTCCAGTCTCACATCTCCAACTACAGCCTAGATATATTAAACCGTATATCTGGTAGATGTCTTAAACAAAAACATGTTCAGAACTTGAACTCATTCTCTTTCCTCTCAAGCCCTTCCATCATCCAGATTTTCCTATAACTATGGAGGGCACCACCATCCTCCCAGTCTTCCAGGCTCACAATCGAGGGGTAATCCTTAACTTCTCTCTCTCCCCCTTCCCATATCCAATCTGTGGCCAAGTCCTGTAGATTCTGTTTGTAACATGTCTCCTCCCTCTTTTTCCCTGACACTGCCACCATTCTGGTACAGGCCCTCAACACTTCATACCTGGGCTACTGCAATAGCCAGCTGGTGGGTCCACCTGCTTCAAGTCTGTCCCTACTCTAATCCATCCTCCACTTAGCTGTCAGAATGATCTTCCTGAAGTGTAGATTTGACCCTATCAGCACCCCCACCCCAACGCCAATTCAGTAGCCTAATCCCTGTGACCTACAGGTTCAAATATAAAATCCTGTTTGGTGTTCAAAACCCTTTATAACCTAGCCCCTTCCAACCTTCCCAGTCTTCTTCAATCCTACTCCCCACTCCTCCATACTTTGCTATCTAGTGACAGTTTTCACTTGCACAAGACACTCCTTTGGCTCCAGGCACTTTCTCTGGCTGTCCTTCATGCCCTGAACACTCTCCCTCCTCATCTCTGCCTCCTGGATCCCCTGACTTTCCTTAGCTCCAGCTGGTCTTACTTTCTTCAAGAAGCCTTTACCAGACTTCCTTAATTTCAGTGCCTTCTTTCTGTCGATTATATCCAACTTGTCCCATCTGCGGCTTGGATGTACATAGTTGTATACATGTTTTTCCCCCATTAAACTGTGAGCTCCTTGAGAGCAGGGACTTTTACCTCTGTCTGTATCCCCAGCACTTAGCCCAGTGCCTGACAAATAGAAGGTGCTTAATAAATGCTTGTTGACTGCCTGGTCTTCTTCTAATTGTGTAGGGTAGAAGGCTGAAGTCAGTTGAATAGGAGACCTAGTTCTTCCTCCTTGACTGGCCCCCATCTTGATCCCAGCTCTTTCCTCAGGACTGTGACTTTCTCTTTAATCACTGACCCTCAGGGATAGGTTTCCCTTTAAACCTGCTGGGGGAGGAACAGCGGAACAGGAGAAAATGCCTGAGGCACCACTTGTCTATCTGGACAAGCTCCGCAAAGCTGCTAGTCTTACATGTATCTGAGGACAGTGGGGGGTCTTGCACAGGCCTAGAATACCTCAGATGCCATCTCCACATGGAAAACACGAAGGAGAAAACAGTATCTCTTCTAGGAGAACTGGGCTGCTGTCTAAAGGGAGGGCCTTGGACAGACAGTAGGTCATGATAAGAGACGTTCTGTAATTGGTTATGACCAGCTAACCCCATGATGGAGAGGGGGCTCCTGGACTAACCAGAGTCATTCAGCAAGTCCTGTCAGGATCAACCTGCTCCTGTCTTGGAAGAGCAACCTTCTCCAGAGAGACATGAAGAGGGTAGAGCCTCCGCTCAGTGTCCTGATGACCTGAGGAACAAGAAGCCACTTCTGAGAGTGCTGGTGGTGACTGAGACGCAGGCTCCTCTGGCTTTCATGCCACACATGGACACGAAGTCCTAGGGATCAGTGCTACGGAAGAACTGAGCTGTGCGGAGCCCCATGCCTTCACCCACCTAGAAACTGAGGCAGCATAGGTAAGGGCAGTTATGTCCCCATGGTGGTGGGGACAACGTTTGTATGTTTGTCTTTGGTCTTTGAGGTCAACAAACCTTTGCTGCAACTTAAGTGATGTTAAGTGTTTAAATGGAAATGAGAAAGCCAGTCACTGGCTCCCAACAGGGAGACAGCCCATGGCAGAGACTCTCCTGACCCTTTTTGGGTGCCTGAAAACCCTGAGGGGGAAATGTAGGAGGCCTGGTCCTGAGAGAATGGGGCCAATCAGCCATCTTCAATAAGTATTATTTTCAATTCACTTGTACTTCTCAGCTTTTGGTGAACTATAAAAACAGAAATTCATCAAATCTCTTTGGTTCCTTTCTGGCCTCCAATCATAAGGTCCCAGCAATTAGAAAGAGAATTTATTTCTTTCTCGGGTAAATATATATATATATATATATATATATATATATATATATATATATATAAAATAGTATAAAATCTCCTCTCTCATGATGTTCTACAGCCCATCATTCCCTCCCTTCCCAGACACATTTAACCCCCAAGAGAATACCTAAAACAGTACAGCAATGAATGATAAATAAGCAGTTAGACAAGTAGACAAGCCAGGTTAAACAAGCTCCTAAAGGGAAAGCACCCGGCGTTGTGCCAACAGAGGGAATGAGTTGGGTGCATGCAGTGACAAGGCACAGCATTGGTCATTTTTGTTTTCCACAATAGGGACAGCTATAGCTGCTCAGCAACTGCTCCATGTGGCCTGTGCAAAGCTCAGCTATTGGCTCTGTCTTAATGCCTTAGCATTCTCTCTCTCACACACGTACAGTCACCGCAGTGGCAGCAGCATGGCACTAACTCAACTCCTTTTCTCTCAACCCATCCCTTTCTCTCTTACATTCTGACATCATTACCTTCCTGGAGGCTTCTCTTCTCTCTCCCTCAGGAAATGGAGCTGAGGTAGGTCTTCCACCAGGTGGCTAGGTGGTACAATGGATAGAGTGCTGGGCCTGGAGTCAAGAAGGTTCCATCTTCCTGAGTTCAAATCTGGCCTCACACACTTACTATTTGGGTGACTCTGATCAAGTCACTTCACCCCATTTGCCTCAATTTCCTCATCTGTTAAATGAGCTGGAGAAGGAAATGCAAACCACTCCAGTATCTTTGCCAAGAAAACCCCAGAACATGAAGAGTTGGATGTGACTGAACAACAACAACAAAGTCTTCCACTGGTTCGGTAGAGAAACATCGGGGAATTCCTATCTGCCAGCAGACATAGGTCTCCTCTAATATCCATTTAGTAAGTATTGCCTTCATCTATTGGTTCAATTTGACCTCCAGATTAAAATTCATACTCTTTACTCTCTGTTCTTCTTTGGTGCATTAAAAATATTGTAATTACTGAGTTTAGGTGACCTTTTAATATCATTGGAAGAAGTTTCCATATAATGACACACCTCCTCAATACGTGATGGACATATGTGTCTCCCGATTCTATAGATAACAGTGTGTGTGTGTGTGTGTGTGTGTGTACTCCTGAGCTACATGATCCAGAGAGTTTGGGAAAGATCAGATAGGTGATATATGCAGGAAAAAGAAAAGGTTGATTTTTTTTTTTTGGTTTGGTTTGGTTTTTAATAGAGAAAAAAAAAGGATGCTTAAACTGGTACAAAGACCAGTAGCGTAGTTCTTTATACTAGACCAAAGAAAACGATTTCTACATCAATTGATTAGTTAATTAACATTTCTTAAACTCCCTCTAACAGTGTTATTAGTATTAAGAGAAGGGGGTAAACTATTCAAAGTCCTAAGAGTTTTCTACAGATACAGGAGACAATGGTACAGTGTCACACTGAAAAGAAACATAAGAGCTAATTAGCTCAAAATGGACTCAGTTATGTTCTCCCAGAAATACACTTTTGACAGTTCTTCCTTTGGCCTTGATTTAATTTATTTTTTTAATTACTAGGTCATCTAAAGATTCACAATACTGCAAGCCAGTTATTTACATAGACCATAATAAATTTGACAAGGAATAAAAAATAAATTGAGAATAGTCTAAATAAAATCTCTTAAGATTGGAGGATCATAATCATTTCTAAAACTCAATCACACCTTACACATATTCTAGAGTTATTAATTTAAACAATAATAAATATCTGGCAAAATTGTCCACACTCATATTATCCATATTCTGAGTCTGGGAACCCAGACCTTAAGAGGAGGACCTTTATGAGTCACAGACTGAGATATAATGAACAACGATTTTACAAAGAATTAACAGAGGACCTGAATTTAAACTTCCAGCTGTCTTCTAAATCTAACATCTAAATACTTTTTTGTAAGGGTCAGGACACTGTAACAAACAATGGACAATACACATAACTCTGTAATCAGAAGGATAGAAGAGGGCAGGGAACAGGAATGCATCTTCTTGTCCATTTCAACAACAGGCTTCTGGTTCCATGGTCTTGAGCTCATCTTCCCTCAGAAAATCTGGCCTAGACCATTGTCCATAACTTGTCTGGCTTGGTCTGTTCAAAGTCAGAGGCATGCATCCCTGAATAAACATCTCAGTGTCTAACTGAGTGTCAGTTGTCCATAGAACCTTTAGGAGGCCTTCTGCCTTGTTGTTCTGTTTTTTTTCCCCAGATTTTGCAGTTATTTATTTATCTGTTACAGCAGATAAGACTTTCCAGCTTCCTAGACACTTGTGGAGGTTTCCTAAGTAATACTGCTTAAGCCTGCTAATAATACAATTGAGACAATACAGTTGAGTCTAGAAGGAAGCTAGGTGGCACAGATAGAGCACCAGGCCTGGAGTCTGTAAGATTCATCTTTGTGAGTTCAAATCTGGCCTAAGACACTGACTAGCTGTGTGACCTTGGACAAGTCACTTAACCCT
This sequence comes from Vombatus ursinus, assembly GCF_900497805.2. NCBI lineage: Eukaryota > Metazoa > Chordata > Mammalia > Diprotodontia > Vombatidae > Vombatus > Vombatus ursinus. Next base: position 849,474 of record NW_020954876.1, read on the forward strand.
GTTTGCCTTAGTTTCCTCGTCTATAAAATGGGCTGGAGAAGGAAATGGCAGATCACTGTAGTATCTTTGCCAAGAAAACCCTAAATTGGGTCATGAAGAGTCAGATACAACTGAACAACACAATTTAGTCAACACAATTTACAAAACCTAATCACATTGGCCTTCCAGTAAATAATTCTTGTGGCAAAAGCCAGTAGAATTCTTATGGAGTTAACCTTATAAATATCAGGGCTAGAGGAAGAACATCAAGTTAAACTACCTATAATAGTTCTGGAAATTTGAAGAGTTGCAGTTTTCACGTACCATTTGCTCGTGCTATCTTTGTCTGAGCCCTATACATTGCTTAGCTAATGCTATCTATAAACTAGCAGAAGTGTTTTCAACAATTTTGAGGAGCTGACTTCATAAAATAAGTCCTCTCTTAATGTTATCAGACACCTCAGAGAAAAACAAATCATGACTAATTCTATGTATGAGTGCCTCGATCCAACCTGAGACCTTATAAACAATTTAAGCCATATACAAAGCCCATGTATTTAGGCGTTTTTATGCATAAACATCTGCAGCTATTCAACTGGACCTGAAAGAGATTTAGCCCTTTGTTCTACCTTTTCCTATTTGCTCGACCATGTTCTCTATTACCTCCAGGACAAAATTTAAAATCTATCTATTAGGGCCAACATTTTTACTTAGCCTTTTGTTATTGTTTTCACTGGCACAATTTATCAGGTTATTAAAAACAATGATAGTTATCAGAAGTCCTTTAAGTATATTTTATATATCCAATGGAAACATCTAGAAGTCAATCACATACATAAACAGTTTAATCTTATTGGTTTTTCTCAAACTGCAGTTTGCTAATCCATTAAAATTAAAGATTTTAGGTTTTTAATATCCCCGTCTTAAGGATGTATTTTATCCACATATCACTCAGAACAGATGTGATGCTTTATGGATATAATCTCATACATGGATATATAACTAATTAAACCAATAAGTAAGCAGATGGCAAGTCTAAGTACTGACTTCCTCTAGCCTCTTAGAGAAGGAAGTTGAAACAAGTAATGGTCAGAAATTCAGAACAATAAAAACGAAAACAATAAGGTCCTGTATACTTTCATCTCATTATAGTAGCTCAGAGATGCTGATTGTAGCAATAAGATTCATTTATAAAAACTTTTTTAGTTTTCTGGCTGTGGGGAGAGAAATATGCTATGAAAGGAGGATGACGAACAAGGTTGTAAAAATATCAAGTCAAGACCCTTCCCTTAGATCTAAGACTAAAGTTAGAGAGTGACTTATAAGTATACCAGAAAAAAACTCTAGCTCTGTCAAGTATCAGGTATAAGACACAGATACCTTTTCGGAACAATCATGCAAAAAAGTTCTACGTTATTCATAGGGTATCATAGCCAGGCTCAGAATCAACAAGATGAGAAACTTGCCCGTTCAGAAAGAAAATAGCAGAATGGGAAAACTGAGTTTAGAGAATCCTGCCATTTCAGTCATAAGGCTGTTTTCTCAATCTTACCAAACATTTATATCTACCCATAGTGATTTCCAGAAGACAGTCTCTGAGCATCTCTTGGCTTTTCCCTCAAATGGTGGAGTGGAGTATCAACTTAACAATCAAATAATTATACTTGAATTTAAAAATCAGAACAAATCAAAACACCATCCCAAAATATTCCATTTTACCAGCAAATTTCACTGCTTACAATTTAGAGTAAGATATACTCATTTAAAAAAAACAAAACTGGCTACTATTACATTTAAACCCCTAAAGTAGAAATAATATCTTTTAAACAGAGGACCATTGGCTAATGCTAAGTTGACTCAATGATATTACTTCAATATGTAATACTCTAAATGCAGTTTCAAAATTTTCACAATCACTAGTCAGACAATACATGAATCATTTCTGTATTGTAAGTAAACTTAAAATCATCTCCTACCGTGGCTATGAGTGTATTGAGCGAGGGATTTGTACCTGAGTGAGGTAATTGTTTCTGTTCTCAGGATGGAATTCATAAAATACTTACATGCTTTTTCCAAGTAGCTCCCTTTTTCTCCCCATATTGATCTTACCTGCATCAAAAAATTCAGAGTTTAGCAATGTCCCATTGACAGTGAGACTTCCTAAGGTAACAAGTCAACTTTGCCCAACCAGAGCTTATGTATTTGAATATGAAAGATGACCTTAACCAGAAAGGCACTCTGCCAACGACTTGTGGGAGTAACAGTTAAAATAACAGCATTTCCTGTACAACGGCTTCCCAGAATTATAATCCAAGGAATTACAGGCATAATACTAACAGAAAACAATACAGATTTAAAACACAGACCCAAAACAAAACTTTTTGCTAGTCGGATGACATTAATCCAGTTGAATGAACTTCTGAATTTACCTTACACGGAAAAATCATTTCACGTACCAATTTCGCATTCTGTCCTCGTTGCGCTCAGAGTAATTAAAATCAAAATGAACTCTGTGGGGAAACAAGCATTTTCCCAAATAAGCATGGAAGCGCACCCTCTTATACCCTGGATGAGAACTAAACATCCCTCAACCGTTTCTGCAACACTCCACCAGTCCCTAGCGTCTCTCTTCACCTACGCTAGCTATTCTGACAGCGGACAGAAAGGTGGACGTCTCCACTGTCCCGGTCCGGATGAAAATCACCAATGGTCCACCCTCCGCCGCTGGACAGCAGCCTCTCACGGTGGGCGGCACCCTCGCCCCCGGCCAGCTAACACCAACCTGATCTTTACACCCCGGCTCCCCGGCCCAGCTCTAATTGAGTGACAGCAGCCAGCGGGGGGGGGGGGCCCTCCGCAGTCACGGGGTCGGGCTGGGGGCGCCCGTGGACGGCTCAGGTGACACGCCAGAGGCAGACGGAGGGCAGGGCTGGCGCTCCGAGAGGCGTGGAGGGGATCGCGATCCCCACGAGCCCACCCCGTCACCGCTGGGCAAGCAGGGAGGGCGGATGGAGAGGGCTGGGGCACACCGGGAGGACAGAGACGAGGGGCCGGAGGAGGAGGGGGAGAGGGATGGCATTCCGCGGACGGTCATCCAGGGACGGCGAAGGGAACGGGGAAGCATCTGCAAAGCACCTACTGTGTGCCCAGGGCTTTTGACAAGCCCCGCTGGAGCCTCCCAACAGCCCCGGGAGGGGGCGCTCTTATGGTCCTCAGAAAGAGGAATGAAAGCTGAAAAAAGCAATTCGGGGGATTTAGTCTATATTAGATGCTTTGAAAAATGAGCGCCGGGCCTGGCGACGCACTGTCCAGGTTTCAAACCAAACCCTCTTTCTTGCGGGGGGGGGGAGAAACAAAACAAACCCGTCCTTCCTACCGCGCATGCGCACGAAGGCTTTGCCGGCCAGGGCCATGGTTACCAAGGAAACCCGGGGGCGGGGCCCCGGAGGGGGCGGTCCGAAGGCGTGTCCCCAGATCGGGACCGCTCCACGGTGAGCGAGAGCCGGAGGACTGGAGGAGGCCGCGCTGGCGGCCTTTCTCCCCTCCACCTCCCTTCCTCCGGCGCCTGCGGCCGCCCGGGCTCCGCTCCGTCCTCCGCTCCGTCCTCCGCTCCGTCCTCCGCTCCGTCCTCCGCTCCGTCCTCCGCTGTCCCCAAGGCCAGGGTCCGAGACCCGCCTCCCTGCTTCCCGGGCCGGGGTGAGTGCTAGCTGGGAAGGGCGGGGTACCTCTAGTGGAGGGGGGAGGGGAAAATTGGTTTCCGACGCTCATTGGTCAGCACCGTGGGTAGGAGGGTCGCTGGAGCGGCCAATCGCATGCTCCGTGGATGACTTGCTCCCGCCCCCCGGGGAATTCTAGCCTCTCTTTGTCCCGGGGCCAGACTTACCCTGCGAGCAGAGGCGGGTCGCCCCTCCCACCCTGGGAGGACCGGGGGCACCGGAAGTTCCGCCTCTGCCCCTCTGCTGGGGGGAGCGCTGGGGAGGTTGGGGGTGCTCAGCAGCGCCCTCTGCAGGCCTGTGGGCTCTGCGCATGCTCTTGATGCTTGGCCCTGCTGTAGAGGCGAGGCTGTGGGCAGTGGTGTAGCCAGCTGGGGAGGGGAGTGCGTGAGCCAAGGGTGGTAAGCCCGTGTCTGGGGGACCTGGACCCCACAGCCCCTGCACCCAGAGCTCTGGGTTTGCCCGAGGCACCCGCCCTTTCACCCTCGCACCTGGCCCCACCCCAGGCTGGAGGGGCTTGAGGGGATCAGGCAGTTTTCCTGGTCAGGGGACCAACATCTGTTGTGGTCTAGGGGTGCTGGGAACCCCAGAACGCCTTGAAAGAATTGGAGCACCCAAGCCTTCTTTCAGTCAGAGACAAGGGTTATTGTGTCCCCAGTAGAAGAGGGCGGGATTCCTAGAATCTGCGCATTTGATGAGGGTGTGGGAAGCCTGGATGGGGTTAAGGAGTGGCAGGTAGCCTGGGGTGAGGCCAGGTGCAGGGCCAGAGGGCCACTGGGAAAGGGCACTTAAAAGGATCATTGACTGGGATGGACCCAAACCCCAGAGCTCTGGGCACAGGGGCCTTGGGGTCCATGTCCCACAGACATGGGCTTTTCTTTTAGGGGTCTGGTGAGAATCCCGTAACCCCATCAGTAAGCGGGTACCTGGCAGGCTCAGCTTCTAGCCAGTACTGGCCTTCAACTACCCGCCAGCAGCCCTCAGCTTCCTTTAATGCAATGCAGCCAGAATCATGCTCTGGGTCTTTGCCTAGCTGGTGTTGGGGGGGATGGGATGTGTGCCAGCTATTATTATAGTAATCTAACTAGAGATACTTGGTGAAAACATGTTACCACTTTAGGAGAAGGACTAAATTGTGGCTAGAAGATGAAGTAAATGTGTGATGTGAAAAGGAAAGACCCATGGAGTGGGTGCTGTATGAACTCCTAAGTAAATTTCAAAAGCTACTGGAGACAGCCAGGTGCTCAGTGGGTAGAGCGCTGAGCCTGGATTCAAGATAGACCTGAGTTCAAATTTGGCCTCAGACACTAGCTGTTTGACCCTAGGCAAGTCACTTAACCTCTGTTTACCTTAGTCCACTGAAGAAGGTGTTAAGGATTGTGAAGGGGTTCCTTGAACTTGTCTTTTTGAGTTGCCATATTTTCCAGAAACACTGGACCCAGAGCTTGCAGGAGGCCCTGAAGGTGTCAAGGATGAAGCACCCTACCCCACCCCCACTCCACCCCCCAGCTGACATAGTTTGTTGCTTGCACCCCAAGCTGGATTTCCTGTGTGTCTGTGGGAGGCAGGACAGGCACCAGCCTGGGAAAATGCTTGTGCAACTGGGATCCTTTGTAGATAAAAGCCAGCCCTCCTGTCTTCATAGTCGAGCAGTTCCCAAGGGAAAAGAATGTGGCTTTTTGTCCCCTTGCTCCTCCCCTTCCGGAGGGGTTTTGTCCTTTTCCCATCTATAGGGCACCTTTCCCCCTCCCATGCCATGCCTCTTCCTGGTATCTCCTCCTTCCTTTATCCAAGTGTTATCAATATGCCAACTCCATATGGACTGTGAACTCTGGGTTCCACATGCAAGTTCATTTCTCTTGTAATAAACCTGATTTTCACACAAGTTTCATGTCCTTGTGATTGCCTCTTGATAAAGAAAATGGCAGAAGACTCTAGTATCTTTGCCAAGAAAACACCATAGACATTATCGGCCTGAGATGGTCCATGAAGTTACACAGAGTCAGGCTAAACAATAACAACAAAGTTTCAATCAGTCCAGTATTAATAATCACAATAACTAATATTTATACAGTGTGTCCCCAAGCCTGTTGTTCAAATGCAAAATGTAGCTTGCCAAAAAGACTATTTTATGGAGAACTCACTCAGGCGAGTGCTCACAGAAGAAGCAATACAAGGTCTCTCTGAAGAACTTTGGAATTGATTGTGTGACATGAGAGACCCTGGCACAGGACAGCCCAGCATGGCGTGCCCACCTCAGAGAAGGTGCTGTTCTCTATGAGCAAAGCAGAATTGAAACAGCTCAAGAGACATGCGAGATGCACAACCTTAGACTACTTATGCCCCAGCTGTGGTAGAACGTGCCGAGATTGTATTGGTCTGATCAGCCACAGTCGGGCACACCGAAACCTGAGTCTGACATAATGATGCCATTGTGGTCCTCTTCAGGAACCAAGGACAACATCCTATACCAACCAACAGTTTTAGCTTAAAAGTTCAAAAGCTGTCATTTGCTTAAAACAGTTTTAAACTAAAACTGTACTAAGCTTTGTGGAACACCCTATGTCACTTTGTCATCTCCATTTTACAGAAGAGGAAACTGAGGCTGAGAAAGATTATGGGACTTACCCAAAGTCACTTAGCTAGTAATCAACCAGTAAACATTTATTAGGTGCCTAAAATGTGCCAGGCACTTATATATATATATATATAAAGTTAGCTACCTGCAGGACAAATAGAAATGAATGAATGGAGGAAGGCTCCAGAATTTAGAAGGGTTGGGGAAAGCTTCCTGTGGACAGTGAGATTTTAGTTGGAGCTTAAAGGAAGCCAGGGAGTAGCTGTCACAACTTCACAAAACTTCTGTGAAAACTAGGTTTGTGACAAGAGAAATGGACATGCACATGGAACCCAGGGTTCACAATCCAGACAGAAGTTTGCATATTTATAACAGGAGGGTAAAGGAAGGAGGAGACCCCAGAAATCTCCACCTAAAGGAGTGTGGCATAGGAGGGGGAAAAAGCAGTAAAGGTGGGAAAAGGACAAAACCCCTCTGGAAGGGGAAGAGAAAGGTGATCGCAAAAGCCACATTCTTTTCCCTTGGGAACTGCTAGTCTATGAAGATAGGATGGTTTGCTTATCTACACCAGTCCCAAGCCAAGTGCGGGCTGACTGGCACCTGTCTTGACTCCCAAGGATACATAAGGAAGTCAGCTTGGGGCACAAACAACAAATTATATCAGCTTGGGGGGGGGGGGGGCAGGAGTTGTCCCTGATGCATTCAGGGCCTCCTGCATGCTCTGGGTCCAGTGTTTCTGGAAAATATGGCAACTCAGAAAGACAAGTTCAAGGATCCCCTTAACAGTTGGAGTGGAAGAGGAGAGCATTCCAGGCATGGGGGACAGCCTGAGAAAATTCCGGCAGCTGGGAGTCTTGTCTGTGGAACAGCCAGATGGCCAGTGTCACTAGATTGAACAGTGTGCATTGGGGAGTAAGGTCTAAGAAGACTGAAAAGGTAGGAGGCAGCAAAGTGATAGGGAGCCACTGGAATTTATTAGTAGGGGGATGACACGGTCAGACCTGTGCTTTAGAAAAATCACTTCAGCGGCTGAATGGAGAATGAATTGGAGTGGGGAGGGACTTGAGGCAAGCGGGCCCCCAGGCAGCTATTGCAATAGACCAGGAATGAGGTGATGAGGGTCTGCAACAGGGTGGGGACAGTGTCAGAGGAGAGAAGGAGGTGTATTGGAGAGATGTTGTGAAGGTTAAACCAACAGGCCTGGCACCATTTTGGATATGAGGGTGGTGAGAAAGAGCGAAAAGTCCAAGATGATTCTTAGGTTGTGAGCCTGAGGAACTGGGAGCATGGTGTTGCCCTCAACAGCAATAGGGAAATTGGGAAGGGGAGGAGAGTTTGGAGGGAAAGATAATGAGTTCCATTCTGGACATACTGAGTTTTAGATGTCTACTGGACATCCAATTCAAGATGTCTGAAATGTAGTTGGAGATGTGAGATTGGAGAGCAGGAGAGAGATTGGAACAGGAAAGTTAAATTTGAAAATTATCAGCATAGAGATGATAAATTAAATCCATGGGTGCTGGTAATCGTTGCTGTCCTTCATACTTAAAGAGGACCAAAATGACATCAGTATGTTGGGGTCCAGGTACAGTGTGTCTAACTGGCTGATCAGACGCAGAAGGCTTTACCATAGGCCAGGCACAATAAGTCCATATGAACATTTGGAGTGGAGCTCAGATACGTAGGCCAAATCCCAATGCTGCTTCAGTCCAATGAAAAGATGACCCAATGGCTTGGGCCGCCTGTGTGCAGGGTTGTGACTGTAGTTTCCAGTGTATCTGCACCTGCTGCTTCGTCACTTGCCCATCACCATAGGACTTTGAGCTAGGTAAAAATGATGAAATGGTATGGGTGATGTCTTTTGACTTGTGCGTAAATTGAATTTAAGTGAGACAGAGTTGTGCAAAGTCGTTGGCCTCACTCTCTCTTCCAGAGTCATCAAAGTCCGGTGGCAAGACAAAATTCGAGACAACAGGCAATGACTCTGGACTCAATGGATGACCTTGGCGTCTTCAATGTCAAACCAAGCTCTAAGTGCTCCACAGTGCCAGCTTCTGCCCCCTTTGTGGCCTGTTGAAACAAATTGTTCACATCTGCCTATTCCACCAGGGATATCTTCACATGCTTGGGGTAGACACCCCACCAACTCATTGAAGAGTTTGAGACCCCTCGGTTACCCTTAACCTGATTTAGCCCGTCTACCAAAACAGTTTGCTGGGTTATAGCTTCTCACCATAGGTGAGCGTTGGGTGGCAGGTGGACACCAAGAGGTACTAGTCTTTGCTGAATGTCCATACTGCCCAAGGACGCTGATGAGATCACCAAGTGAAGTAGTAGTGTACAGGGAAAAGAGAAGAGGTCCCAGGACAGATGGAACACCTTGTGGAATGCCTATGGGGAGAGGACATAATCTGGAAGAGGATCCAGCAAAGGAGACAGAGAAGAAGCAGTCAGAGAGGAAGAGAACCAGGAGAGAGTGGTATCTCAAAAACTTAGAGTGAAAAGAGTAACAAGTATCCTGAGGTAAGACATCTTCTGGATTCCAGATGCCACCTAGCTGCCTGCTTTAGAAAGACATTGCAAAGGAGTGTGTGTCCAGTTCTAATAACTATTGATGGAGAGTCATTGATCGATTTTCCCTAATTACAAATTAAAATTTGGAATGTGATATGCATTGGATTATAAGATAGATGTGGATCTTCAGTGTGTTTGTGAGGACTTAAGAGTAAAGTATGTGTTTGTATCATAGCAAAACTGAAAATTTTAAATAAACAGTAATTACAGGAATATAAAATACCCAAAATAACAGAACACAGAGGTTGCAAACAACACAATTTCAGAAAATAAAAGTGAACAAATTGCTAATGAACTACAAAAGGAGGAAAAATCCTGTCTACGCTTTGCTGCTAGTATGAAAAAGTAGATCAGTTGAACAAACTAGACAAGGAAGAAGCAGAAACAGTTGTTCAGCTACTCAACCCATTGCTCACTGCCCACAAGAACATAAAATACCCGTTTGACAAGACCTTTGAGGAAAACTGGAAAGCAGTTTGGGCAGAAACTTTTTTTTCAAACAACATTTGACGCTGTATACCACAATACTTTCTATATGGTTATATGACCTGAATATAACAGGTCCAACAGCAGACAAATATGAAGATAACTAGATTGGATACCTCCCACAGTTAAGGCTCAGGGAAGAAATTCTCAACCAAACAAGAAATAAAAATGATTACGGATAATTTTCATTTCATAAAACTCAAAACCTAAAAAACAAAGTCAGCTAGTTTAAGAAGGAAAAGTCAGTTGTAGAACAAAAGCATTTGCCTTGAATAAGAATGTGATTTCTAAGTCATGTTGGACATTTACAGAAATGTATAAGACCATGGTCATTCTTTCCCCAGTAGATAAGTGCCCAAGGGATATGAACACACAGTTCTCAAAAAGAATCACGAATTATTTGCAACCATATGAAAAGTTGCTCCAAATCATTAACAATAAGAAAAATGGAAATCAGAATAACTCTGAGGTTTCACCTGTGTAATGGAAATTATTTGCATCATATTTTGGATTCATTTCTATCTCTTGTTTGTTAAACCCAGCAAAATGGCAAAGATATAAGAAGATGGAAATAGTGTTGAACAAGCCACCGAAAGGCAAGCACACTAATACAGTGTTGGGGGAGCTTTCAGTCATTGGTCCACCTATTCTGCAGAGCCCTTGGTAATTAAGCTTTGAAAAGTGACTAATATGTCCATGTTATTGATTCTTCAATAAGCATTTATTAAGCACCTACTATGTGTCAGGCATTGTGCTAAGCACTGGGGATACAAAAAGAGGCCAACTTCTGTTCCTGCCCTCAAGGAGCTAACAATCTAACATGTAAACAAACGCCAACAAAGCTAGCTATACTTAAGATAAATAGGAGATAATTAACCGAGGGAAGGCCCTGCAATTAAGAAGGGTTGCGGAAGGCTTCCCTTTAGGAGATGGGATTTTAGTTAAGACTTAAAGGAAGCCAGGGAGGCCAGCAGTTGGGGTGGAGGAGGAAAAGCATCCCAGGCTTCGGAACAACCAGGGGACAGAGAGATGGAGGGTCTTGTTCATGGAACAGCCAGGAGGTCGTTGTCACTAGATCCAAGAGTATGTGTCAGGGAGTAAGGGGTAAGAAGACTGGAAAGGTTGGAGGGAGATAGATTGTGAAGGGCTTGGAATGCTGCATTTTGTATTTGATCCTGGAGGCAATAGGAAGCCACAGGAGTTCACTGAGTGGGGGTGGAGATGACACGATGGAACCTGTGTTTTAGGAAAATCACTTTGGTGGCTGAGTGGAGGATGGACTAGAGTTGGGGGGCTGGCCACGCTACTGCAATGGCCCAAGAATGAAGTGATGAGGGCCCACGATAGGGCGGGGACAGTGTTAGAGAAGAGAAGGGACACATTGGAGAGATGCTGGAGAGGTGAAATAGATGGGCCTTGGCACCATATTGGATATGGAGGGTGAGAGAGAGTGAGGGGGCCAGAATATGAAGCTCAGAAGTCTAGGCTGTGAACCTAAGGGACTGGGAAGATGGTGTTGTCCTGGACGATACCAGGTTGGGAGAATTTAGGGGGAAATATGAGTTCTATTTTAGACATTGAGTTTAAGATGTCTCCTGAACATACAGTTTGAGATGTCTGAAAGGCATTTGGAGATACTGGAATGGCAGTCAGTAGAGACTGGAGCAGGAAAGATAGAGTTGACAATCATCAGCATAAAGATGTTAATTAAATCCATGGAACCTGATAAAATCACCAGTAAATGTCATATCTTCATCACCTTCAAGTCCCCAGCTAATTGTACCATTGATTATTCCTTTTTGGCCTTCAAGTTCTAACAAATAAACATTGAATGGAACTTTTACTCCTGTGGATACCAGCCATCTTCTCCTGCAACCCTGGACTTCTGCTGTCCTGAATTGTAGACATGAACCCCAAGGAGGTTAAAGACAGAGAGGTCTCATGTACAGCAAAATATTCACAGTAGTGGTTTATATAGTAGCAAAGAACTGGAAACAAAATTGATTCTCACTGATTGAGAAATGGTGAAACAAATTGTTATACATGAACATAATAGAATATGACTGTGCTATAAAATATGAATATAAAGAAATCAGAGAATCATAACAAGATATATAAATTAAGGGGAAAGTGGAGGGAGGGAGGAAAAGAATTTGGAACTCAAAAGTTTAAAAAGTGAATCTTAGGGGCAGCTAGGTGGGGCTGTGGGTAGAGCTCCAGCTCAGACACTTGACACTTACTAGCTGTGTGACTCTGGGCAAGTCACTTAACCCCAATTGCCTCACCAAAAAAAAAAAAAGTGAATGTTAAAAATTGTTTTTATATCTAATTGGGAAAAAAATATATTATTTTTAAAAAAAAGATATATAAACTAAGCAGGCCCAAGAACACAATATGCATAAAGACTGCAAAAGTTTGATAGGAAATTACAAAAACAAAAATTAAATTCTTTGTAATCATCATAACCTAGCTTACCCCCAGGAAAGAGTTGAAAAAATTAATCTCCTTCTCCTCTTCATAGAGGTATAATACTGTGGGTGTGAAATATTGCATATGCTGTCATGTACAATTGATAATGTTCTTTTCTTTTTCCATCTTTGTTACAAGGGATAGTTCATTGGATAGGGTATGAAAAGTATAAAGAAATGAAAGTCATGTACAATCAAAAGATTTCAGTAAAAGATTTCATGACCTTTATGTTCTTGTCATAACCCCCAGTTTAAGAAATGCTGAAGAGATCACCAGTGGAAAAAGTTTGAGAAGTGCTGTTCTAGAGAGGCAGCATAATGAAGTGGGTAGTAAGCTGGCCTGGGTTTAAGGAAGTCCTGGGTTCAAAGTAGTGAGGTAGAGCAGTGGACAGAATGCTGGACCTGGAGTCAAGAAGACCTGAGTTCAAATCTGGCCTCAGAAACTTCCTAGATGTGTGACCCTGGGCAAGTCACTTCACCTCTGACTGCTTTAATTTCCCCAACTGTAAAATGGGGTAATAATAGCACCTGCCTCCCAGGGTTGTTGTGAGGATCAAATGGGATCACATTTGTAAAGTGCATAGCATGGTACCTGACACTCGTAGGTGCTTCATAAATACTTATTTCCTTCCTATCTTCAAGTCTGACCTTTGATACATCTTGTGTGACTCTGGGCAAGTCACAGGACTTCTCAGTGCCCCCACACAACTCTCTAAGACTGTAAATTCCACATTATTTAATCAATCAAACTCTGCTCTAGTAACCTTGAGGTTTCCTTTTTTGGGAGACCAATCAACCAATAATCAATCAATAGACATTAAGCACCTACTCTGTGCCAGGCACTGTATTGAGCACTGGAGGTCCCTATACCAATAAAATCACATGTCCTTTTAACAAAGAAAACCTGTATTTGTGAGTCCAGTCCATCAGGACTCCCAACTGCCCTCCAAAGGCCACATCTCACCTCTATCTATTCACACCAGCCACCCCTGCTGTCCTCCCTGCCCAGAAAGCCATTGCTCATCTATAGTTTTCATAATTCTCATCAACCTTCAAGACTCAGCTGCCTTTTCTGGGAAGGCTGCACAGTCTTATCATTTGTCAATACCACCTACTCCCGCTGCCTCCTCTTTACGTTTCTGTGCATGTTATCTTGGCCGGTGTAATTAATGTAAGCTCTCTAAGAGCAGAGACTCTTGCCTTTTAATGTCTACCTCCGAAGCACCAAACATGGTGCCTTCTACATAATGAGAGCCTTCTTCTGACTTCCCCGAGTGGAGTCTTGTGAGAGGCTTTCCAGTGCCTGGGTCTGGGGGGCCACAGTTTATCTCTCATAGTTCCCCTTTCTCCCCAGCTCTGAAAACGCAGCTCTTCCCCAAGAGAAAGCAACTTCGAAGGGAAGAGAATGGCCCTTATCTACCTGACCACACAGGCCCATCAGGTAAGTGGGCACGTGCTCTTTCCTGAAAGAACATCTCAGTATTTCATAGGTGGTCTTGTGATTATTCTTTTCTTTTATTAATTAATTTGTTTCTAGTTTCCAACATTCACTTCCACAAGATTTTGAGTTCCAAATTTTCTCCCCATCTTTCCCCTCCCCCACCCCAAGAGGGCGAGCATTCTGAATACCCTTTCCCCCAATCTGCCCTCCCTTCTATCTTTCCCCCCCCTTTCTCTTATCCCCTTCCCCTTCTGTTTTCCTGTGGGGCAGGATAGATTTCTATACCTCATTGCCTATATATCTTATTTCCCAGTTGCATGTAAAAACAATTTTTAACATTAATTTTTAAAACTTCGAGTTCCAAATTCTCTCCCTTCCTCCCTCCCTACCCACCCTCATTGAGAAGGCAAGCAATTCGATATAGGTTATACATGTGTAGTCATGCAAAACAGTTCCATAATAGTCATGTTGTAAAAGACTTAACTATATTTCCCTCTACCCTATCCCACTCCCATTTATTCTATTCTCTCCTTTGACCCTGTCCCTCCTTAGAAAAACACTTCCATAGTAGTCATGTTGTGAAAAACTAAGTATATTTCCCTTCATCCTATCCCATCACCCATTTATTTTATTCTTTCTTTTGACCCTGTCCCTCCTTAGAAGTGTTTGCTTCTGATTACCCCCTCCCCCAATCTGCCCTCCCTTCTATCATCCCCCCTCTCTTTTCCCCTTCTCCCCTATTTTCCTGTAGGGTAAGATAGATTTCTATACCCAACTGAGTGTGTGTATTATTTCCTTCTTAAGCCAAATTTGATTTTCTTCAGCGAGCTTTCAGACCTGCTTTTCCCTTTGGCCAATTCTGCTTTTTAAGGCATTCTCTCATACTCGCTAACTGTGTGACTTTGGGCAAGTCACTTAACCCCAATTGCCTTACACACACACACACACACACACACACACACACACACACACACGCACGCACACACACACACGCACACACACACAAAAGAAAGAAATGATGAGCTCATTAGTCTTAGGAAAACATGGAAAGACCTGTGCGAAATAATGAAGAGTGAAATTAGCAGAACCAAGGCATTCTCGCCTCATTGGCTTTTTGGACCTCTTTTGCCATTTGGGTTAGTTTATTTTTTAAGGTGTTATTTTCTTCAGTATTTTTTTGGGTCTCCTTTAACAATCTGTTGACTTTTTTTTGCATGATTTTCTGGCATCACTCTCATTTCTCTTCCCAATTTTTCCTCTGCTTCTCTTACTTGCTTTTCAAAATCCTTTTTGAGCTCTTCCATTGCCTGAGACCAATTTATATTTTTCTTAGAGGCTTTGGACATAGGAGCTTTGACTTTGTTGTCTTCTTCTGTTTTATGTTTTGATTTTCTTTGTCACCAAAGTAAGATTCTATAGTCTGAGTTTTTTCGCACTGTTTGTTCATGTTCCCAACCAATTACTTGACTTTTTAATTCTTTATTAAGGTAGGGATCTGCTTCCAGTGTGGAGGGTATACTGTCCCAAGCTTCAGGGGTTTTGTACAGCTGTTTTCAGAGATTCCTCTAGGGACCTGTACACTTTCAGTTCTTCCAAGGTAGTATGATCAAGGGTGAGGTGTTTACTCCTTTCCTGGCCTGTGCTCTGGTCTATGAGTGACCACAAGCACTCTCTTCTGTCTTGGAACTGTGAGTAGGATTCCCTCTCCACCACCACAAGCTCCACCGCGCCAGTGCTTTTCCTTGCCCCAGGATTGCCGTCCAGAACTGCAACCCAGATCCAAGCACAGGCAAAGCAAGAGAATCCTGCCTCAACCCCAGCAAAGAGATCCCTGCAATCCCCCTCTGGTCAGCCGCTCGATCCCCCACCATCTGTGGGCCGAGATCTCCAGAAGCAGTTGCTGCCGCCACCCTTGAGCTGCACCAGGGCTGTACTGTGCTCCTCTCTCACCCAGGTCCGACAGACCTTTCCTACTGACCTTCTAAATTGTCTTTGGCTTTTGTGGGTTAAGGAGTCTGGAAACCGCCCCTGCTGCCTGTGATTCAGTCCCCTGGAGCCTGATCCAGGTTTACTGGGGCCCCGTCTTTGCCGGCCCAGCCCGTGCTAAATTACGCTCCTCTCCCAGCCCGATAACAGATCTTTCCCATCAACCATCCAGGTTGTCTTGGGTTAGAAATTTATTTCACTCTGTCTTTTTATGCGTTCTGCTGCTCTAGAATTTGTTTAGAGTCATTTTTTACTAGTATTTGGAGGGGTTTGGGGGAGAGCTCAAGGAAGTCACTGCTTTCCCTCCATCATCTTGGCTCTGCCTCCTCCCCTGTGCTTATTCTTTTTCATGTAATTTTGAATTGTTTCTGTGATGGTCTTTGACCCACTCATAATTTTGGGGGTCATTTTTTAATCTCATTTACCATTTCATCATTTGTTCATATGTCCTTTATTGGTTGCAATGTTAATTACATTATAGCCTCAGGGAGGGAAGGGAATAAGTATTTATATAATATACACTATATGCCAGGCATTGTGCTAAGGCTTTATAAATATTATCTCATTTGATCCTCACAACAACACTGTAAAGTAGGTGCTGTTATTATCCCCGTTTTATAGTTGAGGAAACTGAGACAAACAGAGGTTAAGTGACTTGCCCAGAGTCACACAGCTAGGAAGTATCTGAGGCTGGATTAGAATTCAGGTTTTCCCAACTCCAGGCCCAGCACTGTATCCGGTAACTACCTTGAAATTAGAAAATGGGTTTTCAATTTCTGCCTTTCTTTACTGAGTTCCTCATGCTCTAGCATTTGATTGCCTTTCCTATAATGTTCATGAGACATATATTCTCTAAGATTTTCATTTAGAATTCTCCATTGGGCTATCGAGTCCGTGTTTTCCAATATTCTCTTTGTAAAGTTCTCTTTATATTTCTGTTTTTTTTTTTCAGGCTCTGACAGAAAATGTTTAAGGTTGCTTAAAGTTAGTGCCTTAGGTTGTTTTCATTAATTTTTTTCTTTATATCAGTTATTTTTTCTTTGTTTAGTTACTTATGAATGTTTCCTTTATGTTTGGCTGAAGTCCTGTCTTTGAACTTCAGAGTTTCTACACAGCTGTGTTCCTTTCAGCAGAAATGCTTGAAAGTTCTGTATTTCATTAAAGATCCATTTTTTTTTCACTTGTAAGCATAACTTGTTATTCTTGGCTGTAATCCTGTATCTTTTACCTTCTGCAATATTGTATACCAAACTCACTTCTCCTGTATAATGGTGGTTGCTAAATCATGCGAGTCCTTTGTACCTGAGTTTTTTCTTTCTTGCCTTAGGGTGGGGTTACATCAGTGCTCAGGCAGTGATATAGCCAGTATTGCAGAAGGCACAAGGGTGGAGTATAAAGAGTGTGGTCCTGGGGCTTAGAAAACCTGGGTTTGGGGACCATTGTTTTTATGTTGACTTGATGCAGGGTGCCAAGGATTTCGTCTTGCCCTCCTTTCCCAAGTTCAGTTTTGTCAGCTCTCTCCTGGGGATGATGAATGCTTGCTTTCACTGCCTGCTTCACAAGGTCATTGTGAGCTTAGTACTTATGGAGAAGTCCCATGCAAATATGAACTGTTATTATTGCTTGAGGTGTTGACTTAGGATCCAGCACAAACTCAAACACTTTCTCCACACTCACGCACCAAAGCTCGAATCATCTGGAGGACTTGTCTGTACCATTCCTGCCAGCTTTGGTTTTCCACTAGATCTTGGTGAGAGATGGTTCCTGTATAAACAGGAATTTGTATTTGGTGTTTAGGAATCAGTGACATTCAGGGACGTGGCTATGGACTTCACCCCAGAGGAGTGGGGGTGGCTGGCCCCTGCCCAGAAGGAGCTGTACCGGGAGGTGATGCTGGAGAACTACCGGAACCTGGTCTGCCTGGGTGAGGACGGCTTTGCCCTGGGTCCTGTAATCTACCTCCTGCAGCTCATCCTCTCTAAGCGCTGACTAGTTGTTGTTTTGCATACATACGTGAGATACCCGTTCTGATGGGACAGGTTGTGCTTTGCGCTTGAGCCCATTATCCTGCACCCTAAAGGAGAAGGATCCTTGAAGTAACAAGTCCCAGTGCAGATATATATGAATACACGAGTGGTTCCTAGCCTTTTAGCAAGATCAAATGAACAAATCCTTTTTCTGAGCCTAAGTCCGTTCTGTTACCCATTCCCCCAGTACTTTCTCACAGTAGAACATGTCCTTAAAGGGTCTGGTTTGCTCCCTCCTACCCTCACCCTAGTCTTCCTAGACTACCAGTTGATCCTCAGAGAGAGACAGAGGAGAGAGACAGGGCCAAGGATTGTATTGTCAGTGCTCTATACTGAGCCCTTTCCTATTTTCATTGAATAGGACTTACAGTTTCCAAACCTGATGTAATCTACCAGTTAGAGCATAGGTGTATGCCTTGGATGCCAGAAGGGGGTGGCCCAAGAAACAGCTATTCAGGTGAGCGAGCCCATTGTGTGGTACACATAAACACAGAGTACTGCTTCTAGCGTCAGAGGAAATGAGTTCAAATAACACCTCTAAGGATCACTATCTGAAACCTTGCCCAAGTTCATGAATTTCCATGGGTTTCGCTTTCCTCATATTTAAAATGAGGGGTTGAAGGTCTTCCAGTCAAGATGGCTTCCTTGAAGAAGCAGGCTGCCTAGCTCCCCCATATCTATTCCAGCAAAAATCTGAAATTTACACCAGACCAAATAATGCTTCAGTTCTCTCAGTTATGAAATGGAGAAAATAATAACACCTATTTCCCAGGGCTATTGGGATCGACTAGGATGATATTTGTAAAGTGCCTAGCACAAAGTAGGCACTATTTAAATGCTACATATCATTATTGTTATTATTATTATTATTATCATTATTACTTTTATCATTTTTGTTTGATTGTTTCAGTTGGCACTCATTTGCTTTTTGTTTGGCATCAATTTTGCTAACTTCTCCTCTCTTTCTCTTACTCCTGGTGCTCTTCAACCCCGATTTTAAAATGGTAAAGCCTGTATTAGAAGATCTCCATGCATACATGAAAGCTGTGTAATCCTTTAAAGATATTATAACAAAGAAAATCTTGTTTAAAGACCCTTTGATTCCTAAGATCAAGCCAGATACAAAAATGGGAGGCGGGTGCTCACTGAAGGAGGTAGCTGCTTGAGCACAGGGTATCAGTGGAAGAAGGTGAAGCCCTTCAGACAGTTCCATTTGTGGATGATGTTGTGCTGGTTACATTTAACCCCAGAATGGCTCTCGAATGAGATCAATAACCACTTAAAAGAGTTTGACCTTACCATGCGTACAGTGAAATCTAAGAGGAAGAATAATGTCGGCTGTCAGGCAAGATCAAGCAGATCTCATTCAGAAGGGTATATGTATACACAAACTCATATGTATATATGTAGATGTACATGCATGTGTTCAAAAACAGGTGTGTGCTGCATTCCCCTCCTGCCTGTGCTTCTGAGCAAGGACTTTGCTGCTGTGACTTCCCTTGGTAACCCCCCCCCCCCCCCCCCCCGCCCCTTCCGGCTTGTCTTGTCTTTGTTTAGTCGTGTCAATTCTTTGTGACCCCATTTGGGGTTTTCTTGGCAAAGATACTGGAGTAGTTTGCCATTTTTTTCTCCAGCTCATTTTACAGATGAGGAAACTGAGGCAAACGGGGGTAAGTGTCTGGCACAGGGTCACACATCTATTAAGTGTCTGAGGCCGGATTTGAGCTCAGGACTTCTTGATTCCAAGCCCAGCATTCTATCCACTGTGCCATCTAGCAGCCCCCCAGTTTTAGTTTCCTTATGTGTTGTCTTCCCTCGTTAGGATGTTACACCCGTGTGGGCAGGGACCGTCTTCTTGCGTGTATTCATTTCTTGTGTATCCCTAGTGCTTTGCGCAATGCCTAGCACATAATGGACACTTAATATTTGTTGCCTTGCCTTGCTTTGCCTTAATATGTAACAGATACTGCACACAGATTGTGAGTTAAGCCAAAAATTAGGCAGGTGGATTGCCTTTGGGTAATCACAAAGTTTGTTTGATGACTCCATCTCTTGAAACAAAGACCCATCATTTTAATGCTGGTATTCTTCCTGTGTTATTTGACTGAATCATGGAATAACATGGTCTTTGATAAACTAAAAATGAGTGTCACTGAGAGAGCAAGAAAGAGTCCCTGGGTGGATGTAAGCTGACTATGACATATCACCAATAAGAAACTGACTATGAGTCAAAACCAGAGTAAAGGATATAATCAAAGAAATGTAAAATTGAAAAAGAAAATGAGCTGATTGTGTGGTGACCCTGAAGGAAAATTAGGATACTTCTGATCCATTGGTATCCTTATCACGTAAAGACTATGTGGGGAAGACCCCCAGCCTGTTGACTGAACACCTTGTTGTGAATTAATGGGAGTTTATGCGTGTACAACATTCACACAGGATAGTCACATATTGATAGAGCTTTACATCTTTAGTTGCAGGCACCTTCTGGAGGCGCCAATGAGATCAGAACTCAATCTTAGCATTTTGTATATTAAATAAAATAACAGATACCGTATTTTCTTCCTTATCCTCTTCTGATTTATGTATTTTTTGTTTACCTAGTTTGGTTCATTGTGCATCTTCAGATCATTCTTTCATTTTGTCACTACATGTAGGTCTTATTTGTAGGTCCACTAGTCATACCTAGACTAGATACAGGATTTAAAGCTATTTCAGTCAGGTTACAAAAGGAATACTTGATAGATTTTTGAAGAAACAATAAGAATTCTCATGGAAGAACAGAAAGCCAAGAATACTGAAGGAAATAATGAATAAACGCAGGGGTGAAGAGGAACTGACGTTACAAGTTCTCGGAATTATATGAAAAGGCAATCATTGTAAAAATAATCTCATATTGGCTTAAAATCTAGTTTAGTAGAATAAACTAGAGCAAATAGATCTAAAAGGAAGTACATCTATTAACATCTATCAATCTGGTATTCGATCAACTTAAGAAAATACATCAGTAGGGTAAGAATTCTTTGACAAAATCTGCTTGGAAACTGGGTAGCAGTTTGGCATAAAATAGGGGATGGTTTTTCTTGATGAAAGACATGGAAGACAGGACTGTGTATAAAGCTCATGAAGCAAAAGATATTTACATTTTTCATTTCTTTCAGATCAAGGGCCTTATCACAAAACCAATGAGTCAATCCAGGAATTGTGTATTTCATTGGAAGAATCAACTCAGGAAAGAGTCCCAAAAGATGGTTCTTGTTTTTTGAAATTTCAAGAAGCTTGGAAATATGATGGCAGGTTAAAGAAACAATGGAGCGATGAGGAAAAACATTTTCATCAAGTAAAAATGACTCAAAAGAAGTACCACGAATATAATAAATATTGCAGAAGCTTCATTCTAGAGCCAGTCATCAATCTTCTACAACAGAGAAAAAAAAAGAGTCTCAGTGACAGTTGTACAAAGAAAAAAATGCTTCAGAGCATATTCAGATTTACAAAAAAGTAATAAAATATGTTTAAATAAGATATTTCCCAAGAATAATGATGGGGAAGAGAACCTTTCCAAATGTACTCAATATAGGAAGCCCTTCAGCCAGGGGATAGGGTTTATTCAACATCAGAAAATTCATACTAGTGAGAAACCTTATACGTGTAATGAATGTGGGAAGGCCTTTAGCCTGAAGATAGGACTTACTCAACATAAGAGAATTCATACTGGTGAGAAACCTTATGCATGTAATGAATGTGGAAAGGCCTTCATTCAGAGGATAGGACTTATTCAACATCAGAGAATTCATGCTGGTGAGAAACCTTTTAAATGTGATGAATGTGGGAAGGCCTTTGGCCAAAATCAAAATCTCAAAACACATTATAGAATTCATACTGGAGAGAAGCCTTATGAATGTAATGAATGTGGGAAGGCTTTCAGGTGGAAAGCTGGGCTTACTAAACATCAGACAATTCATACTGGTGAGAAACCTTATAAATGTAATGAATGTGGGAAGGCCTTCAGCCAGAGGATAGGGCTTACTCAACATCAGAGAATCCATACTGGAGAGAAACCTTATGGATGTAATGAATGTGGGAAGGCCTTTAGCCAGAGGATAGGACTTAATAACCATCAGACAATTCATAGTGGTGAGAAATCTTTTCAATGTATTCAATGTGGGAAGGCCTTCCGATTGAGATCACAGCTTACTCAACATCAAAGAACTCATACTGAAGATAAACCTTATGAATGTAATGCATGTGGTCAGGCTTTCATTCAGAGGACAGGACTTACTCACCATCAGAGAATTCATACTGTTGAAAAACTGTGTAAATGTAAAGTATGTGGGAAGACCTTCAGTCATAGACCACTACTTAAACAGCATAGTAGAATTCATGTTGGAGAGAAATTGTATAAATGCAGTGAATGTGGGAAGGCCTTTAGCCAGAAGGTAGGACTTACTCAACATCAGACAATTCATACTGGTGAGAAACCTCATGAATGTAATGAATGTGGTAAGGCCTTCCACTTTGAGAGCACAGCTTACGCAACATCAGAGAATTCATACTAGTGAGAAACCTTTTAAATGTAATGAATGTGGGAAAGCTTTCAGCCAAAGGACAGTATTTGCTCACCATCAGAGAATTCACACTGGTGAGAAACCTTATGAATGTAATGAATGTAACACAACCTTTCGATGGAAGGTAGCACTTATTCAACATCAGACAATTCATACTGGCGAGAAATCATGAATATAATTAATGTGGGAAGGCCTTTGGCTAGAAGGCAGTTCTCATTCAACATCAAAGATTCAAAATCTCATCCCGGAGAGAAACCTTTTGAACATTAGAAGTATGAGAAGGCCTATTATCAGAGGGTAAGAGTTATTCAACATTAGAAAATTCATATTCACGAGAAACGTTATGAATTTGAGGAGCCTTGTTCCATATTGTGCTTGAAGGTGTGAGTAATTTTGAGAGATGACTCTTGGTGACTAATTGATAGCAAAGGGGAGCTTATAAGAGGGAGGCCAGAAATAACAGCTAGATATAGGCTCAGAGATCCACTTTCCTCTGTCATGTTTTCTGACCAGCTGTTATTCTGGACACTTTTGGGGGCCATCTTAGTGGAAATAATCCAACAAGCCTTAAGAATGTTCTTTGGACTGAGATTTGCAGTGAGAGATTCTTGGGATCCCTATTATAGCATAGTCATACGCCATCACTATCCAAAAAAGGGGGGGGTGGGAATTTGGTATTTAATTTGCATACCTGAAAGGGAGGTTGTGTTTTATCGGTGAGCAGTGTAGGTTGCTAGAAGTCAGTCAGTATTGATACCATTTGTCAGTTAAGAAACATGGCCAAGAGATGTAAGCATTTGGGTCTGCTTTGAGAAGAGGCTCAGTGCTTTCATTTAGGGCTGTTTCCCAGTGGCATGTGGAGCAAAAAGAACAGGAAGGACATAGGGATGGATCTACTGTAATCCACCTCCGCCCCCTGGGCAATGCTGACCTTTCTCTTCCAGCTTCTGAGCAACAGCAAACTACAAGGATTGTAGAAAAAAAAAATCTTCCTCAGTTTCTTTAAATCAGAACTTAATTATTTCCTTAATTGAAATAGCTTATACACCCTAATATTCTACGTACAGAACACTGCAATCAAAATTGGAATGAAAGGGAAAAAAAAATAACCCTCTTTCTTTGAAGAGGGGAATAGATCTCAACAAAGTTAAAAATTGTGTGGATTTCTTTACATAAAATGGTAGAATGCTGCTGTAAGCATTGTCTTTTATCTGAATTTTATTCTTCTAAAATTGCTTGGTGACAAGGTCAATCAGTTATGGAAACATAGAGAACTAAAGCTTCAATCGTGAAAAAAGTATAAACTATTTTGGGGGAAAGTGAGCATTAAAAAGCCCTTGGTCTGACTTATATCAAAGGCCTTATCAGTCTTCAGGATTTTGATTTCTTGAAACTAAGACTTAGTCTTATTTATGGTCACCAAGGGATGGGTAGAAGAATCTTTGTTTAAATTGAAAGAACTGACTTCCTCTCTGTGTTCACCTTTGACCAGATTGAAAGGGAAGCAGCGAAAGGAATCATTGGTTTGGGGATGATATTTCTCTAAGAGTATGGCCAACATTAACCTGACTGTTGCTATGCTCAGGTTCATCCAAAAATCTTCAACTACATTCCATTCTTTTACCGTGCTATGGTATTTTGTCTTTTGGTTTAGTATTACCGTGAAATGTAAGTGGAAACTGGTTGAGAGAAAGAGAATGCCAATTAGCAGAGGAAAATTTGCCTGATCAGCTCTCTCTGAACAGGAATGCTTGTATGTAAATAAACTATTTCTGGCAGACTTTGGCTGCACCAGTACAGAGATTTTCTTCCACAATTAAATGGTTGGTTCCTTGCTATCTGAATTCCAATTCCTAATAGAAACCAGCATGATCCTGTATTACTCTTCAAGACACTTTATACAAATACAGTTAAGAGACCTTTCAAAATCATTAAGGAGTTCGTTTTGTTGTTGTTTTTCAGAGGAGAGCTGCCCAATTGTGCTGACTCCTCCCTTAAGCTCATAGAATCTGACTATTAGAAAAATCTAAGTCTGTCAGATACACTGAGGAGTATCTGTGTGTGTGTTTATTTCCACATCTGTGTCTGTGACCACCTTACACGTGGCACATTTTAAGGCCTAAACCATGCTAGTAAAAGTCCTTCCTATAGTGTCAACCTGATCTAAAACTAAGCTGAACCTTAGCCACCTTGTGCCCTGTGACACCATTGGGGAAAGGGAAGAGAAGGGAATAAGCATTTATGTCATGCCTATTATGTGCCAGGCACTGGCCTAAGTGCTTTTCACAAATATTTTACCTCAGGAGGACTGGAGGACCGGATGAACGTGCTTCAGAAGCAAGGGAAGTGGACCCAACTTTCTCACTTGGGGACGGGGACTTTTCCTTATCCTCCTTAGCACTGGACACACCAAGCCGGAGACTACTGGCCTCAGGCAGTGAGCAGGAGGATTTCATGTACCTAATTTCTCTTTGTCCAGGGTTTCCTAAATGGCATATAAATGGCAAATTCGGTTTTCCCCCCAACATCGTTTAGCATATGTGGATTTGTTCTGTGTTTCTCTACAGACTGAAAGTGGATATAACATTATCTACATTATCCAGCCCAGGGCTTGGCAAACTACGATCATTCCTAGCTTGCAAGCTACCTAAAAGCAGGCAGAACGCCGGATGTGGCCTTTGAGGTGTAGAGAGCTGACCCCTGGCTTAGACAGAAAGCTAATGAGGAAAGTAAGAAGTGCAGCGGAGCAGGCACAAGTGTGGCCGGACGGAGATGAGCTTCCTTGTCATTCGACTGAGGCTTAGCCACACTCCTGCCATCCCGTGATGCCCCGAGCCACTGAAGGCCAGAACAGGCTCCTCCGGCCTGACGAGCTTCAGAATGGAATGTTCAGTGGGAAAGGCTGGAAGAGCCTACAGGATGGGAAATACAAACATGGAAAAAGAAGGACATTTAAGGGTAAAATAGCTCCTTCCTACAAATAGCATACTATACACACCCACTTCGTGAAAGAAACTTGATAATTTAGAGACGAATGGAATTGGCGTATTAGAGACTACTAGAAAGTGTAAACAGTTTGCAAAAGAAGGAACCTTTGATCTAAAAAAAAAAAAAAGTTTATAAATGACTGGTTGCCAGCAAAGAAGTGTTCGTTTTTGGCCTTTGTATGTGTAAGAGGAAATGTGGTTCTCCTCCACGTCCTGCATCTCTAGGCTCTGAGCATTTTCGCTGCCTGTTCCCCATTGGTGGAATGTTCTCCTTCTTCATCTCCTCCTTCGGGATTCCTTCATATCCCAACTAAAATCCCATCTGCAGGAAACCTTTCCTAACCCCTCTTCATTCTAGTGCCACCCCTCCTTTAATCAGTTTCTCCTCCGCTCCACCAACATACCTAGCTTGTTTGTACATATTTATTTGCTTGTGTTCCCCCCACACCCCATTAAATTGTGAGTTTCATGAGGGCAGGAATGTTTTTGCCTCTTTTTGTATCCCAGCACTTAGCGCAGTGGTTGGCACACAGGCATTTAATAAATGTTTATTGATTGACACCCACCTCCACCTAAGTCACCACACATGATGGGGTTGTAATGTGTAAATAAGATATGTCTTCTCTGTGATCCATTCATGAGGTTTAAGCCTGAGAAAAGAAACCGTTTTGGCTAATAAATAAATAAATAAACAAACAATAACAACCACAACAAAACCCAAACAAAACCAAATTAGCCACCCTTCTGGAAGCTTTAAATAGCTGAGCCTTGAGGGGGTTGAAGCAGTCAGGCTCAGGAACACTTTGTGGAATAGACTCCTATGTGTGGGGAGAAAACGTCTTCCTTCTGCCGTCCCTGCCTTCTGCCCATGGCGCCAAGCAGGGATTTGGCTGGAGGGTGATGCCCCATCTGGCAGGTCAAGAATTTGTTTGTATGAGACATTTGGGGCACAACTGAGGCAGACATGGACACAGAGAGACAGCCCCCTGTGGGAAGAAGCGGCATTGAAAATGGGAGCCTTCTCAGCCGAGAAGAGTCTTGCCATGGAGGGGAACAGAACTTGGCAGTCCCCCGAGTAGTCTAATCAATAGAAATGCCATACCCAAGCAGAGCTGCCCTACCACCGAGAAGCAGGGTAGACTGAGAGCCATGAATATGCCAGTGCTCCCTGACCCACAATGCACTGGTGAGGCAATCAGGGTGAAGTGACTTCACCAGAGCCACACTGCTAGTGAGTGTTCTGTGTCTGAGGCCGGATTTGAACTCGGGTCCTCCTGACGCCAGGGCCGGTGCTCTAACCACTGCGCCACCTCGCTGCCCCCAAAATTAGAGTCTTAAAGGCAAACAAGGGAATTCCATTCAAGGGTCTCTTCTCTTTGTTGATAAGGTCATTTGCCAGATCACTATTAATGACCTGCTTGAAGACCTTAGTTCACCAACAGTCACCATGATGTATGTCCACGTGGCTGTCACACTTGGAACACCACAACAAAGCCTGCCACGCAGTACAGAGTGTGGGGGGGGGGGATATCTCTCCAAGGAAAGTGAACCGTTCTCTGCTCGATGCCTCAGGGACACAGACTTAGCTTGCCTTCTTAATGTAAAGAATGGACAAATGTTTGATACCTTCATGCGTGCTTTAAAACTCCAAGGCCTTAGAAGACCAAACCAAGATAGTGTAATGCAGATTTAGTAGTCTTTTCTTCCCAGGACCTGAGACTGAGGTCATTCCTTCCTCACACAGGGTGGCAGCCTAATGCCTGGGTTAAGGTTGCTGTGTTTCTCCCTCTCACTTTCTAATGACCAAATACTGTTTAACAATGTTTGTATCCTAGTCAGATACTGGTCTCAAGCCCATCTGACATTTTGAAGCTCCATTAAACTTGTCCTAAGGACAAAAACAAAAAGCTTTGAACCTAGTTTTCCCATGCACATTGTGTTTGTGAATGACGTTCATGTTTAAGGGGGGGAGGGGACTACAGTTTTATAATTACTGTCACCATTGGGCCATCTTAGTAAATGCTTTTCCTGAGAGCTAATTTTCTCTCCTTTCATGACTCCCATGGAGGCTTGTGAGCTTAGAGTTTTTAAAGTATAGGCCCACAAGATTACTTCCAGAGTCCCAGGTAGTAGTCACATCTGGGGACCCAACCCATGAGTGTGAGTACAAGGTGGGGCTAGAACATATGAATATATGTAATAAAATCTGTTCAGTAAAAACGTATCCAGCCTCTAAAATAATTGGAAGAAGTTTTAAAGGTCGTTTTGGCTTTTTAACTTTTCTTTAGTGTTTCCTAAGGCACAGAAGCCTCTGTAGCAGTTTGTAGCATTGTCATGTGCTCAAGAACCCTGTTCTACAAATATTGCCCTTCACTAACTTCTCTTCAGTTTGGAGGAGGAAATTTATCTTTTAACCCTTAAATACAGACCTGAAGAAAGGAGGCAAGGAGGGGTAGGAGGGCGGGAAAGTGGGCCAAATAGGAAGAGTTTGATCAGCCTGCCCGCCCTGAATGATTTGGCAGAATTAAACTGCCTAATAAATAAGAAGCAAGGTCACCTAAAAAGAAGTAGAGAGAAAGAAGAGGGGAAAATGAGGACAGACCATGCAGGTGCAGGTTCTTAAGAAACCAAATTGGAAAATGTTCCATGTGGCAAAATGAGAAACTGCCTGCAAATCTGAAAGCCGCCTTATCTCCGATCACCCAGTAGCAAAAGTAGACAATGACTTTATAACTGTTTTGTCAAAAGTGTGATATTCGTGGCACAAAAAGATAGCTAGTGTAGTTTGAGTGTAAGGGTAGCATGCTGAGATAGGAGAAAGGCTAAATATTTAATGCCGAGAATATTGTAATTTATAAAAGAATCAGTGGGAGTGGACCAGAGTGACATAACTGGAACATTTGAGACCTGATTTGGAAGCAGAGAAACATAAAGTTACAAATTAGCAGTAGAACCAAAAAGAAATTGAAGTGAGTTAATACACAGAGACATGCAGAAGTTTGCAAGCCAATTAGTCAGGGCTAATCAGGCAGGAACTCAAAAGGATTACAAGAAATCGAAAGATAGCTTAATAAGCGTGTGTAGACTTGGAGCTAAACGAAAAGACAGCATAGAGAGACTTGTTAATCAATAAAACACCTACCGTATGCCAGGCACTGGCCACTGGACTCGACACTCACAAGAAAAACCATCCATAAAGGTAGAAACAGATGTGGAAACATGTTAACATGTGCCTAACTGCACAGTAGGCACTGACTGATCTAGAGCCTAGACCTTTGCCTCTAATACCGGGTTCTCCTACAGCAAGGAGATAGCTCTTGATACTTGGGGATGAAGAGTCCTCATTATCGGGGCAGCTAGAGGAATCTCCAGCAGGGGTCCATTGAAAAGTGGCCCAAAAGACAAATTCCCACCTTTATGGAAAGCTTGGGCGCCTTTGCTTTACGTAGCATGAAGCCTGTGCAGAAGAGTTTCTCAGAAACCCAATCCGATGCAAGACCCCACTTGTGGAAATAGCTGGACAATTTAGAGACAGAAGGCCCAACCTGGGCTGTGGCTTTTTTTTCCTCCCTCAGCCAGCTATGTTATGAAACCGGGTCCTTTTGAAATATGGAATTTCAAAGAGGAGACAGTTCTGTTTGGCGGCATATTGAATTTAGTACATTTATGGACTATCAGAAACAGCAACGTGTGGAAGGCAGTTAACAAAACAGGACTGAAGTTCATCTGAAAGCTGGGAGCAGCACTGATAGATTTTGAAGTGAGTCAATAAACAGGCATTTGAAAAAGACTATCAGGATCTGAGAGTTACACAAAAGGTTGGTAATGATTCATGTGCACATTGTTACCATTGATTACCATATTATTCTTTATATTGATATCACTGCATTTTACCAGGAAATACAGTCATGGTTGCTGGTACCAGTGATGGGAGTGGGATGCGGACATGTTACTTACTATCTGTATTACATAAATGAAACTTCCCTGAATTATCTGATTGGACACTGGTACAGTTATTATTCTATCTTTGGCCAATCACAGAAGGAAGAGTGGTTACACACCAGGTTTTGGAACCAGGAAGACCTGAGTTCAAGTTCCACACATACTGGCTAGGACCCTGAGCAAAAACACTTTCCCTCTCATTGCTCTAGGCAACCCCAATTCTCACCTGTGGCTCCAAGAAGCTGTAGCATGTCTCAGCAAACAGTCTGAAGCAGGTTGAGGTTAACTGACAGGCCTCAGTGGTGGGTTAGGGGAGGTCTACCCAAAGTATGTGAAGACTTCCCCTTCTGGAAGGGGTGGATGAGAAGTTTCTCCCGGCAGCTGAAGAAGGTTCTGTGGAGTGTTTGGAGCTTGGTCAGACAGTGAAGATGCCAATGTCCTCCACTGCATCCTGGGCAAGGGAAAAGATGGTATCTGTAACTCATGAGTCCTTTGTCAGTATTAGGGTAGTTGGAGGGAAAAATTATATATATGTAGATATAGAGATAGATAGATAGATAGATAGATAGATAGATAGATAGATAGATAGATAGATAGATAGAGGGCACAGGGTGAGTTGAAGATGAAGGGGTCATATCTGGAGAATAAAATTAAGGGGTGAAAGAGGATTGTACTGGGAAAAGTAGAAAGGGAGAGGTAGAACGGGGTAATTTATCTCACAAAAAAAAAGCAGAAAAGAAAAGGCGCTTACAGGGGAGGGGAAACAGGAGAAGGTGAGAGGGAATGAGGGAATCTTATTCTCACAGGATTTGGCTTAAGGAGGGAATAACATACACACTCAGTTGGGTATGGAAATATGTCTTTCTTACCCTACAGGAAAATGGGAGAAGGGGACAAGAGATCAGAGGAATGATAGAGAGGAGGACAGATTGGGAAAGGGGGTAATCAGAAGGAAACACTTCTGAGGAGGGACAGGGTCAAAAGAAAATAGAATAAATGGGGGCAGGATAGGATTAAGGCAAATAGAGTTAGTTTTTCACAGCATGTCTACTATGGAAGTGTTTTGCATAACTGCACATGTACAGCCTATATTGAGTTGCTTGCCTTTTCAATGAGGGTGTGCGGGGAGGGAGGAAGGGAGAAAATTTGGAAACCAAAGTTTCAAAAACACATGTTTAAAAAAAAATGTTTTCACATGCAACTGGGAAATAAGAAATACAGGAAATGGGGTACAGAAATCTATCCTGCCCTACAGGAAAATAGAAGGGGAAGGGGATAAGAGAAAGGAGGGGGAGAAATAGAAGGAAGGGCAGACTAGGAGAAGGGATATTCAGAATGCATGCCATCTTGGGGTGGGGGGAGGGGTGAGATGGGGTGAAAATTTGGAACTCAAAATCTTGTGGAAGTAAATGTTGAAAATTAAAAATAAATAAATTTAAAAATTTAAAATTAAAAAAAAAAAAACTCTCTCAGCTCACCCTCCACCATTCTCTCAGCTGGGAATCTTGCCTCATATTTTATAGAAAAAAATGAGGCTGTTCACTGTGAGCTCCCTCTTTTCCCTTCTTCATCTCCTATCATTCAGATGCTTTCTGCCACTATCTCCTCCTTCAACCCTGTCTCACATGATGAAGTGGCCTTACTCTTTACTAAGGCTAACTCCTCTACCAGCTAAAGTGATCTTGTCTTCTCCAACAGCCTGTTCCCTCTGTCATACCCACTCTAGCACTTATTTTCTCCCTGTCTACTGGCTGATTCCATACTGCCTACAAACATGACCAGGTTTCCCCAATCCTCAAAAAACCCTCACTTGATGCATCCATCCATACCAACCATTGTCCTGTATCTCTTCTGCCCTTTGTGGCTAAGCTCTTTAAAAGACAGTCTATGATAGGTGCTTGTATTTTCTCTCCTCTCACTCTCTTAACTCCTTCCAATTCAGCTTCCAACCTCATCATTGTACTGAAATTTCTCTCTCCAAACTTACCAATTATCTCTTGATTGCCAAATCCAATAGCCTTTTCTCAATTCTCATTCTCCTTAACCACTCTATAGCCCTTGACATTGTTGATCGCTTCTCCTTGACACTCTCTTCTCTAGCATTTCAAGACACCATTCTCTCCCGGTTCTCCTCCCACCTATCTGACCTTTGCTGGATCCTCATCTAGATTACACCCTCTAACTGTAGCTGTCCCATAAGGTTCTGTCCTGGGCCTTCTTATCCTTTTATACTATTTCATTTGATAATATCATCTCTGATGGATTTGATTATCTTCTCTATGTGGACAATTCTCAAATCTGCATATCCTGCCCTAACTTCTTTTTTGCCCTCCAGTCTCATGTCTTCAACCGCCTTTTTCATAGATCTCAAATTGGAATGTTCGGTAGACATTTTTAACTCAACATGTCCAAAATGGAACTCATTATCTTTCCCCATAAAACCCTGCCCCCCAGCTTCCTGGTTACCATAGAAGGTAACATCATCTTCTCAGTCCCTCAGGCTCACAATCTAGTTGTCATCCTTGACTCCTGTCCCTCACTGCCCCCCTCCCCACGCCCATATCCAATCTGTTGCCAAGGTCTATTGATTCACCTTTAGAACATTTCTCAAATATGCCTCTGCTGCTGCCACCACTCTGGTCTAGCGCCTGATCACCTCATGCCTGGATTACTGCAATAGCTGTTGGTTGGTTTGCCTGCCTCCAGTCTCTCCCCACTCCAGTCCATCCTCTATTCAACTTTGTGATTGTCTTAAAGCACAGGTCTGACCATGTCATCCCCCTACTCAATAATGTCCAGTGGCTCCCTATTGCCTCCAGGATCAAATACAAAATGTTTGGCATTCAAAGCCTCTCATAACCTAGCCTCCTCCTATTTTCCCAGTCTTCTTCTATCTTACTGCCTGCTACACATTCAGTCCATGGACACTGGCCTCCCTGCCATTTCAGGAACAAGATACTCCATGTTCTAGCTCCTGGGCATTTTTTCTTTCTGTCCTCTATACCTGGATGTTCTCTCTTCTCATTTCTACCTACTAATTTCCTTGGTTTCCTTTAAATCCCATCTAAACTGATGCCTTTCCTAATTTCTCTTTAATTTCAGTCCTTTTCTTAATTCTTTTTTTTTTAAGTTTTTATTTTTAGGCAATTGGGGTTAAGTGACTTGCCCAGGGTCACACAGCTAGTAAATGTCAAGTGTTTGGTCTGAGGCCAGATTTGAACTCAGGTCCTCCTGACTTCAGGGCAGGTGCTCTATCCGCTACACCACCTAGCTGCCCCAAAAGTCTTTTTTGTTGTTTTTGTCTAGGCAATGGGGTTAAGTGACTTGCCCAGGGTCACACAGCTAGTAAGTGTTATGTGTGTGAGAACAGATTTGAACTCAGGTCCTCCTGACTTCAGGGCAGGTGCTCTATCCACTACACCACCTCGCTGCCCCCCTTTTCTTAATTCTTGTTGATCTTGTATATAATTTGTTTGTGTATCTTTGCTTGCTGTATTCCCCATCTGATTGTGAGCTCCTTGAGGGCAGAGACTGTCTTTTGACAAAAATAATAATAGTTAACACTTGTACAGTGCTTGCTACCTGCCAGGCATGGTTCTAAGCACTTTACAATTATCTCACTTGATCGTTACAACACTAGAAAGTATCCATAGCCCTTAGTGCTGTGCCATAGATGTTTATTGACTGTTGACTACCTAGTCTCTGACAAAATACTGCCTGTGTGATCCTGGAGGAGTCACTTAAACTCTCAGGGATCGAGGCAATTAGAGCACGGTGCCAATCTGCATAGATAGAGGGCCTTTTGTCACCCACGAGTCCTCTATAGCCCTGAAATTACAGATTCGGCCTTCATCACTCTTCCCTACGGAGAAGAGAGGAATTTGTGCGGTGACTCGAGGGCACGATGTTTGCATTTCTGCCAATCGATTGACTATTACTCTGTAGTCCCGATGTGGAGTCTCCATCCTCGAGGAGGTGTAGTGTTGTGAATACATCTCCATACTGCAGATACTGCAGGTTGGTAGGGAGAATGGAGGGGCTCCTTAATGAAAACAATAGTCAGGATTCAAGCGGGGTGGCTGGGGAAGAGTTCTGAAGTGGAAGAAGGAAACGTGACTCTTGTGAAGAAGATGGAGAGCTGAACGCAACAACAACAACAAAGGAAAAAGAGACGACGTGAAAGAGTGGATGTGAAACCAGAGCCCAGAAGTCCCTGGGGTCCGGAGAGGAGGGCTCTGGGGAAGAGGCTTCGGAGCCCATTGCCAGCGAATCCATTTCCAGGCCTCAGCGACCAGCCCTGCCAGTCAGCTCCTTCACCAAGATGGCAGGCAGTCAAGGGCCCAATGGGAGTGAGCCTTGTGAAGAGCACAGGAAGCCGGGTGTCTAGGGGTGTCTATGTCCGGGCCAGCACCTGGCTTTTGATCTCCATTCTTCCTTGGTTCAATTCAATAAACATTTATTAAGCACCTACTAGGTGCCAGACACTGTGCCAAGCACTGGGAGATACAAAGAAAGACAGTCCCTGCGCTCAGGAAGCTCACAATGTGACCGCAAAGACAACACCCGGGAGGAGGCTGGAAGGGGCAGGGCAGTACTGACAGCCCGCAGGGGTGCCTGACAGCCCGCAGGGGTGCCCGCCAACCCAGCGGAATCCTGTTCCTTGCAGTGAAGGCCAAGGTGCTGTGGATGAAAAGTAAAGTGAAGGGCAAAGCCTAGCTTCTGCCCTCTAAAGGGAGGCTCGGGGAGAATTGAGTGCTCCAGCCCATCTATCCCAGGGGAGAGGAGGCCAAGGGAGGTGGGAAGGTGCTGAGCATGGCCAAGGTTGGGTTAGCCAGCATGATCAGCTTATTTTGGGAGGGGCGTCTTGTTCCATGGAGTTGGGACCCAGCATAGCATCTGGCATGTAATGAATATTAGTTTCATTGGATTAAATTCTAGGAATATCCTGTGAGCCCCCTCTTGCCTGGGAACTCTAGGGAGGCCCAGTGCCCCCCTCATGGTGCACTTTGCTTCCCCAGTTCTGCCTCCTGACTGACCAAGAGGAGGTAGCTCTGAAGAGGAGGCCATGGCTCCTGGGGCCTCCCATGTGAGGCTTGTTTGTTCTTCAATGAGATGTCATGTCTGCATTTCATGTTCATCATTGTCATTTTCTTTAATGTCCTTTTTATGGTTTCTGTGATTGGACCTTGATTTTGACTCTTTACACTGGGTATCCTGCAGGCTTCTCAAACTCAACAGGGTTACAGCCTGAGGTTTTATCTTTCCCCTGCAAACCTCTTCCAGACTTTTTCTATTTCTTTCCTGCCTCCAGACTTTCCTATTTCTTCTGAGAGCAGCACCATTTTTCCAGTTTCCAAGGATGGTAGCTTCAGGGTCATCCTCAAGGCCTTGGTCTCCCATTCACCACATATCCACTCAGTCCACGTCAGCAGCATCTCTTCCATCTGCCCTCTCCTCAGCAGCTTTTCTGTTCCCACATCACCTCACCTCAGTGGTCTTCTCTTGGTCTGTCTGCCTCAAGACTCCCCCTCTCTATAGCTTCGAGGTGATTTTCCTAAAGTGTGGTCTGACCACTTCTCTCCCCTACTCAGTAATCTCCCAGGCTCCCTGTTACTTCAGTCAAGTGTTAGTTCTTCTGTTTGATATTAAAGCCCTTCACAACGTAACCTCTGACAATTTTTCTTGCCTTTTTGTGCATTATTTCCCTTCACACACTACGTCACCCAAGAAACTCTCCTTTTCTGCCGTCTTCCTGCCTTTGCACTGGCTATGTATGTGCTGTCTAGAATGTATTCTCGCCTCACCACTGCCTTTGAATCCCTCGTTTCCTACAAGGCTCAGTACAAGCATTACCTACCAGAAGCATTTCCTGGTCTCTAGCTAGTGCCTTTCCGGCCCCTTGTCACTTTGTGTCTCTGATGAATCTGTTTTGTATAGATCTGTGCAGCGCAGGCTCTAAAGTAACTCTCCCAGCTTCCACTTGTACAGATGAATTGGGGCCCCAGAACATGGTCGTTAGGTCCTTCGCGGTTCTAAAGGTGCCCCTGAAGGGTCGAAGTATTGTCTTTTCCTAGTCCAGTAGCTCACAAGCCCCCACCAGTGTACTTTCAACTATACTGGATTTAGAAAGGGGATATTTACTAAGATAATAATGAGAACATTTGGTATGAAACATTCTTCTCGGCCTCCCTTTCCTCCCCCCTCCGGCCACACACACACACACACACACGTCTGATATACTTTCCTACCAGTGTATCTCGAGTCCAGCAGGAAGTGGGCTGCACGTGCTTTGTACGCATGAGCCCACTTTCTTCTGGACTCTAGATAGGACAAATGTGGGAATTTGTTTTTCTTGATTATGCGTATCTATTACAAGAGTTTTGTTCTTTTTTTAGTTGGGGGGGTGGCAGTGGGAGGGAGAGAAAAAACTGTTTGTTACTTGAAAAAATAAAAAAGATGACAGTCACAATATCTCTAACCTCTGGGGGGGGGGGGGGTCTCATGAAACCGGCGTTACACCTGGGAAACAATTAAGCTCTGAACAGTCGAGAAAAACTTGGTGCGATTCCTGCCGACATGATTTCTCTCCTCACATCTGTATAAGGGGCATGTCCTGGCGAACTCTGAGTGTATCTGACGTTTCAGGAGTCAGTGACATTCAGAGATGTGCCCCAGGAGGGGAGGCAGGTTGACCCTTCTCAGAGGGAGCTGTACAAGGAGGTGATGCTGGAGAACTACAGGAACCTTGCCTGCCTGGGTTAGGACCACGGGCTGCTCCTGGGACACTCAGAATTTGCCCACTGGAGGGTCTTCGCTTCCCCCCTTAGTGACTAGTGTAGGGTGTCTCTGGTATTTCCTGATCCTTTTGAGGACAAGAGAGATAGGATGGAAGTGTGACCTGTTCTCAGGTTAAAGATCATGAGATCCTGAATCTTAACCTTAGAGCCTCCCTAGTCCCATGACCCAATTTTACAAATGAAGAAACTGAGTCACAGAGGGCACTGACTTGCCCACATTCACATGGGTAGTAGGTGCTCTGGAGCCAGTGTTTCTTCCATGGTACCTTGCTGCCTCCAGAGATGTGTGGAGGAGGGGCTTACTTTGTATACTTGGAACCTGGCAGCTTGATGTTGTCCCTTGGGTTTGCAAGCTGACCCTTCCACCCCCATTCCCTCAGGCCTAAGATTGCGCTCTGATATCCCATTACAGAGACCTGAAGACAAGAGAGGTTCCCCACCTCTTCACAGTGAATGAACAGGTCACATGAACTGCTTTTCTCTTCAAGCTTAAATCCATTCTGTGAGCCATTTCCATGTACTTCCTAGTATCAGAAACAGTATTCTCCAGAGGTCCGTTCACACCCTTCAGGTCTCCATTCTGTACTTTCTTAATTCCAAAGAGAGAGGGCCCAGGACTGAGTCAAGGTGGTTCACTGGCCCGAAACATTTTCCCATTTGTAATGAACAGGACTTGTCGCTTCCAAACCACGGGCGATCTGCCGACGGGAACAAGGGGAAGGCCTGTGGGTGCCAGGGAGAAGCAGCTGTCCAGGTGCGGCAGCGTGGGCCTTGCAGGCAGTGGCTCGTGGAGCCATTCGGGTGACTTGTTGGTGAGGGATTTTCATGATACTTTTTTTGCGTGGTTCTCTCCCCGTTTGGCCCCTCCCCCTCATTTTCCTTTAGTGGCTCATCAGCCTTGTGAGAGTCAGTGACTTGGGGTATCACCCCAAGTTCTGTCCTGTATCCTTTTCTGTCAAATGCTACAGAAAGGTCCAGAAGAAGGATAAAGTCATCAGACTGGACAATTCAGAAACGGATGGTGACTTTGGAGAGGGTAGTTTCGGTTGAATGATGAGATTGAAAGCCTTGTTGCAGATGGTTTAGAAGAGTGAAAGGAGAGGAGTGGAGGAAATGAATAGTACTAATGTTTTATAGGAGTTTGGGTGGGAAGAGGAAAAGATCAATGGCTTGAGGGGACATCAGGGTCTGGTGAGAGTTTTGGAAGGGTAGGGACTCTTAGGTGTGTTTGTAGGTAGCAAGAATTAAACTGTAGGTAGGGTGAGGCTAAAGATGAAGAAACTGGCGTGCTGTGGTCCATAGAGAATAGTGGTGTGACAGAGTGGGCAAGCTCAGGATGACCTGAGGCTGCCAGGGTAGCTGAGAAAAACAAAAAGACTACATTAGTTGAACTGCGGAAAAGAGGAGAACCCAGGTCCTCTTGGCCCTAACTCCATGCTTCTTGGGAATGAAACAAAGGAAAAAGAAATGTAGGCAAATAGTACTGTGAATATTGCTTCCTGCAGTTCAAGATCACATTCACTCTTTTGGCAGGCACATCACATTGTTAATTCGTATCAGGATTGAAGTCCACTGAAACCCCCAGATCTTTTTCAGAACTGCTGTCTAACTGTTCTTTTCTAGTCTTTTATTTGTGAGGTTGATTTTTTTTATTCCCAAGAGTAAGACTTTATACGTATCCCTATGGAATGTCATTTTCTTACATTCATCTGATGCTTTAGGCTGTCCCACTCCTTTTGGATCTTGACCCTAATTCACTGTGTTAGCAGCCCCTCCCAGCTTTGTGTCAGCTACAGATTTCATGAGCAGATTTGATCTTTGCCTTTTTCTAAGGCATTGGTAAAAATCTTAAACCACCCAGGGCTGATCAGAGACACTGAAGGTGCCCTTGGAATCCATCTGTCAAACCATTCCTGCCAGAAAAGGAAAGATGATGTGCCCATGACCTGTTCTCGATGAAGCTGTCATGCAGAAGCTTTGGCCCGGAGTGGATGGAGACTGTTCCCTTTTTTGAAAATTGGGGCATTTGACCTCCTCTAATTTTATGGCACCTCTCCTGTTTTCCATGATCTGAAAGAGACCTTTCGGGGGCTCAGCTAGTACCTCAGCCAGGACTTTCAGTACCCATTTCTATTTCATCTGGGCCGAGTGACTTGAATTCATTAGGAAAGACTGGATACCTCTCCCTCTCTCCTTGTTTACACTGGATATCATCTCTCAGGTCATTGCTGTTTTGTCCCCCACTCCATGCATAGTTCCCTTCCTCTGATCCTCCTCTGTCTCCAGTATAGGTAAGATGACGACAACAGCAAGTCTTTTTTTCATTGGCTGGAGCTTCCCTTGCCTGTCTTGAGTTCATTTTGAGGTTTAGCATACCTAATACTATTTTTGCAGGAATGTGCCTCAGTTACTTAGCCTTGCTTTTATTTTCTAGGCATTCCATTTTTAGTCTAATTTAATTGGGGAGGTCCCTGTGCCATCCACATTAGTCTCTTCAGACAAATTCCATTTTTTTCTCCTCACTATAACTATTTCCCTTTCTGTCTTCAGAATTTATTCAGTTGATCAATTAAGATGCATTTGTTAAGTGCCTACTATGTTCTAAGTAATTTGCTAAATCTGGACCATTCATCCTTTCGGATCACTGCTCAGGTAGCATTTTATATCATAGGTCCTACCCATTACTGTGAACTCTTTGAAAGCTAATTTAAATGTACATTAGTGTACCCATTTCAGCCCTAGATAAATCTGAACAAAAAATAAACTAAAGTTAAATACCTGAATAGAATTTTATAAAAATTAAAAATAGTAGACTTTTGGGGAATAGAAAGGAGTATGCATATTCTTAGCTGTGCATGTCAGCTTTACAAAACTTGACCATGTATTAGGGCCTAAAACTTCACAAACAAATGCAGAAAAACAGAAATATTAAACACATCATTTATAGATTATAGTGCAATAAAAATTCTTAATAAAAGGCTGAAGAAAAAAGTATTAAAAATAGCAAGACACTAAGTAAACAATCCTAAAGAATTGGTATGTCAAAGAACAAATCAGAGAAACTGTCACTGTGAAGATGAGACAATGTGAACATTCATTACAGTGAGACAGTATATCAAAAATGTTGTGATATAGCCAAAACAGTCCTTAGGAAAATTTTATATCTCTAAACAACTTCATTAACAAAAAAAGGAAAGTGTACATCAACAATTTAGGCATGAGACTAAAAAAACTAGAAAACAAAAACATTTTTATAAAATCCAAATTAAAGTCCAAAATAGAGATCCTGAAAATCAAGAAAGACATGATCAAAATTGGAAGCAAAAAAAATTGAATTCATAAATAAAACTAGGAACCGTTTTCCCCCCATACTAACAAAATAAGCTGATAGGTGGTACAGTGGATAGAGGGCTAGGTCTGCTGTCGGGAAGATGTGAGTTCAAATCCAGCATCAGACGTTTACTAGTTGTGTGACAATGGCCAAGTCACTGCTATCTGCCTCAGTTTCCTCATTTCTAAAATGGAAATAATAATAATATGCTTAGGGTTTTGAGGCTAAAACAATATTTGTAAAACACTTTGCCAGCTTTAAAAGAGCTGTATGAATGCTAGGTCATTGTTGTGTTGTTCTGTCATTTTCAATCACATCTGACTCTTCACAACCACATTTAGGGTTTTCTTGGCAAAGATACTGAAGTGGTTTGCCATCTCCTTCTCTAGCTCATTTTACAGATGAGGAAACTGAGGCAAACAGAGCTAAGTGACTTGCCTAAGGTCACATAGCTAGTAAGTGTCTGAGGCCTTTGAACTCAGGTCCTTTTGTCTTCAGGGCCAGCACTCTATCCATTACACCCCCTAACTGTCTGAAATGTGAGTTACCATTCTATAAATCATTAGCCAATAAAACTGACAACTTAATGAAATATATCTGTAAACTACCCAAATTAACAGAACAGGAGAGAATTTAGACATCTTATTCATTCTTAGAAAAAGAAATTGAACAAGCCATAAATGAACTTTCAAAGGAAAAACCCTCTGGAACACTTAAAATCTAGCAAACATTCAAAAAATAATTCCAAAAGTTGTGAGTGATTAAGGTAAACTGAGGCAACAAAGTTCCAAACACATTCAGTTTATTGGTAAGGCTAGCAGAGATAACCGAAAAATGGGGTCTTTAGCTCCTTAGCAAGCCAAGACCTTGAATAAAGGTTGATAAACACTTTACTGAGAGAAAATTGAGGCGAACAAAAGTTGAATGACTTACCCAGGTCACACAGTTGGCAAGTTTCTGAGGACAGATTTAAATTCAGGTCTCCCTGACTCCAGGACCAGTGTTCTATATATCGTGTCACCTAGCTGCCTCTGAATGCTGTTTATCTTTAAAACACTAGAAAACATAGAAATAAATGTACCTTCCCTTAACATGATGAATAATAAATATCTAAAATTAAGAGCCAATATTATATGTAAAGAAATAGACTATAATTTTTTTCCAGTAAGATCAGGGGTAAAACAAGGATATCAGTTCTCATGTCTTCTGTTTAATGTAGTACTGGAAATGCTAGCTATAGTAGTAAGATTTTTTAAAAATTCAAATAATAAACATAAGTAAAAAAGCAAAATTAAAACTTTTTGTAGGTGATATAGTATACTTAAGAGCATTCCAGAGAAACAAGATTACTTTATGCTACTAGCAAAAATAGCAACAATGTTCATCTAGAAGCACAATAGATCAAGAAGCTTAAGGAAGATAATAAGGGAAAAAATAGAAACAAAGGGGGCCTAGTGATACTAGATCTCTCAATATACTACAAAGCAGTAGTTGTCAAAACGATTCTATACTGGTTAAACAAATTAGAGAGACAAGGAAGAGATTACCCAGCAGACCTGTGCTTAAGGGAGGAGTTCGTGACCGAAGGATAGAAAGGCCCGCAGAAGATGAAATAGGTAATTTTGATGTAAAATCAAAAAGGTTTTGCACAAATAAACCCATTACAGCTGAGATTAGAAAAGAAAAAGTAACTGTGAAAACAACTCGGGGCAGTGGCCCCTCACCCCTTCAACCAGTTCTTCCCTGTTAGTGAGACTCCCGATTCAAAATGGGATTTCCTCTTCCTGGTTTTTCCACTTTCTGAAGGATGAAACCATCCCTGTGGCAAGTCAAGAAGGCATTTCTTTTGTCAAAGAGACAGTACATGCATGCACTCCAGCAGATGTCTGGACCGGTGAAGTACTCCCTCACACATACCCCCTCCTGCTACTGTGTCACACCTCTTTACCGGGTTTGTGATCTGTTTGCACACTTCTGTATCTATTTCCTTTCTGTCCAGTTGGTCTGTAGTCTATGACATCATCTCTTGTTTCTTCCCCATTAGACCTTCACTCAGATATTCTCCATGCTTCTCTCCTCTAGTTCCTGGATTTCCTCACCTTGATATGTGATGTTACCGTATATTTTATCTCTTCTTTTTTTTTTAATAAAATATGCCCAAACACAGCCATTGTTGTTTAAACATGCATTTTATCCACCAATATTCAGTAATACTTTGGAGGTCAATTTGCTTACTTATCTTAGGACCACTAGTTCTTCTTGCTTATTGCCTAATCTTTGGGTATTTGAGTTTAGAACCTTGAGGCTTTGGGTTGGGGAAAGTACTTTCCATCCTGTTTTTTCTTTGTATCACTATGGTTTTTCTGTATTCAGGATGGCTCCTGTCTTCACTATTACTTGGTCAACCCCAGCTATGTAAAGCAGAAAGATGGGAAAAATAAATTAGTAGAGTAACCATTGGCCAAGAGGAAACAAAATACTTCTGTTTGAAGAAGATATGATAGTTTACTTAGAAAATTCTAGATAATCAAACTTAAGACAGGCTGAGATTATTTACCCCAGCAAAGTAGTGGGATGAAAAATGAATCCTCAAAATCATCATCATCATTTTTGTTTGACTAACAAACTGCAGAAGGTAAAGATAGAAATTGAAATTCCACTTAAGTATATATAAGATGTATGGTAGTTAATGGATCAAGATGTAAAAACATAAAAATGTAAAACAATCGTTACAGAACTGAAGGAAGAGTAAAATCATTGGAGAGATTTAATGGTCATAGATGGGCCACATCAAGTAAATAAAAATAAATGTTAAAAGACTAAATACAACTTAACTTGGTTAGAATTAGACAAAAGGATATATAGGAATAAGACTTCTAGGATGTAATGGGGAAATAATTTTAAAAATTAGGGATGGGAGGATTCTAGCATTACAAGATATGAATATTTTAAAGCAGTAATGATCAAAACTAATTGGTACTGGCTAATCAGTTTTTAAAAAGTTGTGCCGGCCGCGCCGTGCACTCTCCTCCTATAAGGAGCAGGCTGCCAAGGTCATACTTACCAGTCTTCAGTGCCCACCCGGATAAACACACAGAGACGAGCCGATCAGGAGGTGCCAACACTCAACCTTTATTCAGAGGCCATCACAGCAAGGCCAAGCAGGAAGGCCAGAGCAAGAGAGCAGGAGCAAAAGAGAGAGCGAACTCCGATCTCTACTGTTCCTTAAGTACCTACTTAGCCCCTCCTCCTCAGCCCGCCTACTAGTCATTGATTGTAGGATCAGATACCAGAAGGGGATGTCTGGGTTTAGCGCACCAAGGGAGGGGAAGTGACGCGGGAAGTGACGCAGGAAGTCAGGAAGGAGACGTCTGGGGTTAACGTTGCACCTAGGGAAGAGGACTAGACAAAGGAACTCGTTCTCTGCCGTCCCACTCCCACGTGGCACAGCCCCCTGCCTCAGGATCACGTGCTCTGGCTACTTCCTTGTATTCTGTTCCTTCCCCAGCTTATCACAGCTCCACATAGCACTGCCCACTGCCTCAGGAGCGTGAGCTCTGGTTACTTCTCCGTATCCAGTTCCCATCCCAGTTCACCACAACTCCGCCTAGCACAGCCCCTGCCTCGGGAGCGTGAGCTCCGGTTACTTCCTAATATCTTGTTCCTACCCCATCTTGCCACAACCCCCACTTGGCAGTAGCCAACATCAGACAGTTCCTCATAAGTGGGAATATATTTTAAAATCAGTATTATTACCATTTTTGGTTAAAAGGTCAGATCATATTTTTGGTAAAACTTAAGATGACCATTTTTGGTCAAAATGACTGTCCCGGGTAATGATCATATCACAATGTAGCAGCATTGTTGGGCAAGCTGGCATGTCACCCTCTGGGAGGTATATATAGAGGCCCTGGAGCCCAGTGGGAACATAATCCCAGAAGCGAGGGGCACTGTAACACCTCCTCCACTAGAAAAGGGAGTGATGCGCTAGAAACTCTGTACTGAAGGAAATGGCAACGTCCTCAAGGGTTCCTTAGAGCACAGGTATGAAGTTCATACATACCCTTTAGGGTGAAATGCTCTTGTATCGTAAAGTGA
The DNA here is from genome assembly GCF_900497805.2 of Vombatus ursinus. Lineage (NCBI taxonomy): Eukaryota > Metazoa > Chordata > Mammalia > Diprotodontia > Vombatidae > Vombatus > Vombatus ursinus. The sequence goes on from NW_020954876.1 coordinate 892,449, forward strand.
CTCCTTAAACCTTGGTAGCCTTATTCGAGCTTGTCTGCAGGACGGGGCCTTTACTCTTCTCAGAAAACTACTAGCACCTCCTTCTGACCCAGAAGCTGGGGGGAAATGGCCATGGCTTTTGTTGGCTCCTTCATGTATCCTTCACATCCAGAGGGACAAAAAGTAAATGAAGTTGAACTGTGGCAGTATGGATAGCGCTAGCACTCCTGAACTCACTGAGTTCAGCAAACTGACAAGCGTAGTTTTCCAGAAAGTCATGAGTAGCCTCAAGTATTTGGATCTACTAGAGAGCAAGAAGAAGCAAAACGTGTGTGTGTTCGATGTGACGGCAGTAAATCTTTGGCAAGCCAGTTTCCTTTCCAGAATTATCGGGGCACAGGACTGTGCCTGAAAATCAGGTTCAAAAAAGAAATTCAGCATTCTTCAGGACGTCAAGATAATACATTGTAATGCTCATCATCCTACAGTACAAATATGATGAAATAAAGGAAATAAAGCAGATCCCTTGTGTCTTCTTTTAATATCAATAATGCAATTATTTAAAAATTACTATTTCAGAAAGAATTCTTATTTAATATGCCTTATAAATTTTATTGTGGCAGTGTTAGAAGCTATGTCCAAAATGAGGAGTTTCACAGGTCTCATCATTTAAACATGATTATGGTTTTTTTTGTGTGTTTTTGTTTTTTGTTTGTTTGTTTTTACAAATGAGGAAATGGGGGCCCAGGGAGGTAACAGTGATTTGAAGGGCCCACACGGGTAATTTACCTGTGTCGGAAGCAGACTGTCTTGTTACATACAAATAATAGCATCTAAAAAACAAATCAACTCTTTGAGGGACATTCTTAAAGTCCAGCCTCAAAATAGTTTTTTCCCATCACATAAATCAGAGCCCTTATTTCCTTTTTGGCCCCAGTATCAGAAGATACTTGCTTGCTATATTTGCTAAAACACATCTCTTTATGTGTGCAAATAATCCCATTCCATCCCTCATCTAGCCTATTATATTCTTCCCCCAGTATATCCATTTTTTCACTGATTTTCACTCTCTCCCACACTAATGACTCCTTCCCTGTTGACACAAATAAAATCATTTCTCTCAAAACACCCTCAATGATTCATACATCCCCATGAGATATTGTCCAATTTATTTCCTCTTTTTTAGAACTAAACAGCTAGAGATGACCATTTACAACTGGTGTCTCCAACTCCTTTCCCTTGCTTTTTTTGAAACTCTCTGTAGTCTGGCTCCCACCTTCATTGTTCAACTGACCCTTCTTTCTCCAGAATTACCAATAATCTTCAAATTGTCATTTCTTTAACCTCATTCTTCTTGACTTGTCTGCAGGCTTTGACACTGTCAATCACCCCTTTTTCTTGATACTCTTCTCTCTAAGCTTTAGTGACACAACTCTCTCCTGGTTCTCCTTCTACCATATCCAAAGTGAAACTCATTCTTTTTGCCCCAACCCTCAAATCTTCCTACTTTCCCAATGCTATGGCAGGCATCCTCCAATAATCCAGGCTCAGAGATGAAGTATCATGCACTTCTCATCAACTCTTACACACTCACACTCCTGACCCCATATGCAATATGGAACAAAGGCCTATGATTCCACTTGTGTGACATCTCTTCCACCATTGACACTTTCTTGATTCAGGCCCTAATCACCTCACACCTCAGATATTTCAGTGCCCGCTGGTTGATCTGGCTGCCTCTCTCCCCCCAGTCAGGCAATCCTCAACCCAGTTGTCAAGGTCATTGTCCTAAAACTCTCACCTGACCATGTCACCACCCACTCAACAACCTCCTCTGGCTCCCCAGCAAAGGATCCAATATAAAATCCTCCCTCAGGCTGCTAGAGCCCTTCATCACCTCCCCTTCTCCTGCTTTTCCAATCTTTTTTTCACCGTACTTCCCCCCATATATGCTATATGGTATGGGCTTCCTTTCTGTTCTGTGAACAGGACACTCCACCTCCTGACTCCCTGGGTTTTTCTCAATACCCTTTTTGCCTAGAACACTTGCCCTGGCTTCCCTGAAGTCCTGGCTATAGCCCCTCTTTTACAATAAATCATTTTCAATCCTTCTTAACTTTAGTGCCTTCCCTCTCTTGACCTGCTCCAATTTATCCTGTCCATAGTGGGTATCTGCATACTTGTTGGAGCGTTGTCAGCCCCACCAGACTGTGAGTTCCAAGAGAGCCGGGGATGTCCTGGTATCTCTTTATGTCTCTGGTGCTTAGCAAAGGGTCTGGCATGCAGGAGGCACTTAATAAATGTTTGTTGGCTTGAAGGTCTAAGAAAGAGCTCATATTGGAGAACCTAACCCCTTTTGATACTTTCAGAAGATTCCAGGTCCCCATATTCCAAATAATGACTTCTTATAAGATGATAGATTTATCCCTAGAAGGAGCTGAAAGGCCATGGAGTCTAACCGCCTCATTTGACAAATGGGGAAACTGAGGCTCCATTTTTCAGTGAATGACCCAGGAAGCCACCACTAAAAAAAAAATCTGAGAAAGAATTCCAAGTCAGGTCTTCCTGCCCCCAAATCTAGCACTTGCTTCACCATAACACATAGCAGCCTCTTGTAATCACAGGTCTCATATACTTGCTTTCACCTCACTCACCTAGACAGCAGCTCCTCAGGCCTTCTTGCTCCAGCATCCATGGTGCTTCCTTTTGCTCAAAATAAGAGACCACATCTTCTCTGGGAACCCTGGGCATGGGAGTCAGTTAAGGATGAGCATGGAGAGAAACTTGTAATTTAGTTCACTTTAGGGAGAAGAGTGTAGGTACAGAGCTGCTCCACTTTGAGAATCACTCCATTCTGGTCACACATACTGACCCATCAGAGTTTGTGTTGCAAGTAACCCAAAATGGGATGTGTTGTACAACCTGTTCTGAGAAACAGCCAAACCCTCTGCCTCCCATCCTGTTATGCTCCGTTCTGGCAGAAACTCCTCATGCCCAAACTGGGTAAAAGGGTAATTGTGCCCCAGCTCCAGGGACCTTGATGAATCACCCTTTGCCCTGTCCTCCATGTACCGGCTCCTCACTTCCTGAGACCTATAGAAACCTTGTGTACTGTTCATTCAGGAAGTGTTTGCCCCTTTGGGTGAGAGGTGGGGGAAAAATCATGGAACCTGTTTGGAGTCAGAGAATATGATCTTGTGCACCTTCTTCATAGAAGGATAGACTCATTGTGTAGTTTCCATTGTCTAGAAATCAGAGGCAGCTGATGGTGCAGTAGAGAGAGCCCTGGACCTGGAGTCAGGGTTGCCTGAGGTTAAATCCTGTCTCAGATAGTTACCAGCTGGGTACCTCTGGACAAGTCACTTAACAGCTGTTTGTCTCAGTTTTCCAACTGTAAATTGGGGATAATATCACCCAACTTCAAAGCTAATTGTGAAGATAAAGTAACATAATAGTGTAAAGAAATCACTTTTCCCGGCACATGGCAAATAGCTGGTGAATATAAATGCCTATTCCCTTTGCTTCCTGTCCCACCATCTTTGTGGGAATTTTGGGGTAATAGGAAGGAAGATGAAGGACAAATGTGCTACACTGGCTACGAGTAAGAGCTATGAGCTACCAATGTCTGCTTGTTAAAGAGAAGACTATTCCAAATACTAGGCCCATCCCAAAGAGGAAGGGGTTGCAAGGAAGAGCTGCCTGAGCAGTTCTCAGAGATTTGGCAGACAAAATTCACGTCCAGCTAGAGGTTAGACCAAATAACTCCCTGAGATTAGTTGCACGTCTGAGATTCTTCCACACCAATTGGATCTCCGACCTGAAGCTACCTAGAATTGGTAAGAGACAGCATCAGGTGCAACAAAGGAAACTCTCTGGTTCCTATCACAGAATGCAAAGATTTCTTCTAGGAAAACTAGGCAGCATGAGGGGTCTGTCTCTTGGACACAGGAGACTAATATTTTCTCTCTCTAGTAATTGATAGATCCTCCAAACCCTGCACACTAGGGAATGAAGATGTCCCCTTTGCTTGCAGACTCAGAGTTACCAGGGGAAGTGTCCTTACCCAGGGATAGTAGGTTCCAGGCATTCTCCAGCATGACCCCCTTGTACAACGCCTTCTGAGGATGGTCCAAGAGGCTCTACTCCTCCTGGGTGAAGTCCACAGCCACATCCTTGAATGTCACTCTCTCCTGAATCATCAAAAGTCATAGGCCATAGAGCTGAAAAACACTGCAGAGGTAAATAGTCTGATCCTCATTGATTTATAGGAGGAAACTTGAAACCCAGAGAAGGGACTTGCCCAATAGCCATGTCCTTTATGATTGCCAGACTGAACACCTGAAATCATTGTCATTAAGAGCCCAATGGAATTTTGAGAAAAGCATTTTATATGGTTATCAGTTGGAATAAATCTGAGAAATATCTTATTTTGCAATGTATCTTCTTGTGGAATCAGGGAGAAAATGTGTTCTATCTGTGAGGTGTGTGGATCTATGGAGAAGAAAGAGAGAAGGTGATGTGAAATTTCTTCCCTTTCAGAAGTGTGTGGTATATTTTAAAGAAAACTCTGTGAAGTCTTTATGAAAAGCTGAGATGCGATGGGGGAGTTTTATGAGATCTTTTAAAAAGGAACAAAGTTAAACATCTAGTTTGTTTCCTGAGAGCTTGAAGAAAGTCTTATCTGGATGAAAACATGAAGAGAATTCTAAAGAGATATTCATCAGATTCTGGACTGCATTGAGTGGTATGAGATGCTTTTCAGCCAAGTGAAGAAGAGTTATGTATTATTACATTGAGGGCTTGAGGTCACTCTGTGTATGTGTCATATCCAAAACAGTTTATACTTTTGTTTTATGATTGCTTTCATTTGTCCATGGTGTATATTCCTTAATTACAAAATTAATTACATAATAAAAAGAGTAACTGTGATGGAGAAGGGCAAGCTAGGTGGCATAGTGGATAGAGCACTGGGCTTGGAATCAGGAAGACTCATCTTTAATGAGTTCAAATATGGCCTTAGTCACTTAGTAGTTGTGTGACCCTGAGCAATTCACTTAACCTTGTTTATCTCAGTTTCCTCATCTGTACAATGATCTGGAGAAGGAAACAGCAAACTATTCCAGTATCTTTGTCAAGAAAAGCCCTAACGGGTTTACTAAGTGTTGAACATGAATGAAATGACCAAACAACAACCATGATGGAGGAAAGAGGGTTCCTTTATTGGTTAAAAAATAAAAGAAGCAATATTTAATTAGCTTGGGTTTTGTTTGAGCTAATTTATCAGAAAAGTTTAGCCAGTTTCTTTATGAGAAATAAATTATCTAAACACACTTCTAGAACTGTAGAAACTTGGGAAAACAAGAGTCAAAAGAATGAGTTTAGGGTCTGACTGATGGGTCATATACAGGAGAGGCTGGCCAGATCTGAGAATATTTTGATACTTGGGAGGGGTCATCTATATTTCTAGCCTTATACATTCACAACACATGTTTGGCCAATGAACTTGGAATCTGATGGTCTTCCATTTCAGTCATAAGCATAGGATTCACTTTATCAGAGACTCTGATGTTTGGGAACAATCTTCCATCCTGTACATAAAATTGCTCATTCATTTTTCATCATTGTGATTTCTTCTTTAAAAAATTTGATTTAGGGTTTTTTTGTAATCTATATTTCACTTTTCACTTCTTTATTCCATTATTTTACTTTAGAACAATTGAGAAATTTATTGCTCTTTTACACTTCTTGAGATTCCCAAGAATTTCTGAATCTTTTCTTTTCTCTAGGGTCCCCTGAGTCACTCCTTTTTCACTTAAGAATCAGACATGGAGAGGATTTGGGGAAGATGGTCAGAAAATTTCAAGTTCTCAAGATTTTCCTCCACAAAAGAAATAAAACAGCACCTCAGGGTGAACACAGAGCAGTTAAAATAAATAAGAGCAGGAAGTCCTCAAGGAATAATCAGGGAAAATCTGAAGAAAAATCCCAGGATGAGGCTTCCTTCCTGTGAAGAGTAAACACTTCCAGGGTAGGTCCTTGGTCAGCTTAAACAATAAGCAGCAAGTCCTGGCATTAGCTGGGTTGGGAGGCTGCCTCTGTCCCAACCCCAGGAACTTTTAACTCTAGGACAGTGAAGGGAGTTGGGTGTCTGAGCCAGGAAAAGTGGAGGGAACCTCTGCTGACAAGAAACAGTAGACTCAGCTGTGCTGTGGAGACCCCACAGGGGTTAGAAGGAACCAGGACACACCTGGTAAGTGCAGATACAGTGAGGTGGGGCTGCAGCTGACCGTGGGCATTTACAGGAGGCTGGAGGTCTTGATTTGAGTTCAAGGTCAGAGGGGAGAACTGAAGGAGGATCTAAGGCCAGAGGCACCATCCCCCATGCCCCAGGCCTAGAGATGATTACAAGAACTAAACTATTACAAAGAAATGCCCAGCCAAAGGAGAAAGAATCCAACCATATGGAGTTTCTATGAAAATACGAAAGACTGGAGTTCATCTTCAGAGGATGATACAGAAGCAAAGAAACTCTCTCCTACTCCAAAGAATACTGTCAAATGGTCACCTGCCCAAAAACAACTAATAGAACAACTTAAAAAAGACTTTAAAAATCAAAGGAGAGAGATTGAGGAAAAACTAAAAAGAAAAATAAGAAGAATCCAAGAAAAACAAGAAGGTTATGAAAAGAAAGTCAACCAATTAGAAAAGGAGATCCAGAATCTTAAGGAAGAAATTGACTCCTTGAAAATCAGAATTGGGCAAGGGGAAGCCAATAAAGTTATAAGAGATCAAGAAATAATAAAACAAAATATAAAGAATTTTTAAAAATAGAAGAGAATATAAAATATCTCATAATAAAAATAATTGATCTGGAGTACATATCAAGAAGAGAAAATATAAGAATAATCAGACTACCTGAAAGTTATGATAAAAAAAAATCATAAGAAATAATTAAAGAAAAATGTCCTGATACATTAGAAGAGGGGAAAGTAGAAACAGAAAAAAATTTACCAATCACCAACCTGAAAGAGATCCTATGAGGAAAACCCACAGGAATATTACAGTCAAATTCTGAAACCCCCAGCTCAAACACAAAATATTATGAGCAACAAGAAAAAAAAACAATTTACATATGATGGTGCCACAATTAGAATCACATAAGACCTAGCAGTGGTGACACCAAAAGACTACAGGCCTTGGAACACTATATATCAAAGAGCAAAAGAACTGCTGTTCTAGCTGAAAATATCACACCCAGTAAAGCTAAGCGTAATTCTGAACGAAAAAAAAAAAGACGTTTAATGAATTGTCAGACTTTAAGGATTTAAAAAAAAAACCTGAATTTAATAGAATATTTGACATATAAGGGACAAGAGAAATATAAGGTATATACCAGTGACCAATTACAAGGGACTCAATAAGGACAGACTGTTTACTTTTTATATATGTAAAATGTAAAACCCATGTCTAAGATTGTTATTAGTAATTGGATAGTTCATAAAAAAGATTGGGGTAGAACTGAGCATGATATGCCTTCAAAAAGCAAAATCATTCAGGAACAGCTAAAAAGAGTAAGTATCTTACACAAATGAGGTGCCAGAAGAACTGATACAGAGGAATTAGATGGGGGAGCAGGGCTGTTAGCTCTGGAAGCTTACTTTCATTGGGAATGGGTTCAAGAAGGAACAATACATATACATCTAGAAGAGTATAAAAGTCTTCTAAATTTAGAAAGAAATAAAATGCTAAGGGGATAAGGATGGGGGAGAAGATAAGAGAGGGATCTTCAGAGGGGAGGTTGAGGGAATAGGTTAAAGGGGGATGTAGAAGGGTGTTTAATGGTAATGGGAAGGTAAGGGAGGAGTTGTTGGAGGGGGTAGGTTGTTGGAGGAGGGCAAGGTAGCAGATAGAAGCAAAGTAGAGGAGTCAGGAGGGGTAGGAAATGAGATACACTCAACATAAAAACAAAGATTAGGGTTAGAATCTGTTAAGGAATGTATATATTTATATATGTAAATATGTATGCATATATGTATGCATGTGTATTTATGTATAGGTGTATATATACATATCTATCTATCTATCTATCTATCTATCTATAAATTTATCCACGCTTAATTGTAGTGTCTGGGAGGGGAAGGAATGAGAGAAGGAGAAAAAAGAGCAAAGTAAAAAGTGCACAGCATAGAACAAAAGAAAACTTACAAGGAAGTAAAGAAAAGATGGACAGTTTTCAACGAAATGCATAGTATTGATTATACAGGCAGGCTTTCTTGAAATGGACACTTATTACTGTATATTCTGAATCCTCTCACATTCTGCTGTACACATGACACACTTTTTTCTTGCCTTATTTTGTATATAAGTTTCAATATTTAAGTTCCTAATATGTTTCTTTTACTTTTTCGTATTGTGCATTTGTTTATTAAATAAAAAAAATTTTTTTAAAGAGTCAGACAGGACTGAAGGTACTGAACAACTTCTTAAAACACTCTATAAGCCTATAATCTGTACCCTGATTTGATTTGTCTTCCATACTCCAGTGCCATGCCCCACCTCGACCTTAATATCATCACTGCTACCAATGTAACAAGTTTTTTTTTTTTTCCAGGAAAAATTCTTTTCTATGCCACTGAGCTTTGGAGAAAAACTATCCCAAATGTCTCCATAGAAAGAGTTAGCTGGCTGCCAAAGGACAAATCACCAGGTGTGAGGCTTTCCTTGTCTCTTCAGATCTCTGTAAATTCCTGATAGGCACCAGCTTCCTGGTCACTCAGTCAAGAACCCTAGGTCCAATCTTCCACTACTAAGTGCATCACCCCCAATCCTCGTATCAAATCTGTAGTTGAACCCTGTCATGTTCACCCTTTCACTATCCCTGGAAAGCACTCCCACCTTTGTGAAGGCCCTCATCACCTCACACCTGGACTGCTGCAAGAGCTGCTGGGGAGAGTCTGATTGCCTCAACTCTCTTCCCACTTCAGTCCATCCCCCAGTCAGCTGTCAAACTGATAGAAAGGGTTGGGGGGGGGGGTGTCTGACCATGTTATACTCTCATTGCATAAATTACATAAATTGCTTCCTATTGCCCTCCAGAATCAAAAATAAAATCCTCTGTAGCATTCAGAGCCCTTCATAACCTGGTCCCCATTCAACCTTTCCAGTCTTCCTATAGCTTGTCTCCACATACTCTGGAATCCAGTGGCACTGCCCTTTCTGTGAGTTCCTCCCACAAGAAACGTTGTCCTGATTCTGGCTGTCTCCATGCCTGCCATGTCCTCCCTCATCTCCACCCAACTGAAAATTCCACCTTCTAGAAGAAGCCTCTCTACAAGCTGTGTAACCCTGGGCAAGTCACTTAACTCCTATTTCCTTGGGAGAAAAAAATGGAATCTTCCTTCATCCTCTCCATTCTAATGCCATCCCTCTGATCATGCCCTATGTGTCTGGTACATAGTGTGTTTGGCCATGGCTCTCTTCTCCCTTACTAGACTGAGGGCTTCTTGACAGCAGGGACTGTCTTTTGCCTTCTTTGTATCCGCACTGATTAGCTACTGTGAGGGTTTCAATCATACCCAATGGGCTGACTTTAGGCCTGCCATCAAGGACTGTTGATTCATCTTAAAGTAGTTAGGGAAGAAGCTTGACTGGCCTTTGTTGGGGTATTTTTGGCCTCTTGGATAAGAAGACCAGTATGATCGCCAGCATTTGACTGGGCATTCATGGCCACAGTAGAAGACAACCAACTCCGGTTGGGGATTATACAAAAAAGAGGCCAAAGTCAACAACTACAATAAAAAGACAGCTGCCTCATCTAGTTTGAAGAAAGAACAAGACTGAACAGAACCTTCTCAACCCATCCCAGAGGGGAAATGGGGACAGACTGGCTCTAGCAAAGTCTAAGAACTGAGGATGGCTGTCTAGGTAAATAGAAGAAAAGACCACATAGAATGAAGAAATAAAATGGGGTAAAAAGTCCAACAGGGTAAACTCAGGCCAGAACAATCCCATGAAAAAGTCAAGACTTGGGAAGAAAAGTTTTGGGCCCTAAGACTAAACTTCTCCTACCCCTGGATGTTGAATATCAACCCCTTAGCCACCATACAGCCTTCATGCAACCTCATTACTCCTTGGAATAATCTCTTGATCTCCATATCTCCCAAAGACTCTCCAGTAACTACTACAGTCAAAATATTTTGCATTAGAGAGCCTTACAGGTGTCATTTTGGTGTTCTGAAAATAGCTAGCACTTATATAGTGCTTTATGAATCTCATTTTTAGCATCACAAGAACTCTGGGAGGTAGCTGCTATCATCTCCATTTGAGAGGTTATTCCTATTTTATTTTTGAAAGTTGTTTACTATAAAAATATAGCAAGGACCAGAATACACAACCATCCCCAAAAGAGTCTGAGACACTGGACCACAAGGACATTCAGAGTCCAGGGGAAAGAGGGCCCATGCTTAGACCTCACATGGTCAATGGGTCATTCAAAGCTGCTGGATGAATCAAAATTCTCTTCTCTTTTCCCCAGTCTCTAGGAGGGTCCCCTGGGGTGTAGCTTTTTGCTGGGCTTCAGGGGTTATGGTTTTGTGTAGTTCTGAAGCTACCTTTTCTCTATGTGTCTGGTTCTTGGCTCCCAATTCTAGAGACAAAACCAAATGATCTTTCCTAAAGCCTTGAGGAAAATGGGAAGGAAAAAGGCACTGTCCCATGGATAATAAATAGGTTTTTTTCCATTAGAAAAAATCCCCCTCCTTTTCTTTCCTCTCTCCTCCACCCTCACTGAAAATAAATGAAAAACCAAGGCCCTGCTGTCCACCTGTATAATCATGTAAGCCCCACTTCTGTGTTGGCCACCTCTGGAGAAAAATAAATGGAAAAGAAATGAGTGACATGGAAGAAAGAATCAATGAGTTAACAGCTTGGCACAAGGGTACAAAACCTTGGCCATATAGACCAAATAGAAGTCACAAGGCAATAACAAATATTAAAACAAATTCAAGAGGTAAAAAAAAAAAAACCAGAAGAAAATGTAAGGTATATCATAGTAAAAACAACTTACAGAGAAAACAGAGCAAGGTAAAATTTAAATTACATTGGACTATCTGAATGCCATAAAAAAAGGAACCTGGACATAAGATTTCAAGAAACCTTAAAACTGCACAGATGTCTTACAACCAGAGCACAATGTCAAAATAAACCACAGATTACTTCCTAAAAGAAATCTCTGAATGAAAACTTCCAGAAACATGGTAATCAAAGCATGGAACTTCCAGTTGAATAAGGAAAATACAGCAAGCATCCAGAAAGAAATAATTGAAGTACCAAGGAGCCACAGTTAGGATCACACAGAATTTGGCAATAATTATCATTAAAGAGCACAGAGCTTGGAATAGATTACTCCAGAAGGTAAAGAACATGGTCTTATAGCCAAGAGTAATTTACCCAACAAAACTGAGTGTAATGATATGGGGGGACGTAACCCTCAAAGAAAGGACTTCCAAGCATTCTTGATGAAAAGATCATAACTGCAGAGAACTTTTGAAGTTCAAACACAAGTGAAGAGAAACATAAATAAGAAAAGAAAGATGAACTAGCCTATGGGAGTAAAAAAAAAAAAGATAAACTACTTATATCCAAATATGGGGAGGTGATATGTGTCCCCTCTGATCTCTCTCAGGGCTCATAGAGGGAATCAAATTAGAGAAGACCTTGGAGAGGTTCTGTTATGTCTTGATCTTAAGGAAAAGATGGAAAGAGAGGAAGAGGGATACACTGAGGTGGGTGGATGGAAAGGAGGGTTAGGAAATATTATCTCATGTAATCTCATGTATATCTCATGTAATATTATCTCATGGGGCACAAGTACACATCTATACAAACAAGGAGAAGGGAGTGGCTGGGAGCATCTGATGCCTGAAACTTAGTCCTCTAGTCAAAGGAAGGAAGAATGCATATAACACAGAGTTGGGTACAGAAATATATTTTACTAACTAGTGAAAAGGAAGGAAAGGAAAGAAAGGAGAGGGGGAATTAGAATGAGGATACACTGAGGGAATAGGCCTAAGCAAAATAAATTCAAAGGATGTATAAGATTATTTCTAAATCTTTTTGAGGTGGCAAAAAAAGGAAATCTGAGGGATTATTCATAAATGGAGTATGGATGAATAAGTAAAGTTCATAAATGTAATAGAATACTACTGCATTGAACATGAATTAGCATAGTGACCAACGAAGACTCCAGAGGGCCAAGGATGAAGAAACATTCTGCCTACCACCTAGAGGTGAAGGAGTCAGATACAGAATGAGAAATATTTTTTAGGACATAGGAACTGTGTTTTTTTTTTTTCAGATCGACTATACATTGTGTGTAATGGGTTTTGTTTTTCTTATGTTCTTAATGTGGGGGAGAGAACAGGTGGGAGGATTAGAAGGTTGATCTTGGCTAATACAAATGTGTGTATTCATATATATGTGTGTATACACACACTGGAACTCTGATCAATGCAATGATCAAGCAATTCCTGAGGACTCATGATGACATATTGCCAACCTCTTGATAGAGAGGTGATACTCAGAGTGCCAGTTGATATAATTTTCTTTAGATATAATCCATGAGAAATTTTGTTTAGCTTGACTACATATATTCTTGTAATAGGGGTTAGGTTTTCTTGCTTTCTTAATGGGGTGGGGTGGTAGAAAGGGAAGGAAGAGAAGGCTAATTTCTGCTGTAAAAAAATTTGTATTTAAAAAATAAAGTAAAAAATATTTTCCTCCAAATATTTCTGAATATATAAGTAAAAATAAGATGAGGATAATGATACCTACCTTCCAGTGCTAGTTGTGAGGATCACATGAGACATGGGTAAGGTGCTTAACTCAGTGCCTGGCACTTACTAGGTGGATGATAATAAATGCTGGTTTTCTTCCTTCAGGTAGTCTTGAAATCAGACTGACCATTCACCTGATGGCTGTCAAAGGTAGCACGATCCTACTTGTGAAAGGGCCACTGTCTCCTGGAGTTCTGTCCTTCTCCTTTCACCTGGTTAGGCCAGTTTTATTTTTTCTTTCCCTGAAAGGTGACA
>NW_020954876.1:910515-1020320 GCF_900497805.2 Vombatus ursinus
TCTGATTGCCTCAACTCTCTTCCCACTTCAGTCCATCCCCCAGTCAGCTGTCAAACTGATAGAAAGGGTTGGGGGGGGGGGTGTCTGACCATGTTATACTCTCATTGCATAAATTACATAAATTGCTTCCTATTACCCTCCAGAATCAAAAATAAAATCCTCTGTAGCATTCAGAGCCCTTCATAACCTGGCCCCCATTCAACCTTTCCAGTCTTCCTATAGCTTATCTCCACATACTCTGGAATCCAGTGGCACTGCCCTTTCTGTGAGTTCCTCACACAAGAAACGTTGTCCTGATTCTGGCTGTCTCCATGCCTGCCATGTCCTCCCTCATCTCCACCCAACTGAAAATTCCACCTTCTAGAAGAAGCCTCTCTACAAGCTGTGTAACCCTGGGCAAGTCACTTAACTCCTATTTCCTTGGGAGAAAAAAACGGAATCTTCCTTCATCCTCTCCATTCTAATGCCATCCCTCTGATCATGCCCTATGTGTCTGGTACATAGTGTGTTTGGCCATGGCTCTCTTCTCCTTTACTAGACTGAGGGCTTCTTGACAGCAGGGACTGTCTTTTGCCTTCTTTGTATCCCCACTGATTAGCTACTGTGAGGGTTTCAATCATACCCAATGGGCTGACTTTAGGCCTGTCATCAAGGACTGTTGATTCATCTTAAAGTAGTTAGGGAAGAGTCTTGATTGGCCTTTGTTGGGGTATTTTTGGCCTCTTGGATAAGAAGACCAGTATGATCGCCAGCATTTGACTGGGCATTCATGGCCACAGTAGAAGACAACCAACTCCAGTTGGGGATTATACAAAAAAGAGGCCAAGGTCAACAACTACAATAAAAAGACAGCTGCCTCATCTAGTTTGAAGAAAGAACAAGACTGAACAGAACCTTCTCAACCCATCCCAGAGGGGAAATGGGGACAGACTGTCTCTAGCAAAGTCTAAGAACTGAGGATGGCTGTCTAGGTAAATAGAAGAAAAGACCACATAGAATGAAGAAATAAAATGGGGTAAAAAGCCCAACAGGGTAAACTCAGGCCAGAACAATCCCATTAAAAAGTCAAGACTTGGGAAGAAAAGTTTTGGGCCCTAAGACTAAACTTCTCCTACCCCTGGATGTTGAATACCAACCCCTTAGCCACCATACAGCCTTCATGCAACCTCATTACTCCTTGGAATAATCTCTTGATCTCCATATCTCCCAAAGACTCTTCAGTAACTACTACAGTCAAAATATTTTGCATTAGAGAGCCTTACAGGTGTCATTTTGGTGTTCTGAAAATAGCTAGCACTTATATAGTGCTTTATGAATCTCATTTTTAGCATCACAAGAACTCTGGGAGGTAGGTGCTATCATCTCCATTTGAGAGGTTATTCCTATTTTATTTTTGAAAGTTGTTTACTATAAAAATATAGCAAGGACCAGAATACACAACCACCCCCAAAAGAGTCTGAGACGCTGGACCACAAGGACATTCAGAGTCCAGGGGAAAGAGGGCCCATGCTTAGACCTCACATGGTCAATGGGTCATTCAAAGCTGCTGGATGAATCAAAATTCTCTTCTCTTTTCCCCAGTCTCTAGGAGGGTCCCCTGGGATGTAGCTTTTTGCTGGGCTTCAGGGGTTATGGTTTTGTGTAGTTCTGAAGCTACCTTTTCTCGATGTGTCTAGTTCTTGGCTCCCAATTCTAGAGACAAAACCAAATGATCTTCCCTAAAGCCTTGAGGAAAATGGGAAGGAAAAAGGCACTGTCCCATGGATAATAAATAGGTTTTTTTCCATTAGAAAAAAGTCCCCCTCCTTTTCTTTCCTCTCACCTCCACCCTCACTGAAAATAAATGAAAAACCAAGGCCCTGCTGTCCACCTGTATAATCATGTAAGCCCCACTTCTGTGTTGGCCACCTCTGGAGAAAAATAAATGGAAAAGAAATGAGTGACATGGAA
Organism: Vombatus ursinus; assembly: GCF_900497805.2. Classification (NCBI taxonomy): domain Eukaryota; kingdom Metazoa; phylum Chordata; class Mammalia; order Diprotodontia; family Vombatidae; genus Vombatus; species Vombatus ursinus. The sequence goes on from NW_020954876.1 coordinate 912,466, forward strand.
GAAAGAATCAATGAGTTAACAGCTTGGCACAAGGGTACAAAACCTTGGCCATATAGACCAAATAGAAGTCACAAGGCAATAAAAAATATTAAAACAAATTCAAGAGGTAAAAAAAAAAACCAGAAGAAAATGTAAGGTATATCATAGTAAAAACAACTCACAGAGAAAACAGAGCAAGGCAAAATTTAAATAACATTGGACTATCTGAATGCCATAAAAAAAGGAACCTGGACATAAGATTTCAAGAAACCTTAAAACTGCACAGATGTCTTACAACCAGAGCACAATGTCAAAATAAACCACAGATTACTTCCTAAAAAAAATCTCTGAATGAAAACTTCCAGAAACATGGTAATCAAAGCATGGAACTTCCAGTTGAATAAGGAAAATACAGCAAGCATCCAGAAAGAAATAATTGAAGTACCAAGGAGCCACAGTTAGGATCGCACAGAATTTGGCAATAACTATCATTAAAGAGCACAGAGCTTGGAATAGATTACTCCAGAAGGTAAAGAACATGGTCTTATAGCCAAGAGTAATTTACCCAACAAAACTGAGTGTAATGATATAGGGGGGATGTAACCCTCAAAGAAAGGACTTCCAAGCATTCTTGATGAAAAGATCATAACTGCAGAGAACTTTTGAAGTTCAAACACAAGTGAAGAGAAACATAAATAAGAAAAGAAAGATGAACTAGCCTATGGGAGTAAAAAAAAAAGATAAACTACTTATATTCAAATATGGGGAGGTGATATGTGTCCCCTCTGATCTCTCTCAGGGCTCATAGAGGGAATCAAATTAGAGAAGACCTTGGAGAGGTTCTGTTATGTCTTGATCTTAAGGAAAAGATGGAAAGAGAGGAAGAGGGATACACTAAGGTGGGTGGATGGAAAGGAGGGTTAGGAAATATTATCTCATGTAATCTCATGTATATCTCATGTAATATTATCTCATGGGGCACAAGTACACATCTATACAAACAAGGAGAAGGGAGTGGCTGGGAGCATCTGATGCCTGAAACTTAGTCCTCTAGTCAAAGGAAGGAAGAATGCATATAACACAGAGTTGGGTACAGAAATATATTTTACTAACTAGTGAAAAGGAGGGAAAGGAAAGAAAGGAGAGGGGGAATTAGAATGAGGATACACTGAGGGAGTAGGCCTAAGCAAAATAAATTCAAAGGATGTATAAGATTATTTCTAAATCTTTTTGAGGTGGCAAAAAAAGGAAATCTGAGGGATTATTCATAAATGGAGTATGGATGAATAAGTAAAGTTCATAAATGTAATAGAATACTACTGCATTGAACATGAATTAGCATAGTGACCAACGAAGACTCCAGAGGGCCAAGGATGAAGAAACATTCTGTCTACCACCTAGAGGTGAAGGAGTCAGATACAGAATGAGAAATATTTTTTAGGACATAGGAACTGTGTTGTTTTTTTTTTTTTCAGATCGACTATACATTGTGTGTAATGGGTTTTGTTTTTCTTATGTTCTTAATGTGGGGGAGAGAACAGGTGGGAGGATTAGAAGGTTGATCTTGGCTAATACAAATGTGTGTATTCATATATATGTGTGTATACACACACTGGAACTCTGATCAATGCAATGATCAAGCAATTCCTGAGGACCCATGATGACATATTGCCAACCTCTTGATAGAGAGGTGATATTCAGAGTGCCAGTTGATATAATTTTCTTTAGATATAATCCATGAGAAATTTTGTTTAGCTTGACTACATATATTCTTGTAATAGGGGTTAGGTTTTCTTGCTTTCTTAATGGGGTGGGGTGGTAGAAAGGGAAGGAAGAGAAGGCTAATTTCTGCTGTAAAAAAATTTGTATTTAAAAAATAAAGTAAAAAATATTTTCCTCCAAATATTTCTGAATATATAAGTAAAAATAAGATGAGGATAATGATACCTACCTTCCAGTGCTAGTTGTGAGGATCACATGAGACATTGGTAAGGTGCTTAACTCAGTGCCTGGCACTTACTAGGTGGCTGATAATAAATGCTGGTTTTCTTCCTTCAGGTAGTCTTGAAATCAGACTGACCATTCACCTGATGGCTGTCAAAGGTAGCACGATCCCTACTTGTGGAAGGGCCACTGTCTCCTGGAGTTCTGTCCTTCTCCTATCACCTGGTTAGGCCAGTTTTATTTTTTCTTTCCCTGAAAGGTGACAAAGCTCTCCCAAGGACCTGACTTACATAGTGGGCAAAGGCTCCATGTGCCTCCCTTCAAGTAGTATTCTGAGGGTCTCTGGACAAACTAGTATGGCTGCCTGGCAAACTAAAGGCATAAAAGTCTGCCCATGTGAAATCAGGGTCCTTCCCATATGACAGATTTCCCCAAATGGCACACTGTCACACCTTGCTTTGCTGACTAGATGAGCTCCCACATGGAGGTAAGGAGATATTTGTCTACTCAAGCTAAAAAACTCTCATATCCCTGTTGAATGTCCTTTTTATACTATACTTAAATACAACTCCTTTTTTTTGTTGAATGACCTAAGAATGTTTGATTTTTGTTTAACATCTAAACTGAGTATTGACTTGAGTCAGTTCCATCCATTCCTTTCCCAGGTCAATCTAGGACCTCTCTAACCTATAGAAGAGTAAAAATTTCCAAGAAATTGTCTGAGGTACCTTGACACACTAACTTGACTCTGTCCATCCTTCCTTTTCTCCTTTTTGCTCTCATGGTCTCTGCCAGTGCATGGGACACTCTGCATAGAGCAGAACAAATTATACCACCAGGAAACCAATATGTATAGTAATATGGTAGGTGGTGAAGCTAATCCTGGTGCCCAGGACCAATAGAGGCAAGGATGAGAATCCCAGGAGCCTCTTTTACACAGTAGAGAAGTCATCTGTCATTCAATCACTGTGCCAGGGTAGGTCTTAGAAACACAGGAGCAGCAAGATGGCCCCAGAGCAGTCTGTACAAGAAATCTTGGGCTTGGATATTGTCAATGGAATTTTAAATGTGGTCCAGACTGGACCAGTCTCTAACCTGGGAAACTGAAGCCAAACAAGGAAACCAGAGGCCGGTGTGTCAGAAATCAAATAGTGATTTAATTAGAGAGTGAGGAAAATGCTTGCAAGCAGAAGTCTCCTACTCACCCCCACACCTTGAGAAGGATGGCTCAACGTGCTGGGATACAGACAAGGCTTATATACATGCCAGAAGTTGGACCACAACACAATCATTCTTAGGTCTTGACTAAGCAGTTCCCATGGTTGGCATTTCTTGGCTTGGATCTGTCTCATGGGAACAGCCTCTCAAGTCCTAAGGGTTGTCACACCTTTTGATTATTCAGCAGGGTACAGAACTAGAGTTATCATGGCAGGAATAGGGATGCAGTGCCTCCTTCAGTTTACTTGGCAGTTACAAGAAATAGGGATTGTGGGCATGTCAATAGATATGATGGATGGCTTTAGGCTGCAGAACATTGGCTCCCAGGTCCCTGAGAAATAGGGGGAGCTCCAACAAATCTAAACAGTTATTTATTAATATGAAAATCATAAATCCCTCAGTAAACACCTGGTGCTGGTCCAAGCAATACATGTTGCTGGAGGATAAGACCATACAGGGTGCAAAGGATTGCTGTTATGCCAAGCTCAGGGCACAGCATGTTTGCTGGGTCTTAGCTCTGGGAAATAGGGTGTTTCTAAATACCTTGACAACATCTAGGGCCTTTCTGAATGCTCATTGAGTTGACCTAAGAACTGTTAACAGACAGGGGTTCAGAGGGATCTGAGAAGTCGTGTGTGACCTGAGGTAGGGGGACCATGAACAGCACCAGGAGCACAATTTCTGCTCTGATGATAGCACATTAAAAAACAATAGCTGGGGGAGCCTTCAGGGCTCTGCTCCAGGTCTGTCCAGACAAGATTCAGGGTGAAGACTTTTCCTGGGGGGAACTTCAGTTGCTGCATGGGAGAGCTTGGCCACAACAAACAAAGAAGAGGGGGGAAAGTGTGTGTGTGTGTGTGTGTGTGTGTGTGTGTGTGTGTGTGTGTACGATACTAGGCAGTCATTAAGAAAGCAAAAATATGATCCCTTGGTAATAGAGACTAGTGAGTGAAGTGGTCACCCTTGTTAGACAGCTATAATGAGGGAGAACTTAAAAACAAACAGGGGAGGGCAGCATGGGGGGGAGCAGTGCTCAATATATCAAGGACCCAATGAATCAGTTTAAAACATGGAAAAGAGCAGGGTAGTGTTGTTACCACTGCATTCAATTTCATGCCTATTTTTGTACAGAAATGATCCCTAAAGCAGGCATTGCCAGTTTCATAGACCATCCTCTATGTCTATGGAAATGACTGGATTGCTGATGTTGGCCAAGTCTGTGGATTGACTGCACTCACCTGGGCTGGGGCTTGGCTGCTCCCAGGAGCCATTCTCTCTCAATCCAGGCTCCCTGTGTAGGTAGCAAAGTAACCAAAGTGACTCCATTTTGTAAAGTCCCTTCATCTTATCCCTGGACCTTATCTACCCCAGGCATCTGCTTCCCCCACCCTTTATGGCCCCACCAATAGAGCAGCAGCCAACACTCTCACTAACCGATGTCCCAAGTAATCATGGGATGTTCTAATTCTATGCCTTTCTGATGACCATGAGACAGCCTGGAGCCACCTGGAAAGTCCTTTCCTTCTTTCCTTCTGCACAGAAAGCCCATCTGCCCCACCTGTAATCTTAATGCTAGGCTGACTGCCTTGGTGCTCATACTCCGGGTGTTTGCTGTTTGTTGGGCCTCGTAATAAAACTTCTAACTTCCCTCCAGCTTTAGTGTCTGGATTTGACCCAATACCTTCTTGGGGTAGGTTTTGTTCCTCTGCAGACTGAGCTGGGGAGGGAGATGGATCCCAGAGAAGAGCTCTTTCTCCCCTCTTCATAGGCAGGAGGCTGCCCAACTGGAATTTACAGAGGGCAAGGACCCATAGGAGTTAGGAAGACCCAGGCCTTGCCCTCAGGGAAAGGACTCCAACCTGTAGAGGGAGGGAAGCAGCAGGGAGGGTCAGGGTAGGAAATGAAGCCGATCTCAAAAGGAAAACTACTTCCCTCCTCTTACTTCTCTTCTGCACCCCTCTTTTCCCCCATCCTCCTACAGAGCCCTCAGAGGAAGATGAAGCTTGGGATCCCAGACAGGATGAGACCAGTCAGAGTCTCAATGACCCCTGAGACAGAGCTCTCCCTGGAACTGATCCTCTGCCCTCCCTGCATCCCCTCTCCTCAATTAACACACATTATTTAAACAATAGACTGACTGCTAGATCTAGCAGGGAGGGAGGTTAGGGAAGGCTGAGGAAGGGGAGGGCTCTGGAATGGAGCAGCCAAGGAAAGCCCGAGACTGGGAGACAAAACCCAGGCTGGGATCCAGCCGCCTGTGTGGGACCTGAGAGCTCTTAAAGATGTGGGGCTGGGGGAGCAGGAGGCCTGGGGCAGGGGAGCAGGGGTGGGATCTGGGAGGCAGGATAGTCTAACCCTGACCCTAAATGCCTCCGACTTTAACCCTAAATGCTTATGACAGGGAGGTCAGGGACACTTGATTGGAAGAAGTGTTCCAAATGGACATTAAGCTTGGGCAGGTAAGGATGACTGTGTCCTGAGGTCTAGCTAGGATCTGGGGAGGATGCTCAGGACCCTCTGGTACAGCTTAGGCTTGGAATCCCTCCAGGGAGCCAAACGGCTGGGATCTGATAGGGAACCAGCCCAAGAGGCACAGATTCAGATAAGGCGGATCAGGAAAGAGCTTTGGTTCCTGCCTCCGAGGTGGGGCTTGAGGCAGGAGGTAGGACTTGTGGATACTTACAGGGACTGGGAGTGAAGGCAGGATTCTTATGGGCAAAATCTGAAGTTTGGGAAAGTGTGACCCAATGAGAAATCTCGGGCGGGGGGGTGGGGGGGGGAAGGTCAGCCAGGATGTTTAGGAAGTGATTGGGAGTCTGGAAAAGTTTTAGGGGCAGGGAGCTGGTCCGGTAGCCAGGCCTGGGAGGCCTGCTTCTGGCAGACCTGGGGAATGAGACCCAATGGCAAGGACAGCAAACAAAGGTCAGGATGTAAGTGGGAACACTGGCTCAGACCTACCTGGGATCTGCATGCACAGAGTGGGCTTCTGGAAGGCAGAGCGATCTTAGGTCCCAGGGAAGGCAGAGAGAACTCAGGTCAAAAGGAAAAAGGAGAGAATCCGAGCTCCAGGGAAGGCAGAGCAGTCTCAGCTCAAAGACTTCCTGTTTCCCACCAGCCCACTCTGATCCTCCTAGTCTCAAGGACACCACCCAGTCCAACCCTTGAGGCCCCCAGGATGGCTGAGCCCTTTCCTCCAATCACACCCAGGGCCAGAACTCAAGGACCCTGACTGCCTCTCCTTCCCAAGCCCACCCCTCCATCACGTGGAAAGCCTTCTCCAATGCAATGATCCCCTCTTCCCCTTAAACTCCTCCCAGACTCCAAACTCCACCCCAGTGCTCCAACTCCACCTGGGCCACCCACCCACCAGGCTGGTCATCTCTGAGAGCTCCTCCCCCCCAGTGCCTCCCCCACCTCCCTCCCTCCCAGACTCACCCCCTCCTCCTTCTGAGCAGAAACACTGCCTTGATCCAACTGCAGCCCCAGACTAAGTGAAAGTGATGGACTCTACACTTTGAGGAGCTGGTAGCAAATGGCTCTCAGGAAAATTAGGATCTATATACCATTTGCAACTGTAAATCCAGATTGGATCAGACTGAGTTTCTCCCAGTGAGAAATCCAGTTCTCCCTTTGTAATTGTGATGTTTGACCCTCTGCAAAAATATCAGACCTTAAGGGTAAATACACTTAAAATTCAGCATTGAGGCAATGTGATGAGGAACTGTAAGAATAAGAATTGAAGGTAATTGGGTCAGAATTACTCAATTCTACTCTGAATGCAGTCTAGAGTGTCAAATTGAGAGATGAATGAAGTGAATTTTTTAGGTAAGATAATTCACAAATGAACTGAATTGATGTCATTTAGCAATTTTTCATGTTTTAAATCTATAACACTGTTTATGTTATTATGCTTCTGATTTTTCTCCTGTTGGAATGTTTGGGAAACCATTGCATAAAATGCTGTAATTTGAAAAATAATTTCTAGAGGGTGATACAATTGTATTCTTGGAAATTGATCTCCTCAGCAATTTGAAACTATGCCCAAAGGGCTATAAAATTGTTCATACCCCTTGATCCCGCAATACCACTACTAGGTCTGTATCCCAAAGAGATCATAAAAATGGAGAAAAGACCCACATGTACAAAAATATTCATAACTGCTCTTCTTGTGGTGGTAAAGAATTGGAAATTTAGGGGATACCCATCAGTTGGGGAATGGCTGAACAAGTGTGTTAGAAATACGCTTGACACCTAAAATTTAGTATCAAGAAAGTTAATTACAGAGAAAGTCCAGAGGATTAGACGTTTCTGGCCAGAAGCAGGCTCCACCCCTCTTAGGGAGGGATAGGCCCTGAGCACAAGGGCAAGCATGCTTTTATACATTCAAATTTGGCATGAAACCTCCCAGGCCCGGATTGGTCCATTCCTTCCCGAGTTACACCCCTCCTTACATGTTTCCCCTTGATATGCTCAAGTATGTTCCCCCTCCCGAGGTCATACATCCCATGACTCGTTAATGAGGCTCTCATTTTATGCGGGGTGTGGCAGATAATAGTAATGAAGTTCATTAAGCAGGCGCACTAACATTTTTCAGGTGTCCTCAGGTTGACCCTAACTGGTCTGAGCTGGCTCGACCCTTATCTTGAATTTGGAGTCTTTTTAGAGCCATCAACTTACTTCTTATTGCTTGAGCCCTCACCCACCTACAGTGTACTGCTTCCTGGAATAGTTCTTTGAATCTCCGCGTTATTCTCCTTCTCTATGGAAATATGACTCTCACAATTCCCTCCTCTTTTTCTCAATAAGAATTATATTTCCACACTTTTTGTTCTTTCCTCAAAGTGTTTTAACATTAGTTCGAATTCTTCATCAGAGGGTGAGGAATGGTCATTAACTGGCTCAATCATCATCCTAACTCCTGTTACCTGAATTCCCAGAACCGGTCCCACTGAGGTACTTTTCAATGGAATTTTGGGGACTTAATATGGGAGAAGGAAGGGAGGAGTTGACTGACTCATTGACAAAGTAAAAAGGGGCCAGTTCCCTTATTAAGTGCAGATACAGAGACCCAAAAGGAACCATAAATTGTCCATTTAAAGCTTCAGAAGTCTCTTCTCATACAGCTGACACTCTGGACATCATCTGGTGAAGTCTTCTTTTTTGTCTAAGTGCTGTTCAAACAGTGTCCAGCAGACTCTCCTCCTGCAGAGATCCTCCTTCTTGTGTCCACTCTCCTACAAGATTGATCTCAACACTATTTTAAATTACCTTGCTAATAACCAAGGCAAATAATGAAAATCAACTCAACCCCTATGTCTTCACCATTACAAGATCAAAATGGAAACTTTGTCCAATTGTCATGTTTCAGAAAACTCAAATTAAAAAAAATTAGAACCTAGCCTTACACTCTGCATTACTTCGAGTTTTATACCTTGCATTAGTTGACTATTCATTCCTATTTATATTCCCCATCAGGAAGATGAGATTCCATTAAGGAATTAGTAACAGACTCCAATCCATAGTAGTTAATTTAAAACCACTGCATATCAAATAACAAAACACTCCCAACTTCTAGTCATGTACAAATAAAAAATCCTTAATTAAAATAGATGCTTTTTTCAAGGCATTTACAAGATAAGCCATAAGTTATTCCTCTTTAACATTAATTGTAACAAACTGAGACAACTTTACCATTAACTAAGTATTAACTAAGTCACAGAATAATATCCTAGTTCCACAGTGTCCTGGTCTAATTATCCCCTAATGATAGGGGATGGGCAAGCCGAGACCCTCATCCCTTTCCCCAGAAAGAATCTGGCTCCCATCAGTCCATGGGCCCCAACTCCTCATCTTCCTTTGAAAGCCCTAGCCCCACCCCTGGTCACCCAAAGTTTCTTCAGTGTATGCAAGATCTCACCAACCGTCATATAACCAGCATTGTTGGGCAAGCTGGCATGTCACCCTCTGGGAGGTATGCATAGAGGCCCTTGAGCCCAGTGGGTGTGCCGGCCACGCTGTGCACTCTCCTCCTATAAGGAGCAGGCTGCCAGAGTCATACTACTTACAAGTCTTCGGTGCCCATCTGGATAAACACACAGAGACGAGCCGATCAGGACATGCCAACACTCGAGCTTTATTCAGAGGCCATCACAGCAAAGCCAAGCAGGAAGGCCAGAGCAAGAGAGTAGGAGCAAAAGAGAGAGAGCTCCAAGCTCTACTGTTCCTTAAGTACCTACTTAGCCCCTCCTTCTCAGCCCGCCTACTAGTCATTGATTGTAGGATCAGATACCGGAAGGGGATGTCTAGGTTTAGCGCACCAAGGGAGAGGAAGTGACGCAGGAGGCTAGGACCGGATACAGGAAGGAGGCGTCTAGGTTAGAGCTGTACCTAGGGAGAGGACGTGACCCAGAAAGTCAGGCCCAGATACCGGGAGGAGGTGTCTGGGGTCAGTGCTACACAAAGGGAAAGTACGTGACCCAGGAAGTCAGGAAGGAGACGTCTGGGGTTAACGTTGCACCTAGGGAAGAGGACTAGACAAAGGAACTCGTTCTCTGACATCCCACTCCCACGTGGCACAGCCCCCTGCCTCAGGAGCACGTACTCCGGCTACTTCCTTGTATTCTGTTCCTTCCCCAGCTTATCACAGCTCCACATAGCACTGCCCACTGCCTCAGGAGCATGAGCTCTGGTTACTTCTCCGTATCCAGTTCCCATCCCAGTTCACCACAACTCCATCTAGCACAGCCCCTGCCTCGGGAGTGTGAGCACCGGTTACTTCCTGATATCTTGTTCCTACCCCATCTTGCCACAACTCGCACTTGGCAGTAGCCAACATCAGACAGTCCCTCACAATTCCCCCTTTTTGTTTACTTGAGGGGGCAGAGACGGGGTCTCAATACTAGGCCTTCGGTTCTGAGTGCCTCTATAGAACCTCTAAGAATCCTAAGGAAACCTCCTAATATAGTGGGTAGTAACAATAAATGTATAAATGCAAAAAGAGCTATAAATGCCCAATGTGTTACAAGGGAGGGGATGGGGAAGGAGGTATGCTTAATCCAATTGCTAAGGTGATGAACAATATCATCAGTCTTGTGCTGGTGCCAAGTGTCAGATATGTTCCATGCCAGTGTAATTAACACCTGTAAAGCCTGGAGTACAGAGGAAAGATTTGTAGCCTGGATCTGGGAAAGGGCACGGGTATCATTACACCAAATAGAAAAGAAAGGGAGAGTGTCATTTATGCTTTGTGAAAGGGTGTCACAAGTGGCATTATGGTTTAAGGGTGTTACACAAATGGATCAATATCAGCCATCGCATGGCAACTGCTGTCTCAATTCCAGCCACATAAGTTCATTCCCAATGTCCTGAGTAGCCAAAGCTATTTTATGAATCTGCTCTTCCAGCTGCTGATCAATATCAGCCTGCACTTGGAGGGCTTGGGCGAATTTATTGGCCAGTTCCTCTATTTTTGAGGCAAGCAATTGCTGTCCACTATATAAGTCCTGTATCTGGAACTCCTCAAAGATGGATGCTGCCAACACCAAGTGCCCCCAGACATTCTCTCTTGTGTCCCAGGGCACTGGAGCTGACGCAACCTGTGGCAAAGTCCTGATCGCGCAAAAAGTGAAAACAGTTTACTCAGTTTAGTCATCCTAACTGTCTTTTCTTTCTGCTCTCTCTGAATTTTCTGTTGACTGTGTTTCTTCTCCCATCCTTGTTGTCTCTCCCGGGGCTTCTTCAACTCGTTTTGTTCTTCTTTCTGGTACCCAGCGGCTCTGGCCATCAGGATCTGTAAGACAGAAATACCCCGGCCCTCTCCACAACACTACAGATGGGCCTTGCCAGTTTCCCTCATCGTCCTTCCAGAGGACTTTCTGGTTAAGGGATGGTGCATGTAGTGCTGTTTTTAAGGGGCCAGTTGAATTGCAAGTGGGTGGTGTTATTAGCTGTAGCATGCTAGGGGATAGGCCCATGTCTCTATCTAGACAGAGAAAATTGTATGTATATAAAGCTTTATCCACGTCTGCTTGGGTAGGCCACCGCCCGGAGCCCCGACCTCCCACTCCCCCTTTTTGTTTACTGAGGGTAGCTTTCAAGGTACGATGCGCTCGCTCAACAATAGCCTGACCTGTGGGGTTATAGGGGATCCCTGTAACATGCTTAATGCCAAAGGATGTAAAGAAGGCAGTCATTTGTGTAGATAAATAGGCAGGCCCGTTGTCAGGTTTAATGACATGAGGGATCCCCACAGAGGGGAAGCAATGGTACAGATGCTTAATAACTGATGGGGTGATCTCCTTACTGGATACAGTGGCCATTATAAAATTGGAAAAAGTATCAATGAAGACATGGATAGTGACGCGGCCAAGGTGAGTAACATCCATTTGCCACAAGTCATTGGGAAAAAGCCCTCATGGGTTAATCCCCTTTCTGGGTGGAGGGAGGAGAAAAGGAACACAGCGCACACATTGCCTCACAATTTGTCAAGCCTGTTCACGAGTTAAACCATACAGGCATCTCAGGGAGCTCGCTGGTAGGTGTAAAAAATCATGGGCTTGTTCAGGAGGGGTGAGGACTGGCAGTAGGGAGCACTGTAAAGCACGATCCGCTATGTCATTGCCCTCAAAAATGCCTCCTGAGGTGGACTGATGAGAATAAACATGGAGAATATAGAGGGGGTTGTTTCACTGCAACAAAATTTGCTGTAGCTCACTCAGGAGAAAGGATATGGTGGAATTATGAGGTTGGAGGACAGCGTCCTCTATGTATCTAAGAACCTTTACTGCATATAGACTATCGGAGATTATGTTTATAGGCTCAGGATATTTACGGCAAGCATGGAGGATGGCAAAGAGCTCATTTTTCTGGGTAGAGCCATAGGGGGTTTCTAATACTGTTATTTCCTTGGAGGCCTCATGATAAATAGAGGCCTTTCGGTTTTTTGTAGCATCAGTGAAAACATTTGGGCCTTGAACAGGTTCTCCCATAACCTTTCATTGGGGGAGTACTAAGGTTATTTGCTCTAGCATGGGGAGTAGCAGGCAGGAGGAATGGGGACTTATCTCGGCCCATTGGGAACAACATGCCCAAGACCAATAGGTTTGCATAATGGCTTCTCGCTGTCCAGGTTCAAAAATCGAGTAAAGTAAAGGTCGCTGCCCAGACAAGTGGACAGCCCTTTGTACGGCAGCTAAGGCTAGTTCCCCTAACATCTCATAATAATTTGGCAGTACCTTGTGAGCCTTTTTTGCATATACAAATTCTAATAATTTGGGACCTTGGTGTATAACACAAAAAGGGCTCTGTTGATTGACCAAGGAGACCTCTATTGTACCTTTGGGGTCCCATCTGGCGGTCTGGGCCTGGGCAGCAAGTGAGAGTATTTGGGACACTGCCGCCTTAGCAGCAGGAGTCCATGCCCGAGGGGAGTTCAAATCTGAATTTCCTTTAATATATCATATAAAGGCTGCATTACAGCAGGAGGAATGGGTGTGCGGGCCCTGAGCCATTGGATCTGTCCCACTAACTTTTGGAAGTGATTCAAGGTGGTTATCTTATCAAGCACTAGTTCAGGAATTTGATTGCTAATAGAGACAGCCTCCATACGAAGGCCAAGGTATATAAGTGGGTAATTTTGTTGGACTTTGTCAGGGGCCACCACCAAACCATAATGAGCAAGAGCAGAGACGGTTTCTTTTACCAATCTTGCTAGTGTCTCATGACTGCTGGTGGCCAATAAAATATTGTCCATATAATGAAGTATTGTGGCTTTAGGCCATTTGTCCCTGATAGGGTCCAGCACTCTCCCCACATAAGCCTGGCATGAGGTGGGACTGCAGCACATTCCTTGGGGCAGGACCTTCCACTGATATCTTAAATCTGGCCCTGCATTATTGGTAGTGGGTATGGTAAAGGCAAATCTCTTTCTATCTTCTGGGGATAATGGGATAGAGAAAAAACAATCTTGGATGTCTATGACTGTCGCAGGCCATCCAGAAGGCACTAAATTAGGGGAGGGGAGGCCAGGCTGTAGGGTTCCCATGGGCTCTAGGGTGGTGTTAACTGCCCTGAGATCTATTAACATTTGAAATTTCCCTGATTTCTTTTTTATTACAAACACTGGGCTGTTCCAGGGGCTGGATGTGGGCTCAATGTGCCCCACCTGTAACTGGTGCTGCACTATATCACATAAAGCCTGGGATTTCTCTGCAGGGAGGGGCCATTGGGGTACCCAGACTGGGTTATTAGATCTCCATGTTAGAGGAGTGGGTCTGATACAAGAGAATTTTTGTTGTTGCCCAACGGCCCCAATTAAAAATCCTGTGGGGGTGGTATATAAACAGATGCCCCACAAGCCTTCAAAATATCCCTTCCCCATAAATTGTATCTCAAACCAGCAACCACTGGGGTCAATTTGGAAATTTCCTTTGCTGTGAAGTGGAAGTCTGAACCACCGGGTAGAAGTCGGAGATATTCCTGATGTAGCCCCAAGGGCGCATTCTGAGGGGGTGGAGCTTCCATCTGGTAAGCTTGTTGAGGGGCCCTCGAGGGGCCCCTTGCCCAGTTTTCCGACCTTCCTGCGGCATTCCTTAGCATAATGGCCGAATTTGTTACAATTGTAACAAATTACCTTGGGGTGAGCTCCACCAGGTTTCTGGCGGCATTGCGCCTTGAAATGACCGGCTTTGCCGCATAGATAGCACAATTTAGTCTCTTTTGTTTTCAGCACTTCTGATAGCCCTTTCGAAATGGCCACCTGTAGGCAGGCCACGAAATCCGGGAAGGGTTTATCAGGACCTTTTTTAATCTTGGTCATGGAGGGCCTTTGTTTCCCCAAAGCCTGAATCCTACTAAAAGCCCGTTGGGCACATTGGTAGACAGCTGCAAACACTGTATTTACTGCCTCTTTTAACTCCTTAAATTTTTTCCATTCTAAAGGGGCCCAGGTCCTCCCTCCGTCAGATAAGTGTGGGGGAGGGGGCCACCCCTCCGCGATAGGTGGAGCTTTCCTTGCTACGGCTTCCTGCTCTCTTGCTCCTACTCTCCTGCTCCTGCCCTCCTGCCCGGCCTTGCTTTCTTTTCCCTTGCTTATTCTCCCGTTCCCTGTTTCCAGTGTCTTCTGCCTCACTCCCTGATTCTTCCTCACTACTGATTTCTGCTTCTTTCACTCTTTTATATACTTCTTTCCCTAGCACCTCCTGATCCAGGACCTTAACAAACATCTGTCCCATCTTCCTTCCTTCACCCTATTGGCTACGGGTCTTGTCTCTCTTCCCGCAACCAGACCAGCTGATCCGCGGGGCCCCTGGCCTATTTCCTCCGCCCCACGTTGGGCGCCACTTGTGCCGGCCACGCCATGCACTCTCCTCCTATAAGGAGCAGGCTGCCAAGGTCATACTTACCAGTCTTCGGTGCCCACCCGGATAAACACACAGAGACGAGCCGATCAGGAGGTGCCAACACTCAAGCTTTATTCAGAGGCCATCACAGCAAGGCCAAGCAGGAAGGCCAGAGCAAGAGAGCAGGAGCAAAAGAGAGAGCGAGCTCCGACCACTACTGTTCTTTAAGTACCTACTTAGCCCCTCCTCCTCAGCCCGCCTACTAGTCATTGATTGTAGGATCAGATACCGGAAGGGGATGTCTGGGTTTAGCACACCAAGGGAGAGGAAGTGACGCAGGAGGCTAGGACCGGATACAGGAAGGAGGCATCTGGGGTTAGTGCATAGACAAAGGGAAAGTACGTGACCCAGGAAGTCAGGTTTGGACACAGGAAGGAGGCATCTGGGGTTAGCGTTGTACCTAGGGAGGGGGCTAGACAAAGGGAGCTCGTTCTCTGACATCCCACTCCCACGTGGCACAGACCCCTGCCTCAGGAGTACGTGCTCTGGCTACTTCCTTGTATTCTGTTCCTTCCCCAGCTTATCACAGCTCCACATAGCACTGCCCACTGCCTCAGGAGCGTGAGCTCTGGTTACTTCTCCGTATCCAGTTCCCATCCCAGTTCACCACAACTCCGCCTAGCACAGCCCCTGCCTCGGGAGCGTGAGCTCCGGTTACTTCCTAATATCTTGTTCCTACCCCATCTTGCCACAACCTCCACTTGGCAGTAGCCAACATCAGACAATCCCTCACAAAAAATAGATTAGTGGAATGGACTCAATAAGCAAGATGTGGGAATGGATGTTTGTGACAACTTTGTTGAGTCATCCCCAAAATAGCAAATTGCTGAGAAAACTAGAGAATGGTTTAGTAGGAAATAAGGTTTAAAAAATAATCTTTCTTGTTTATTGATGAACAATAGGTGTTCATCAAGGGAAGAAGAGGATATTTACATTTTTTATTTCTTTCAGATTGGAAAACTGAACGTGAAAAAAAAGGAGTCCTCCCAAAAATTGAGCATTTCAATGGCAGAATCATCCCAGGAAAGACTCTCAAGAGATAGTCCCTTGGTTGCCACATTGGGAGTAGTCCAGGAATGGTATGCCCAGTTAGATAGGCATCCAAGCAATGAGAAGAAATGTGCTCGGCAAGTGAGAGTCACGTAAAGGAAACCTTCTAGTAAGCCAGGAGACAGTGAATATAATAAATACGTTGGAATCAGCAATGTGGTCTTTGTTCAATCAGAAAGAGGAGGAAAGAGTCTTGACAAGCGTGTTACACACAAAAGGGCTTCAGAATGTATTCAGACCTAAGGATAAGTAATGGCACATGCTCCACAAAGATAATTTCTAAGTACAGTGAATATGGACAATTCTTTAGGTGTAATTCAACCTTGCTTAAAGATCGTAGAGTATGTGCTAGAGAGAAACATGCATGTAATGATTGTGGGAAAACTTTCAGGTTCAGATCAATACTTATTCAACATCAGAGAATTCATACTGGAGAGAAACCTTATGAGTGCCCTATGTGTGGGAAGGGCTTCAGTCAGACATCAGGACTTACTCAGCATCCACAACTCATACTGGAGAAAAACCTTATAAATGTAATGTATGTGGGGACATCTTCCACCTGAGAACACAACTTACTCAACATCAGATGATTCATAATGGAGAAAATTCTTATGAATGCAATGTGTGTGGGAAGGGCTTTAGTCAGAGGTCAAGACTTGCTCAGCATCAGAAAATTCATACTGGAGAAAAATCTTATGAATGTAATGTATGTGAGAAGGGCTTCAGTCAGAGATCAGGACTTCCTCAACATCAGATAATTCATACTGGAGAAAGATATTATAAATGTGGTATGTGTAAAAAGGCCTTCCAGTATAGGAAGGAACTTAACCTACATCAGACAATTCATAGTGGAGAGAAACATTATAAATGTAATGAATATGGGAAGGCCTTCCGCTGGAGGAGAGGACTTACTGTACAGCAGAGAACCCATGGTAGTGAGAAACCTTATGAATGTAATGAATGTGGGAAGGCCTTCTGCTGGAAGAGAGGACTTACTGTTCATCAGAGAATTCATGCTGGTGAAAAACCTTATGAATGTAATGAGTGTGGAAAAGCCTTCAGTCAAAGATCAAGACTTACTCAACATCTGATAATTCATACAGGAGAGAAACCTTACGAATGCAAGGAATGTGGAAAGGCCGTTCGACAGAGGACCGCTCTTACTGAACATCAAACAATTCATACTGGTGAGAAACCTTATGAATGTCATGAATGTGGAAAAGCTTTCCACCAGAAGACTGGACTGAATCAACATCAGACAACTCCTAGTGGTGAAAAACCTTATGAATGCGATGAGTGTGGGAAGGCCTTCCGCCAGAGAACATAGCTTACTCAACATCATAGAATTCATACTGGTGAGAAACCTTTTGAATGTAATGAATGTGCCAAGGCCTTTGGTCACAGCTGAGAACTTAAGAGGCATCAGAGAATCCATACTGGAGAGAGACCTTATGAGTGTAATGAATGTGGGAATGCCTTCCGCTTGAGCTCATACCTTACCGGACATAAAAGAATCCACACTGGAGAGACCCCTTATGAATGTAATGATTGTCGAAATGCCTTTTGGCTGAAAATACAGCTTACTCACCATCAGAGAACTCGTAGTAGGAAGAAACTGTGAATTTAAGAATGATTGTGGAAAGACTTTCCTCCACCATAAATACTTTACACTGCATCATTTTAGGCTGGGATACATGAGGTAGGTGGAAAGCCAGTTAGCCAGGGTATCTAATACATTTCCTATATTTTATGCTGGAATGAGGCCTTATGAAGATAATGAACATAAGAATGATTTCAGCCAGCATTGCAATCTTTTGTTGAGAGAGAATTGAAACCAAAGGGAAATCCTGTAGATGAAGCAAATCCATGCCTGCTTTACCATGTTGGTTATTTCAAACTTTTTCCTCCTAAAGCCCACAGCCATCTCCTTCCCAGAAATCTCATATACCAGTTGCACCTGACCTCGAGTCTTACTTTGCTGGGGAGATTTGGGTTAATTTTACAGATGCTTTCTATTTGACCTCCACTCCTCAGAAGTAAACTCAGGAACTTATCTCTCTGGAACTGGTTTTGTTGAAATCAAATTTAGACCAGCATTTATACCACATATACAACATATACCACACATACAACAATAGTTTCAAATGATTTGAAACCTGTATATAAAAGATTTTTTAAAAAATAAGTTAGAAAAACCGGATAGGTTGTATCTTGGACAACTTTGGATAGGGGGAAGAATCTTAGCCAAACAAGGAATCTATAGGTGATCGTTAAAAACAAAATAATTTTATTACACAAAATTTTAAAACTTGTCAATGAAAAAAGCTGAAGCTAGAATAAGAAAAGTCATGATGAAATATCTGCATCAACTCTCATTGATATAAGTGTGATATCTAAGAGACACTGGGAATTAACAAATTTGTAAGGCCCCAAACCAGTGTCTAATAGATACGTTTTCAGAGTTTTCTGTTTGGGCGAACAAAGTTTCATAATACGTGCAGTTTGCCTTCAGTGCTTTTATATGAGCTTCAGCCCTTTTTGCACCTTTTTATGTGGCATACAAAAACTGGCTGTATACTGTATTCGGATTTTCCCAAGGGGAACTGGCAAGGGCAAATGGGAGTCAGAGAAAAACATTGAAGGGGTCTTCCCAAGATTTTACCAAGTCATTGTTATTGGCCTAGTCTAGCCGGCTGGGACATAGGTTGCATACAGATAAGGAAACTGAGGTCACCCTTATTGACATGAATAGTAAGAACATGAGGTAAAATTCAAACCCAGGTCTTCTTGACTCTTGGTGTGGCACTTTATCAGTTACGTTTCATTGTCTCCCTAGGCCATCAGAGACAATTATATCCAAACACAAGTAACGCTCGGATCGAGGGACGTAAAGCGTACACTTTACGAAGAGAAGTCCCGTGGGACTTTGGGTCATCTGCAGAGGCTGTCCCCGAGATAGGGACCAGGCCATCCGGCAATCAACAAACATTTGTTAACGTCTAGTGTGTAACAAGTACCGATAGAGGTAGGAGACACCAGGAAAAGCACTGACCGGCCTTACCCTCAGGGGGCTTATGCTCAGCTAGGGAAGAAGAACGTTTTCACGGACACAAATGCCAGATACAGAGTAAACACACGACAATGTGAACAACTCAAAGGCGTAAGAAGGACTCCTTGAAGCAAGGCTCACGTGGGATGGGCCTCAGGAGCAGGAGTGCTGGGACGTGCAGTAGGGGCTGGGCTCTGCTGGACAGCAGCACCTCACTGAACCTAATCCAGGCAGCCTTTCCAGGAATTTGAGTGTAACAAACTTGGCCTGACCTCTGCACTACGTTGCCCAGTGTTCTTCCATTTATTACAAGCGAGACTCCACTCGTTACTGTGGAAACGGTGCGGCAAAGGATCCAGGTTTCTAAGTCTCTGTTTACTGTCAGAAAGCGCCTGCGCAGGGTGGCGGGATCCGCGCATGCGCACGGAGCCCCGCAGGAATCTGGACTACGTTTCCCAGAAGGCTTTGCTCTTCAGAAAGGCCTTGTTCGCCAGAAGGGGGGGCAGCGTGACGTCACCTCCGCTTTGCTCCCGTGCCCGCGGGCTCCTGCTTCCCCAGCCAGAGCCTGGGCGTGGCCGGGAGTCTCTGAAGGTCGCAGCCGGGGGCGGAGCCCCGAGAGGTAGGAGAGGAGGGAGCGGCCCTGCGTCCTCGGCCGACCCCCCTAATCCCCAGGGCAGCACCTCGCGGGCCCTGGCCAGCGCCGGCTCCGGCCTCAGTTTCCTTTTTTGTAAAAGGGGGGCGGAGCAGACTCTGACCTTGAAGCCCTCCGTTTCTGACCCTGGACCCTGCCCCCCTCCGTGCCCCCCCGAGGGCAGGGCTTTGGGTGCGCAGCGGGGGGCCTCGGATTCCCCTCGGACCCCCCCAAACGGGAGGTGGGAGCGGGGTCCCGGCGGGTGGCCGGGGTCATGGGGGGTGGGGCCGGAGCCCAGGGAGGCCCTGGGGTCGCACAAGGAGTCACTAACTCTCCTGGGCTTTAAAGTGGGGGTGGGGTGCGGCAGGGAGGGGTCACCCGCGAGCTGCCGTCCGACCCCCCCCGGGGGGGGGGCTTGTGCTCAGGAAGGGTGGCCGAAGTGCATGTGAGAATCAGGGAGGGCTCCGTGCAGAGGTGCTTGAGGAAGGCGGTGTAGACTGCGAGGAGGGGGAACCCTAAGGGAGGACAAGAGAAGAGCCGGCCCGGGGGCAGCGGCCGCTGCTCCTGGTGACCGGCGGCCCCTGTGCTGCCTGGCAGCCCCGGGCGTCTCCGGGCTCATCTAGAGGAAGGATCACGGAGCCCCCAAGTCCATTGCCCTGCTCCCCTGGAAAGAAGGGGAGCTCCCCCTTGCCTGCCGGGGCAGTGTCGCCCGCAGAGCCCCGATCTCAGCCCTCAGCGCTGCGGGGTGGGCACTGGACGGCCAGCCGCCTACCCTGATGCCCAGAGCAGGTTTGCTAGTGTCCGGCTCGAGGGGAGGAGGCTTGGGTCCAGTTCAGGGGGCTGCCCGCCTCCTTGTTGACTGTTAGCAGCGGAGCTTGGTAACCCCCTCCTGGTGCCTTCTGCTCCCCAGCCCCGCCTCAGACAACTCTCTCCTTTGAGAGAAGGAACGTTGAAGAGGAAGAATGACCCCTGTACTTGTGGCAGCCAGCCGCGGCCAGGTGAGCTCTCTGTTGTCCGCTGTGCTCTTACTAAGGTCACTGCTCTTTCTGGGTTTGGTCTTGATCCAGTCGTTGTTAGGTGCATAGAGTCTTTAGTCTCCAGCTTTGCCTCTTTCCATGTTTTTCTTTATTGATGACAACTTTATTATGTTATAGTCTAATTTGTTTTAACTTTCTCCCTTTTTTTGTTGGTATTAAGTTCTAATACTTGATCTTGTGTGTGCGTGCGTGTGTGCGAGTCCCATGAGAGCCTGAGAAATACATGCATTGGCTAAAGTTTCCATTTAGAAGTCTCCCTAGATTTACTAAATCTAGTTTTTATTTAAGGTTGTTTACCCTACTGTTGAATTTGAAGTTCTGATTGATGATCCTTATAGGGCTCTAGAGCCCTGTCTACCTTATGTGAAAATTCCACTTTGATTTTCTTCTAAGAATTTGGCCGCTTTAATATTAAGTGCATGTGTTTTAGATTGGTACAAATTCATTAAACATGATGCCATTTCATTCCCTGCTTGCTTCTCTTAATCCACAAGCATTTCTTAATCACCTACGATGTGTCTGGCACAGGGGATACAAGTACAAAGAATGAAAAGTCTGTGCTCCCGTGTGCATATATAAACACGTGAAGCATAAATATAAAGTGTTCTTATCAACATATGCAAAGTAATTAAATACAACATATTTTGGGAAGGAGAGAACTTGTCATTTTGTGGATCAGTCAGCAAGCATTTATTAAGCACCTCCTCTGTACCAGGTACATGCTAAGTATTGGGGCCACAAAGAAAGGCAGAAAGCAAGGAATCCCTGCTCTCAACGGGTTCGTGGGCTAACAGGAGAGACAGCATGCGAACATGCATGGCGTGGAGCCTTTGGGGAGGAGAGCGCCTCTGGTGGGGGGCTGCCGAGCCCCTTTTCCAGGCCGCTCGTCCGCCTTCACCCAACTCTGACTCGTGCTTCCACAAAGCTGTAGCATCTGCAGCGGCCACACCCGGGTAGACTGTCTCAGGGGACAGGTTAAACCAGGTTAAACAGGATAAACCTTCTGGCCCTTTGGTGAGTTAGGGGACATCTGCCCCAAGCATGTGGAGACTTCCGCTGGTGGAATGGGTGGATGAGAACAGTTCCACCGACTATGAAGGCAGCTGACGCAGGCTCTGGGGAGCGCTTGGAGCTTGGTCAGACATGGAGAGGCCAAGGCCATCCGCTGCAGCCTGGGCCATCGCCGGTCCTCCTGTCTGTTGTCCTGCCACTGGGCTTCAGTGACTCGGAAGAGAGAATGCCCTAGGGCTTTGTGCAGCTCTGCCTTCCTTACACCCAGTGCGTGCATGGGGCACGCCATCACCCTGTGATGTCATTGGTCTTCTTTGAAAGGAAGGGCAAACAGTAGAGAACGAGGGAGGTGAAGCAAGACTTGGAAAGTGGAAAGGGCCAGATTATAAAGGGTTTTTTCAAAGCCACAGGCTTTTTTGTATTTGATCCGGGAGCCAATGGAGTTATTGGGGGGGGAGGGGTGTGTAAGATGATCCGATCTCGCTTTAGAAAAATCACTTTGGTGTGTGAATGGAGCAGCCTTGAGGCAAGCTGACCCCTCAGCAGCTATCGCCAGCCAGCGTAGGTGTGAGGTGCTGAGGGTCTGGGGGCGGGGTGGCACTGTCAGAGGAGAGGAGGGCCAGGTGGGAGAGGTGTTTGTGTGTGTTTTTATCCCTAGCACTTAGCACCGAGCTTTGCCCATAATAGGAGCTTCATAAATGCTTCATCCATTCATTTCAAAGGTAAATGATAGCCGTGGCAGCTGATTGGGATGAGGGATGAGAGGGCGGAGGGAGGATGGCACCTAGGTTGTAAACCCATCTACATCTTCTGCCACCCACTTCCTACTTGTTCTTGGACCTACTCCATTGGACCTCTCTCAGTCCCTAGTCCTCCGGTGTCCTCTTTAATACCTCTTAATGCTCTTTATATCTTCCTTAACTTTTCTCGATCTTGTTTCTTTTCCAGCCAAAAAGTAGAACCTGGAGTATAGAATTGTTCTCCTTCAGTTTAAAAAAATTTTCTCCCACATTTTGCCAAATTTTTCCTTCCTAAATTCTGCTTCTGACTGCCTTTCCCTCCGAAATACTTGAATGATTCCCCTCTCTTTTGTTGTTCAGTCACGTCCTATCCTTCGTGACCCCATTTGGGGCTTTCTTGTCAGCAATACTTTAGTGCTTTGCCATTTCCTTCTCTGGTGGATCCATTTTGTTAGGCAGTCAGAAGTTAAGTGACTTCTGGGTGGCCCAGGGCCACCCAGATAGGAAGTGTCTGAGGCTGGATTTGAACTCAGGTGGGATGAGTCTTCCTGACTCCAGGCCTGATGCTGTGGGCACTCTGATGCCCCCCTAGCTGCCCAGCCTGAACTAGTAAGTAGTTAATAAATGCTTGTAGATTCGTGGAGCTGGACTCGTTTAGCCTGGAGAAGACTCGGGAACATGGTAGCTGTGTGTGAGGCTTGGTCTAGAAGCAGAACCAGGAGTTGCAGGAAGAGACCCCTTCAGGCCTGAGGCCAGGGGGAGACCCCCAAGATTCCCACCACGCCAGCCAAAGGATCCCCTTTGTTTTCTAGGTGAACTCTTCTCACCACGATTATAACGTTCTACCTTTCCGGGGGCAGGGAGGTAGCACAGTGCACAGAGCAGCTGCCTTGGAGTCAGGAGGGCCTGAGTTCAAATCTGGCCTCAGACACTTAACACTCACTAGCTGTGTGACTCTGGGCAAGTCCCTTAACCCCAATTGCCTTGCCAAAATAAATAAATAAATAAAGTTCTACCTTTCCCACATACATCATTAAAAAGCAGAGCTCTCTATCATTCTACCAGCTGGTCCCCAAACCTTTCTGGGAAGGAGCTGTCTGAACCATTTCCATTTCCCCTTTTCTAAAGAGCTTTTTTTTTCTTTTGAGCCGAGGGTGTCTTGAGGCCTGGATGGACTTAAGGGAGGGCTGGAGACAGTCAGCTGGCACTCTGTCCAGAAGCAGGTTAGCTGAGGAAGCAAATCCTCCTGAAGGCTGGAGCCAAGAAACTCCCGGAGTGAAGAGCCCTGTCCTGGGGACTTTGAGTCCCCCGTGCCTCCTGGGCGTGTGGTGAGAAGCTGGCGTTCCCCAGGGCCAGCTGCCGAGGGGTGGCAGGGAGTGGTGGCCCACGGAGGGTCTGCTTTGCCAGCACTGCTTCTGTGTGAGGGTTTTGGGGGTGACCGGCTGCAGTGACTTCACGGGCCCTGCGGCCCCCTGCCTGATGAGGGCACAGGGTAGACCTTAGGGAAGGAGGAACTATTGGAAGCAGGATGCCGTGTCCAACCAGAGAGAAGCTTGTCACTGTGCCCACTGTCTCTTTCTACTGCAGACTGAGGAGTGACCCCCAGAGGGGCAGGCAGGGGCTGACATCGTGCCACCTCTGTTGTTGAAGCTCCCTAGCGAGTCTCAAAGGCATTAGGTGCTGACTGTGTTCAGAGAAGGAAGAGCCTGTAGGAGCTTGCTGAGGCTTCTCATATTTCCCTGAACCCCGTCTTCTTTGGGGGTTGGTTGAGTCATCCAGATGGGTATGAGGAGAGAAGGTGGAGGGGGCAGCCTCTGGTCTGTGCTTATTTAGGTGAAGCTGTCTAACAGGTGGACAGGAAGTCAAGAGAAGACTGGAAACCGTGCCGAGGGTTGTCCAGCTGGGAGGGGAATCAGAAGCAGCTTCCTCCGCACGGTAAATGTAATCAATGAGACTTGTGTTGTTCACGTGGAAGGAATCAGCCGCGTTCAGGCTCAGGCCCCACATGCCGAGCGTCCGATTTCTGTTCTGTGAAAACTAGGTAATTACACCTTACGTGTTTGTAAGACTCAGGTGAAGACAAAAACACTAGAATTATGTCAGCCATCAGGTCAGAAATGGACGGGCCTAATAGTTCCCAGTAAAAGGTGATGTTGGAGGAAACCCTCTTTACGGACTAGCATCCAGAATCTATGTGCCAAGGGTAAACCTGTGTGAGTCAAGGTGGACCTTCCATGGAGGCCACTCCAGGAGAGATGCTGAATGAGTCTGAGACTGTGCAGTTCTCGAGAAACGGCAGAAGGGGCTGGGAGTGTTTCATTTAGTGCAGTGGTACTGCTCTGTTTCTCTCATTGTAAATTAATACTTAATTGTACATTAATAAGACATGGAAAACATGGATGATTTTCAATAAATGACGATAGAAATTTGTGACTTAGTTCTTCTGAGGGTGAGGTACACGTGTCTTTGATTTCTTTCTTTTTTTTTTTATTTTTTCCTATTAACAAAAATATTTTCCCCTACCCACTTCACCCCTCCCTTCCCTGAAAAAAAAAAGGAAGAAAAATAAAACCCTTACAACATATATGTATAATTTGGTACCAAAAAAAAAAAATCCCTGTACTAGCCATGTCAAAAAAAATGGCTCATTCTGCCCTCTGAGTCCATCCCTCATCCCCGCCCCCAGGATGTGAGTCCTTTGGTCATGGTGATACAGACGAGCACAGCATGCAATGTCGGCTTTAGCTGTAGGGCCCTCTGTTGTGATCCATTCCCTTCCATTTATTATATTTTTTCCCCGTTTTTAAAATGGGCAGAGTGTTTACTTCTGCTGTTTACCTCACAGAGTTGTTGAGAATTAATTCAGTACCATACCAATCAAATTAGCAAAGACATTATTTTATAAGGCTAGATAAAATAATAAAAACAGTCATCTGGAAGAAAGAATGGTCAAGAATATCAAAGAAATCGATGAAAAAAAATGTGAAGGAAAATGGCTTAGCTGAGCCAGACCTCAAACTGTAGTACAAAACGCTAATCCTCAGAACAGTCTGGTTGGTACTGGCTAAGAAATAGAGTGGCGGATCAGTGGAATGAGGTACACGATACACAGTTGTAAATGACCATAGTAATCTAGTGTTTGACAAACCCAAAGATCCATGCTTTGGGGACAAAAAATCACTATTTGACAAAAATTTCTGGGAAAACTAGAAAGCTGTTTGGCAGAAACTAGGTGTAGACCAACATTTTACTCTATCTACAGAGATAAGGTCAAAGTGGATACGTAATTTTGAAATAAAGGGTGACACCATAAGCAAATTATGGGAGCATGGAATATTTTATCTGTCAGATTTATGGATAAGGGAAGAATTTATGACCAAACAGGAGATAACATCATGAGATGTAAAATGGATAATTTTGGTTACATCAAATTAAAAGGTTTTACAAAAACAAAACCAGTGCAGCCAGGAGAAGAAGGAGCTGGGAACAGTTTTTTACAGTCAGTGTCTCTGATAAAGGCCTCATTTCTCAAATATATAGAGAACTGAGTCAAATTTATAAGGATATGAGTCATTCCCCAGTTGATAAGTGGTCAAAAGATATGAACAGGCAATTTTCGGAAGAAGAAATCAAAGCCATCTATAGTCATATGAAAAAATGCTCTAAATTCCCATTCATTAAAGCAAATCAAATTAAAGCAACTCTGAGGTACTACCTTACACCTATCAGGTTGGCTAATATGACAGGGAAAATGACAAATGTTGGAGATGTAGAAAAATTGGGACATTAATGGTGGGGGGGAAAGTTGGTGTTGGGAACTGATCCGGCCATTCTGGAGAAAAATTTGTAACTGCCCGAAGGTCTATAAAGCTGTGTATACTCTTTGACCCCTCAAAGCACTGTACTAGGTCTGTATCCCAAAGAGGTCAAAGAAAAAGGTAAAGAACATATATGTACAAAAATATAGCAGCTTTTTTGTGGTGGCAAAGAATTGGAAATTGAGGGAGACCTTTAGTTGGGGAATAGAAGAACAAGTTGTGGGATATGATTATGATGGGATACTATTGTGCCATAAGAAATGACAGGTAGGATGGTTTCAGAGAATCTTGGTAAGCTTTACACGAGCTGATGCAAAATGAAAGGAGCAGAACTAGGAGAACATTGTGCACAGTAAAAGAAAGCTTGTGTGATGATCAACTGTGAATTACTTAGCTGTTCTGATCTGTACAATGGTTCAAGACAGTTCCAAAGGATTTAGATGAAAAATGCTATTTAAAAAAAAAACCCACCAGAAAGAACTAATGGCATATGGATGCAGATCGAAACATCCTTTTTTAAACTTTCTTCAGTCTTGCTTTTTCAGTCTGTTTTCTTTCGCAGCATGGCTAACATGGAAATGTTTTGCGTGACTGCACATGTGTAATCTATATCAAATTGCCTTCTTAAGGAGGGAGGAGGGCAGGTAAGGATGGAGAGAATCTGGAACTGGGAATTTTAAAAAATGAATGTTAAAATTTTTTACATGTAATTGAAAAAATAAAAAAATTAAATGTAAAAATGAAGAAAAAAGAGTTAAGCACTAAACATTTAAATAGAATGATTATTTCATTGCATGTTTCAGAATCTAGTATAAACTGAGTCATAGGTGGTGCTGTTCAGTCGTGTCTGACTCTTCATGGCCCCATTTAGAGTTTTCTTGGAAGAAATGCTGGAGTGGTTTGCCATTTCCTTCTCCAGCTCATTTTATAGATGAGGAACTGAGGCAGACAGGGTTAATTGACTTGCTCAGGATTACACAGCTAGTAAGTGTCTGAGGCCAGATTTGAATTTAGGAAGATGAGTCTTCCTGACTCCAGGCCCAATGCTCTATCCACTGCACCTATCACCTAGATGCCCCAGAGTCATATTTACTAGTGAATATTTGACTTCAGAATATGCTGCATCCTGAACCTTTTAAAGACCTTCTCTCTGTGGCTGTTCCAGCTTTGACACCTCCTAGTCCTGGGTTAACTCCCCCCCCACTCCCTTTAGTCATGCCTGGGGGCAGTCATGGGGCTCTTCTGACTGCATGCACTGCAGAATTGTGTGTGTGTGTGTGTGTGTGTGTGTGTGTGTGTGTGTGTGTGTGTGTGTGTGTGTGTGTGTGTGTGTGTGGTTTTTTAATAGCAGTGCTGTGATTGCCTTGGGAGTGGGAGCTTTCCTTGAAGGTGGAGCATCCCCTGCTCAGAGCTAGGGTGTGTCCAAGGTGGGACCTTAATGGTCTTCCTGACTGAGTCCAGCTCCCCACCACCACAGCATCCTGTGACTGCTCAGACTGTGGGAAGCCTTTACAGAGTGCTTTGTTTTCACCAACTTTTGGTTGGGTTTCCTTCCTAATGCTGTGTAGTTATTTTATGCATTTAAAAACATGATTCTGAGAACAAGTTTGTAGATTTCAGTAGACACCAGAGTGGGGCCCTTGACAAAAAGGGTTAAGAACTCATGTTTTGGAGTTTCCATTCTTCCCTCAGATCTATAAGTCTGTACAAGGCAGAGTCCCTGGATAAGCATTCCTGTCTGGTGTTTCAGGGGTCAGTGACCTTCCAGGATGTGGCCGTGGTCTTCACCCCGGAGGAGTGGGGGCACCTAGAACCTTCTCAGAAGGAGCTGTACCGGGAGGTGATGCTGGAGAACTTCAGGAACCTGGTGTGCCTGGGTGAGGAAGCTCCCCCGGGACTTGGGGCTCACCCAGGGGAGGGTCTTTAGTTCTTCCCTGAGTAAATATAATAGGGGCATCTTCAGTGTTGAGCAACTGTCATTTGGCCTGAATAGGTCAGAGATGGCTCATTCTTTTGTGGCCAACTGACAGTATTCTTTTACAAGTAAAAAGCCCCTGTTCACAAGTTGCAAGTTTTGCTTAATGCACCAGGGAAGCTGGCAGCTTGGTTGTATTATCCCTGGAGGTGTTGACCCTCCGCATGGCCTTTCCTTAGGCCTTAGATGCTCCCCTAAAGCCCCAGAGCCAGATGCCTAAAGACAAAAGACTGCCTTCCTCTTAAGAAATTGATCGGTGAGACTTTTCTTGGTTTGTGTACCCTTGCTTTTTAGAGCATCCTTCTGAGTTTGTGTGTATTCCTATCTGGCCCCTCTGAGCACGCCCAACTTCCCTAAAAGGAGCAGGGGCAGGGATTTGGTTTTGAGGTAGCTTCTGTTCCTAACTTTCCTGTTCCTGATGAGCAGGGCTGGTGGTTTACAAACCGTCTGTGATTTATCAGCTGGAGCGAGGGGGAGCACCGTGGAAGCCGGGGGGAGGAGGCCGGAGAAGCGGCTCTTCAGGTGAGACTCAGCTCTGCCGTTCACAGGGAGCATCCTCACAGGTCATAGGACAGGACACTGCCTCAGAATTCCCAGGACTGAGAAGGAAAGGCGGAACTGCCTGGCACTGTAGCCTCTGTCAGACTTGCCCTGTCTACACCAAAGGATAGATAGGCTGAACACACAGAGAGCAGGTTTTTTGGTTTGTTTCCATTTACATGGTGATAGTTGTTGCACAAATATACAAAATCTCTTAATAGGTGCATGGCTGTTGGGCAGATTCCAAACTGCAAGGGAGCCCGGGGACCAGAGAGGCAGTGACCAGGTGACTGGGATAGGCAGTGGCAGAGGGGCCCTTGAACCTTCTTCTTCTGACTCTTCATCATAATCATGTGAAGTCCTCCGATCATTAGCATTTGAACAAATATTCGTGGGGTTACTGATAATTTTTTTTCCAAGAGAACTGCTTTTCCTATATGACTTTTTATATGGTTGATTTTTTGGAAAATAGATTTTAAATGTTAAATTCTAGTTGAAATGCTTAGGATAGAGATTTTTTTACTGTAAGTATAGTGAAGCAAAACAAGCCTGTGTAGTGTACGTATCTGACAGCCTTGTGCATGTGTGTCCTCTGTTGAGAAGGTGGGTACCGTGCCTGATCATCAGTCCTCCTTGGAGACTCAACTGGTCACCGCTTTGATCAAAGCCCTTCAGTCTTTCAGGGCTTTCCTTTGCAATGTTGTTTCCTCTATATAAATTGTTTTCCTGGTTCGACTGCCTTTGTTTTGTACCATTTCATTACAGGTATTCTTCCATTTCAATGACATGGTCTATTCTGTTGTTTCTCATGAAAGAATAATATTCATGTATGTGTATGGAGCATGTTTATTTAGCCATTCCGGAATGGCACAGGCACCCCTTTAATTTCCATTTCTCTGCTTCAAAAAAAAGGACAACTATAAATAATTTTGTACAGATAGGGTATTTTCCTCTTGGTGTGATCTTTTTGGTTATCTGGGCCTGGTAATGGTATTTCTGGGTCAGAGAGCTTAATTATTTTGTGGGCATTTCCCAAATGGCCAGACTGGTTCACGTCTCCACCAGCAGTGCATTAATGTGACAGTCCTTCCACAGCCCCTCCAATGTGTTTGGGTTGGTTTTGTTTTTTGGTTTTTTTTTTGTCATTTTTGTCAATCTGATGAGTATGAGGTAGAACCTCAGATTTACTTTAATTTCTCTAATAATTAGTGATTTGGAGTTTAATTTGTTTCTATACCAAGCTCTCTGTGTGTTCAGCCTATTTATCCTTTGGTGTAGACAGGGCACGTCTGAATAATACTCCTCCCCCATATCCTCTCATGTTTGTGTTCTCTCCTTGCACATCTCAAGAATGAGAATTAGCCATTTCCATCCCCTTCTTCATCCTTTCTACATTAGGATATTGCTTTCACCTTCTTATTTCCATCTTAAAACCCTCAGATCAGAATCAGTCTATCTCTATTCCCCTTTTTCTTAGTTAATTCCTTCTGTGCCCTTTAAACCAAGGGTTCTTAACTTGGGATCTAGTTAAAAAAAGGGATATAGGGATAAAGGGATATAGGGATATAGACCCCTTTGGGATCGATTTCAGGGGGTCTCTGAACTTGAATGGTAAAAATATCTTCATTTTCACTATCCTCTAACTAAAATTTGGCATTTACTTCAATTACAAATGTAGGCAATAAATCATTTCTTCTAAGAAGGGATCCATGGGCTTCAGCAGACTGCAAAATCCAGCCACGATACAGTTGTCAAGGGTCTTTGCTTCAAAGACACCAAGCCTCTGAAGGCATACTTGTTTTTCCCCAGTTCAGATATTAGCACTATGTCGCATGGAACTCTTTCCAGGTGCTCAGGGATTCTGGAAAGTCTGCCTCCTTGCCTGTTCTCTTGGGGTCCCCTTTTTGCCATTCACCCTCGTAGGCTAAGTTAGTCTTACCTGAGTGAAGTAGCCTCAGTCTTCTCCTTTGGAATATTGTATCACAGCATCTCATCAGTCAGATTAGAAGCTTCTGGGTCTTGTATGGTCCAGGCTGTGGTTGCTGGGACTTGAACGGCTTCTTTCTGGATGATGGCAGTATGATACGGTAGTGCTGCATATTGGTGGCCGTGCTTTGGACCTTTCTTTTTGGGGTTTCTTTGAGTGATTTTCATTTTTGCTTTGTTGAAATAGTGTCCAAAAATATTATGGTTTTCAGGGAATCTAGTCCTTCTTAAATTCTCTCTCCTTAGTTTTACATCAAATATCTCACATTTCCTTCTGTGTTTTCAATATTTTTATTTTCTTTGAATATTTCTTGTGATCTTATTGAGTCATTGATTTCTATTTGGTCTGTTTTAGTTTTCAGAGGAAGCCTCATTTTGTGGGTAAGGTTTACCATTTTCTAAGCTACTTATTTTCCTTCTAGTTCTTACCACCAGAACTTTTGTTTCATTTTTTAATCTCTTGATACATTTTTCCTAGGGAAGTATTCCTATAATCCTTGTGAAAATCCATTTGTTTGGGGCAGCTGGGTGGCACAGTGGATAGAGCACTGGCCTTGGAGTCAGGAGGAGCTGAGTTCAAATCCGGCCTCAGACACTTGACTCTTCCTAGCTGTGTGACCCTGGGCAAGTCACTTAACCCCGATTGCCTCAGCAAAGAGCAAAATAAATAAATTAATAAAAAAAAAAGAAAATCCATTTGTTTCCTTTAAATCTTTACAGTTATATTGTTATTGGGTCCTAGGCTGGATCATTGGATATATCTGGATATAGAGTACTTTTTTATACTGGCGATTTCTTTCGTTTACTCATCTTTCCAGTTTTAGTTCCTGAACTGGGCTTTTGGATGGGATCACTCGTTATGTGTTGTCTCTCCCCTGCTGGATCTAGCCTGCGCTTTCCTGCACTGACTTCCATCTTCAGAATTAAGCCTCCGTAGATCTTTGAGGTTCAGGCTCCTCTATGGTATCTCAGGACAGAGTGCCAGGCACCTCTAAGCTATCTTGGTATGAGTGCTGCTGTGCAGACATTGGTTGATGCCATTCCTGGTGTCTTCTAAAGTACCAGCTGTGGGTTTCTGACCCCCTTGGAACTCTCTGAGGAAGCCCTCCTCTCTTACTGTTTCTGGGCACAGTCCATACATCTGGCCAGTCTCTGGTCTTACTGGGATACTGGCTTATTTGCCCTGGCTCTGGCTTTACTGGTGACCCTCTTTCCTATTGCTTTTGTTTGACTTAGTACTGGAAAAGTTGTCTATAGCAGAAAGATGAAAAACAAATGAAGGGACTGAGTATTGATAAAAAGGAGGTAGGAGTATTTTGTAGGTGATATGATAGATAACTGAGTGAGAGTTGGAACATCCGTCTAAAAACTAATGGAGATGACTTTATCACAATAGCAGTGTAAAAGCGTATCCTCTCTGTGGATACTCTGTTCAGCCAGTGTTACGTACTTTGCTTCCATCTATGGTACATTTCTTTTTATATAGAATAGCTACTATCCAGAGACTGAGACAGCTAGCTGGCATAGTGGATAGAGTGCTGTGCCTGGAGTCAGTAAGACCTGAATTCAAATCTGGCCTCAGACATTTACTAGCTGTGTGACCCTAGTAAGTCACTTTTCCTGCCTCGTTTCCTCATCTGTAAAATGAGAACGATAATCACCTACCTTCCAAGATTGTTGTGAGGATCAGATAAGAAAATACTTGGAAAGTACTTAGAACAGTGCCTGCACGTAGTAGGTGCTGTATAAATGTTAGCTGTCATAGCTGTTAGTGTGGGATAACCTCTTGTACTATATTGTGTCTAACTTGGGATCTGCCAAGGCTGTTCCGTGTGCTCAGGTCATTCATGCCCTTAGGTGAACAGGAAGTCACACCAGTACAGCCAAGGGACTAGTCCCCTGTGCCATTCAAGTCTTGGGGACAACTTCCTTAGCTTTGAGGAAAAGAACTAGGAAACTTATGTGGTAAAGGAGGTGAGAAGAGGGGCAGGGGGACTTGGCCTATCCCATCTACCAATGCCGTATTATTTTCATGGAGATATAGGATGACAGATAGGAGGTATTCAAGTGTCCATGGGTGGGCCATACCAACACAGTCAAAATGGTATTACTTTAATCTGTAGTTTGATGCTATTTTCAATCACAGTTCCAAGAAGTAGAGTTTTAAAATAGAAACAGAACATCAGGTATAACAAAGGAAATAGTTTTTCAGAAAGATAAGGGAAAGGATCTAACATTATAAGAGCTTTCAGTATCACATCGTAAAACAGTAATTGTACAAATTCCGACACTGGTTAAAAAGTAAATTTGTGGAGTGGATGAAATAAGCCAGGTCTGGAAGCAAACCCATCAGCCTGGGGAGCGAGTTATTCTTTGGAAAACACTGGTTGGTTGGAAGGCAGTTTTTGGAGGAAATAGGTTTAGAAAATCTGTTTTTGATGGAGAATAAAGGATAGAATCAAGTGATAGGTGAATGGGGAATGTTTACATTCTTTATATTTTTCAGATTGGGAGACTCTGCTTGAAGCCAAGGAGTCACCTCCAAAGTTGGTCATTTCTGTGGAAAAATTATCCCAAGAAATACTCAGAAGCGATGATCCTTTCATCTCCAGATTGGGAGGAGTCTGGGAATATTGTGCCAAGTTAAAGAGTCAGCAAAACGATGAAGAAAAACATTTTCAGCCATCTAAAGTCATGGTAAACAAGTCTATGAATAAAGTGAGAATCTGTGAATATAGTCAACATAGGCGAAACTTCAGTCTGGGGCCAGTTGTCTTTTCAAAACAGACAGTAGTAGGAAAGAGTTCCCATAAATATTCTACCAAGAAAAAACACAAACTTTATGTAGATTATAGAAAATATAATCAAATGTGCTTCAAGAAAATATATTTCAATTATAATGAATGTGAAAACTCCTTTAGGTATAATTTAGCACTTATTAAAAATCATAGAAAATCTAGTAGAGAGAAACATTTTAAATGTAATGAATGTGAGAAAGTCTTCTACCTTACCTCACAGCTTACTCAACATCAAACAGTTCATTCTGGGGAGAAACCATTTGACTGTAATGTATGTGGGAAGGCCTTCCGCCTGAGAACACAGCTAACTCAACATCTGACAATCCATAGTGGTGAGAAGCCTTATGAGTGCAATGAATGTGAGAAGGCCTTCAGCCAGAGGTCACAGCTTACTCAGCATGAGAGAATTCATACAGGACAGAAACCTTTTGAATGTAGTGAATGTGGGAAGGCTTTCCGCCTGAGAACTCAGCTTAATCAACATCAGAGAATTCATACAGGAGAGAAGCCTTATGAATGCAGTGAATGTGGGAAGGCCTTCAGTCACAAAACAGAACTTAATCGACATAATAGAATTCATACGGGAGATAAACCTTATGAATGTAATGAATGTGGGATGGCATTCCGCTTAAGTACACACCGTATTAGACACCGGAGAATTCATACTGGAGAGAAACCTTATGAATGTAATGAATGTGGGATGGCATTCCGCCTGAGAGCACAGCTTACTCAACATAATTATCAACATAATAAAATTCATACTACAGAGAATCGTTATGCGTGTAATGAGTGTGAGAAGACTTTCCGATACAGAATAAGTCTTACTAGACATCAGAGAATTCATACTGGAGAAAAGCCTTATGAATGCAGTGACTGTGGGAAGGCCTTTAGCCAAAGGTCACAACTTAATTTACATCAGAGAATTCATACTGGAGAGAAGCCTTATGAATGCAATGACTGTGGGAAGGCCTTTAGCCAGAGGTCACAACTTAATCTACATCTGAGAATTCATACTGGAGAAAAACCTTATGTTTGCAATGACTGTGGAAAGGCCTTTAGCCAGAGGTCACAACTTAATCTACATCTGAGAATTCATTCTGGAGAGAAACCTTATGACTGTAATGACTGTGGGAAGGCTTTTAGCCAGAGGTCACAACTTAATCTGCATAAGAGAATTCATACTGGGGAGAAACCTTATAAATGCAGTGAGTGTGGAAAGGCCTTCTGTCATAGATCAGGGCTTACTCAACATCAGACAATTCATACTGGAGAGAAACCGTATAAATGTAATGAATGTGGAAAGGCCTTCCGACAGAGGATAGGACTCACACTACATCAGAGAATTCACACTGGTGAGAAACCTTATGAATGCAGCGAATGTGGAAAGGCTTTCAGTCAGAGGATAGGACTCACTCTACATCAGAGAATTCATACTGGTGAGAAACCTTATGAATGCAATGAGTGTGGAAAGGTCTTCAGCCAGAGATCACAGCTCACTCAACATCAGAAAATTCATATTGGAAAGAAACTTTATGAATGTCATGACTGAGGGAAGACCTTTCTTCTGAGCAAACACCTTACTCAACATTGGTTCATAATGAGGGGACACAGACAAAAGGACAGTTTTATTATTACCATGTTTAGTATACTCCTTGAAAAAGAGACAAAACTATAACAAATTCCATTTCAAATTCTATTCTTTGCATATATGAGTTCATGTTTCTTGTTTAAATTCATAATAAAATAACTTTTTTTTCTAAAGAATTGGTTCTTTAATGGACAGAGAAACCTTATGTGTATAATGAATATGGAAAGTCAATCAACTCGACCACAAAACTTACTGAATATCAGATAACTCATATCGGACAGGAGTCTCATGAATATAATGAACACGGGAAGGGTTTCAGCCTGAGCTAAGTCCTTTATGAAAAATCCAGGCAAAAGGAAGTGTTATAGATGAGGCCAATCAGCCTTTGCTTACTGTCTCTCAGCAGCTGTTCCAGATCTTTCACTTCTTTTGTTAAGACAGCCCCGTCCCATCTACATCCCCTATGCTTTGGCAAGTGACTATGTCATAATTCTCCTAATTTATCAAGACTGTCATAGCCATCTGGCAGGCCTTTATCTCCTCAGCTCTGCTCCTCCTTAAAAATTATGAAAGTCATTAACCAATTTCTTCTGGTTCCAAAGTTAGAAGTATCTTTATTTGTGTATATAATGAATATGTGGGTAGGACTTTAGTTCCATGGCAACATTTGACATAAAAAATTATTCACACTGGAGAGAAACCTGATGGCATTTGTCCTGAAAGCGTGGCTTACTCAAAAGAGGCTGCATGGTACAGTGTGAGAAGCACTGGGTGTGTGTCAGAGGACTTAGATTCAAATTCTGCCTGTTAAGTCATGCCTTTGTGACTCTAGGCCAGTCACCCAACTTCCCTGAGGCTCAGTTTCCTTGATCATAAAATGAAGAAATTGGACCTCTAAGGTCTTTTTCTTTCCAGCTGTGGCCCCAGAAAAGAGAATCTATGAATGTTATGTCATGGTTGCTCTTATTTGGCCTTGAATATTGGGGTGATGTGTCAGGTTCTTGCTCCTCCAATTTTCCTCTCAGAATTCTGAGAATTGTCTATCTCTCCTTTGTTCCCATCACAGAGGAAAAGTTGTCTTGAGCCCTTGCTGAAGTTAGCTCCTTTTTCTCTCCCCTTGATCCCTTTCCAGAACTTTACTCCAGTAGTCATGTTCTTTCTTCCACCCTCCTCTCTTTTCTAATGGTCTGCAGTAAACATTTATCGAAGACTCTGCAGGTCCAAGCTTGGTGCTTAGGTGCTAGGGACATAACCTAAAAAGTCATTGCCTTCTAGGAGTATCTTCTCTTCGGGGTGCAGGAGAGGGTCTTGTGGAGTGGGAAACACAAAGTACAAATGGATTAATAAATGCAAGGTCATCTGGGGAGATCCCTGATAGCTGGGCGTGTTTGGAATGGGTTCGTGTTAGAGCTTATGATTGAAGTCATCTTTAAAAGGTTTTAAGAAGCAGATGGAAAGGAGAGAGTGCACACCACACATAGGTACAGTTCACATAAAGGCAGGGAGACTGAAGAAGGAACTTCATGGGCAGGCAACAGCTGATGGGCCAACTTGGCTGGAATGGAGTGTGAAAGCCATCATTTTATGTGGCAGGCTGAGAATCAATGGTTATCCTAGAGGTAAAAAGAAGCCAATGACGGTTTCTGGAGCAGGGATAATGATTTGGCTAGATTTGTGTTTTGAGAAGCTGACTGACAATTGAGTAGATGACAGATTGGATAGAGGAGATGCTGGAGACATAATGGCAGAATGGACATAAGGTAGTGACTGATAGGGTGGTTGAGGGAGGGACTCAAAGGTGACCAAGGTGGTTGGTCCCCATGCCTGGAAGGATGATTGCATAGTCTACCAAAATAGGGGTGTTTGGAGAAGTGCTTTAGGAGGGAAGAGAATGGGTTTTGTTTGGGGCATATTGAGTTAGACATGCTGAAAGACCATCCAGGTGGAGTCCAGCAGGTTGGGAGGCTGTGACTTGAATTCAGAAGAGATTACAGCTGGCTGCATAGATTTGAGCATTATTCCATTGGGATAAATGAACCCATGGGAGCTCCTGAGATGACCAAGAAAGAGCTGGAGAGAAAAGAATCCAGGACAAAGCCTCAGGATACATCCGTGGTTGGCAGAGAGAAATGAAGGATGATATTCCAGCAAAGGAGAAAGAAAAGCAGGGGTCACATGGAGAAGAATGCTAAATGATACCGAAGCCTACTTCTTAACCTCGGAGAACAGATAATGAAATATACCTCCTTTGTCAGGAGAGAAGTGGGAAAGCACAGTGTGGCATAATTTGTCACACTAGGTCACAGCTTTGGTTGATTTTGTTTGACTCTGTGTGTGTGTGTGTGTGTGTAAATTATTGTGATGTAAAAACAAAAGGTATCAATCATTTAATAGACCTTTTCTTTTCAAAAGCAAAATTCTATTCATCATCGGAACTAGCACCTTTACACTTGTTAGTTTTTTAACTTTTTTTTTTTTAAGCAGAGTACCGTCTTTGGTTAGTGAAAGAATATGTGTGCTTGATAAATGTTAAGATAAACCAAATCAGCATTATAGTATAACCCAACTGGGAAACAAAGCAGGGACCAGAAGGGGAAAAGTAAATATCTATTTCATTCAAAGAATTCATTCCCAATACTGGATCATGCTGTGAGGGTGACTAGAGAGAATTCAGGCCATCTACATGAGGTTCTCCCCCAAGTCCTGCATGTTTAACAGTGAGATGAAGAGGGGTGGGATCCAGACAGGGCAGAAGCCTATGTGTGTGGGCTGAGTGCAGGATGTGGGCACATAGGGACACAGAAGGTACACAAGGACCTGATGAAACCATGAGAGGTGTCAAAGCCACCTGTGGTTACGCAGGATCAGCTCGACCCTGACATCTAGACAACTGTGTTTTCAGACAAGATCCAGTCAAGGAAATGAAACAGTTCCGTTGCCTGAACAGGAAGAATCCAAGTCTGCCCTCCCAGGTTCCCGGAGCATAAAATGATCTTCCCATCCTGCTGGACCCCGGTGAGGACAGTCACTGGTGTGTTACAGGTAGTACCATTTTAAATGACAGTGACCGAGCAATGTTTGATGGGCTAAGAGGGGAACCTTATTCTACTTTTTTATTCACTGAAAAAATTGCAAAGCATATTCGATCATGACAACCTTAGGCCCTTGTTTTGTCAAGTACGAAGGCTCATTTGTCCTATCCTCCCCACCTCCCTAGAAGGGGTGGCGCAGAAGTGAAGCTGTGCGGCCACGCTCTCTTCTCTCTCTTTGCTCTCTGACGCGTCCTGGCTCAGCCCCTGCCTGGGGGAGCAGGCTTCACGGCAGCTGTGAGGGTGATAAGGAAAGCAGGACATGTAGGCAGCTTCTAAGCCGGAATTCCAGCCTGGCTATGGCCTCAGGTCTGTCTCTCTCTGAGCCTCAAGCTTTTCTTTTGTAACAGCCCCTGTTAATGGCACCATAGGGTTTTCCAGGTTGTCACCAACACAAGAAAGGAGCCTGGTAGAAAGAGACAAGACTTGCATTCTAGCATCGGCCCTCCCAATAACCCACCGTGGAATGCTGGGCAAGGCCTTGCCCTCTCTTGGCCACCATTTGTATATTGAAGGTGTGGACTGCCTCAGAGAGAAGCGGAAGGTAAGGCTATATAAAAACCTAGAGCTGTAGTGGGACGGGAATGGGCTCTCGAGGACACCCCAGGGGACCTGGCTGGGTGGGGTATCTAGGAAATTGAGATAAGTATAGCTAGCCCCTAAAGAGCACTCAGTTCTACAGAACGTTTTAAAATGGGCTCATTTTACCCTCAAACCCCCCTCGGAGCTCGGTGCTGCTATGATCCCTGTTACAGTTGAAGAAGCAGAGGCAGAGAGAAGCTGTGACTGGCCAGGATCACACAGCCCGTAAGTGTCTGGGGCCAGATTTGAGCTCCGGTCTTTCTGGCACTGGGTCCAGAGCTCTCTCCGCTATAGCCACCGCAAGCTGCCTTGGACGCTCCCCACGGGGACCTTGGGTTTCAAAATCCCCTTCAGAATATCAGCCCAAACCCTCGAGGGGCTACTGGCTGCAGTGCTCCCCTCTCTTCCCATCACTGCAGTGTGCAGAGGTGGTCAGCTCAAGTAGAAACGGGCCCCTAGGCCACCCGTGAGGGTCCCTGCAGGCGAATGTCACATATAAACAGCTACATTTTATGGTGTGCTTGGTTATTTTGTGAAGTATTTCCAATTACATTTTAATCTAGTTTGGCCACACTCAGGAGTGTCGGGGGACACATGTGGCCAAGCGTGTTTGACGCCTCTGATCTCGAGCGAATGTCCAGGGTGGAAAGGCCAGATTTGCTTCCTGATCATAGACAACCTCGATGTCACTCTGCAGCGTGGTCCAGGCCTTGGTCCTAGCTTCCTCTGGGCAAAATAGCACTTTTTGAATTCTACCTAACCCCACCCCAACTCATAGGAGGTCTTATTCTAGTAACAAAGTCTTATTCTGGCTCCATCTATAGGAAGAATGATGTGTGTGTATAGGAAGGGTAAGGATACTAGTAAGAAAAGGCTGAAAAAAACACGGCCACCCTTCTTAGTTGATGTGGCAAAAAAAAAAAAGTATCATGGTGAAGTATAAAGAAAGCAATAGCCCTGGGTAGTATTTTGTCATAGTTGAGACATCATAGTTCTTAGAGCATCTTAATCCCTTCCAACTTCTTTTCTTTAGAAGAAACCTACTTTTTTTTTTTTTTTTTTTTGGTGAGGTAATTGGGGTTAAATGGCTTGCTCAAGGTCACGCAGCTAGTAAGTGTCAAGTGTCTGAGGCTGGATTTGAACTCAGGTCCTCCTGACTGCAAGGCCAGAGCTCTGTACACCGCACTACCTACCTGCCTTTTTTTTTTTTTTTTTATTAATTTATTTTTAGTTTTCAACATTCACTTCCATACATTTTTGAGTTTTAAATTTTTCTCCCCCTCCCCAAGAAGGCACACAATCTGATAATATAGGCTATACGTATCCATTCCTATTAAACACATTTTCACATTAGTCATGTTGTAAGGAAGAATTAGAACCAACAGGAGGAACCACCAGAAAGAGGAAACAAAACAAAACAGAAGAAAAAAAATAGCAAAGAGTCTGCTTCAATCTGCATTCAGACTCCATGGTTCTTTCTCTGGATGTGGAAGGCATCTTCCATCATGAGACAGGAAGAGGCCCACTCTTGACCAAGGCCCAGGTACGAGGCTTACTTGCTGTCCCTCACTCTTTTTCTTTTTTGTGAGGCAATTGGGGTTACGTGACCTGCCCAGGGTCACACAGCTAGTAAGTGCAAGTGTCTTAAACCTCACCCTTTTAAAATAATTGCTGTAAGGACATTGATTCATAAATAAGTCTGCTGGACAGGATATTCTCAAAGAAGTGTTCAGGGTGAGAGCCCAGGCTCAGGGGTCACCTGTCAAGATTTCACAGGAGTGATTGTGTTATTTAGACAAGCCATGTGTTAAGTGCCTGTCACATACCAGGCTCTGGGGCTTTGTTTGTGGTCGGTGTGTCTGGCTAGCTCAGTGTTGGGGAAGCTTCGAAGGAAAGTGTGGGAGAGAAGAGGGATTAGACTGACTGCCACAGTCTACGGAGCCGTTGTGCTGACCTCCTTGTCGTGTGGCTGTGGGCCAGTCTACCAGCGCCACGCCAGGGCATGGCATCACTTCCCTGTGAATTGTCTTAGGAAGATTCTGAAGATCGCCTGGCAGGAGAAGGTGCCGGACGCTGAGGTCCTTTGTAGAGCTGAACTGCCAGGCGCTCACACTCTGCTGCAGAGTGCAGCTCCGATGGGTCGGCCACGTTGTTCTGACGCCAAACGTGGGCTTGCCAAAGAGACTATTTAATGGAGAACTCACACAAAGCAGGCGTTCACACGGTGGTCAGAAGAAGCGATACAAGGACACGCTCAAGGTCTCTGAAGAACTTGGTAACCGTGACGGGCAGATGCTGGCACAGGTCTGCCCAGCATGGCGTGCCCTCATCAGGGAAGGCCCCTTGCTCTCTGAGCGAAGCCGAACTGAAGGCGCTCCAAAGAAATGTGAGATGTGCCCATGTAGAGCCATCGCCACTCTGAGGGTTCACGTGGACTATCCGTGGCATGGCCGACCTGTGGCAGGGCCTTCCGAGCTCACCCACAGGTGGACACGCTGTCACTCAACGCTAGCATAGTGATGTCATTCGGTCCTCTTCAAGAATGAAGGACGACAGCCGTGTGTGTGTGTGTGTGTGTGTGCGCGCGCGCACTCGCATGCGCGTGTGTATATGCCTGTGTGTGTATGTGTATGTGTATGTGGTGTGTGTGTGCGCGTGTGCGTGTATATGCCTGTGTGTATGTATGTGTATGTGGTATGTGTGCGTGTGTCTGCATGTGTGTGTATGTGTGTATTTGTGTGTGTGTGTGGTTTTAACGATGACTTACCTTTTTTGTGCCAGTTCCTTCCCAATATATCACTGGTCCCAAAGAGAATCCTCCTTTTAAACAATAGCAATAAAGAATTAAGGAAAACCAATTGAACCAGGTGCCCTATCGGACAGTGCCAGCCTAGCTGCAGTGACAAAGCACCCTGAAGAGGGACAGACGGCAGTTATTGTCATCACTTCCTCTCAGACCCAGATGGAGCCTTGGAAGAAACAGTGCGTGCCCCACCCCTACCCCCATCAACAGGGAAGCAGCCCTTGGAGAAAGGAGAGGCCATCCCCATCTACAGAGGCTGCTAGGGGGCTGGGGGCACCCCACAGTGCACAGTCAAGAAAACCTGAATTCAAATCTAGCCTTGGACACTTAGTAGCTGTGTAACCTTGGGCAAGTCATTTCTCCTCTGCCCCAGTTTCCTCAACTAAAATAGGGATCGTGAGAGCACCTGACTCAGGGTTGTTGTAAAGATCAAATGAAATATTTGTAAAGCACTTCGAACAGTGCCTGGCGCATAGTAGGTGCTAAATAAAAATTCTCTTCTCTCCTTCCTGCCCCCCCCCCAGCCGAAGGGCCTTAACAGAAGTGGCAGGGCACCTCAGAGGGACAGGAGGCAGCATGTGCCAGGCAAGGCA
The DNA here is from genome assembly GCF_900497805.2 of Vombatus ursinus. Classification (NCBI taxonomy): domain Eukaryota; kingdom Metazoa; phylum Chordata; class Mammalia; order Diprotodontia; family Vombatidae; genus Vombatus; species Vombatus ursinus. Next base: position 954,296 of record NW_020954876.1, read on the forward strand.
GATGGCAACCACCTTGGTCACCTCCCTACAGATGCCACTGTAGATAGTCTAAGACCCTTCAGAGCACCAGCCCTACTTCAGCCTGGGTCCCACAGCCATCCTTGAGGAGAAGAGTCTCCATGGAGAAGGGGCCCATCTTTCTGAACACCACCTGCTGTCACCAGTAGGCGTGGAAGCTCAGGAAGCAGCGGCGCACCCTCCAGACCGCTGGCCCCGCTTCCATCTCAGCCTCCACTGCCGTCATGACAGGAGTGGACCCTATGGAGATGCAGCCTGGCCACGGCTCCAGAAGACTCAGAGAAGAAAGTTCTCACCCCAGAGTCCTTGGACCCGCCCAGTGTTGAAGATCAGAAACTGATTATCGGTGGACAGAACATTGGAGACAGCATTCCTAGCTGTCCTGCTGCTGCTGCACCGTAAGGCTTGTGGCCTCTCATTCCCCGCCCCGCCGCACTCGTTTTGGACTTCTGTGACCTCTCCACCATGTTCCTGCTCTTCTCTCCTGCTTTTCAGCTTTCTTTTGTGCATTGTCTCCATCATCGGAGGGCAGCTAGGTGGTACAGTAGATAGAGCATCAGGCCTGGACTTAGGAAGACCCGAGTTCAAATCCAGCTTTAGACACTAGTTGTGTGACCCTTGGCAAGTCACTTAACCCTGCTTAACTCAATTTCCTCATCTGTAAAATGACCTGGAGAAGGAAATAGCAAGCTACTCCAGGATTTTTGCCAAGAAATCCCCAAGTGGGGTGACAAAATGTCGGATACGACTGAACAACAAAACTCCATCATTAGAACGTGAGATCCTTGAGAGAAGGGATTGTATCTTTTGCCTTTGTGTGCCCAGTTCTTAGCCCAGTGCTTGGCACAATCATTAAACATCTGTCAAGTGCCTACAATGTGCCACAGACTGTACTAAGCACTGGGTATACAAAGAAAGGTAAAATACAGTTCCTCCTCTCTGAAAAAACTCACAGACTAAGGGGGGAGGCAGCATGCAAACAACTGTGAGCATAAGCTCTAGACGGGATAAACTAGAGGTGATCAGCAGGGGGAGGTGACTGAGATTAAGAGTGGTGAGGAAAGGCTTCCTGCAGAAGTCGGGACGTCAGCTGGGACTTGGAGGAAACCAGGCGCAAAGACAAGGGAGAGCGTTCCAAGCATGGGGGAAACCGGAGAAAACGCGTGGAGCTGAGAGGTGGAGTGTCTTGTTGAAGGAGCAGCTGTCATCATTGAATTGCAGAGGATGCGTGGGGGTCGGTGAGGAGACACTGTAAGAAGACGGGAAAGTTGTGGGGGCAGATTTGAAGGGCTTTGAATGCTAGGATTTCATTTTTGATTCTGAAGTGGTAGGTAGCCAAGGGTTTATTGAGTAGGGATGTGCACTTGAGGAAACTCACTTCGGCAGCTGGATGGAGGATGGATTGGAGTGGGGAAAGACTTATGGCCGGCAGACCCACCGGCGGCTATCATCACCCCCAGGTGTGAGGTGATGAGGGCCTGCCCACGAGTGGGGGCAGAGTCTGAGGAGAAAAGGGGGCAAATGGGAGAGAGATCACAAACCCAGCATCAGAGTGAAAGCGAAGAGTTAGTGATGACACCCAAGTTACAAGTCTAGGGGACCTCGAGGACGGTGGTGCCCTCAACAGTAATAGGGAAGCTGGGAAAGGGAGAGGCTTCGGAGGGAAAGGTGACTTCAGTCTTGGAGACATCTACGAATGTCCAGTTTGAGATGTCCAGGAGGCCGTTGGAGATGCAGGACTGGAGGTCAGCAGAGAGATTAGAACTGGATAAGCTGACTTGAGAATAATCAGTGTAGAGATGGTAACTGAATCCGTGGAAATTGATGAGATCTCCAAATGAAACCGTGTGAAGAGAAAAGGGCCCCAGACAGAGCCCTGGGGGGTAACAGGCCTGACCTGGATGAAGATCTAGCCAAGGACACTGGAGAGTAGACTGGCAGAAGAACCGGGATGAAGTGGCGTCAGTGGTAACTTAGGGCAGCATATGGAGGAGGAGAGGGTGATGGACAGCATCAAAGGCTGCGGAGGTCAAGCAGGGTGAAGACTGAGAAAAGCTCATTAGTAAGTGCTTAATAGGGCAGCTAGGTGGCGCCATGGTGCATAGAGCACCTGGCCTGGAGTCCAGAAGACTCATACCATTCGTTGAGTTCAAATCTGGTCTCCGACACTTAGTAGCTGTGTGACCCTGGGCAAATCACTTCACCCTGTTTGCCTCAGTTTGCTCATCTGTCAAATGAGCTGGAGAAGAAAATGGCAAACCACTCCAGTGTCTTTGCCAAGGAAACTCCAAATGGGGTAACAGAGTTGGACACACCTGAATGACTGAACAGCAAAGTGCTTGATAGATGTTTTTTCAATTCCTCATTTCTCCTGAACCAAGAAGGGTCATTACAGTTAATCATCATTTGGCTTCCTTTCAGGGCTATTTTCTTGTACATTATTGAAGTCACGTCTGTTTTTTCTGCTGGTTTTCCTATTTTCACTTTGCATAAATTAATGTACTCCTATACTGCTTTGAGTCCCTCTTATTTGTTGTTTCTTACTACAAAAAAAAAAAAATTCATTACATTCACATACCTTTCCATTCAGCATTTGACTAGCCATTCCCCAGTTGGTAGACACCCACTTTATTTCCAGTTCTTTATGATTCCCAGTGCAAGAGGTGGAAAATTATTGTATAGCACCACTAGCTAACATGGTGGAAGGAGCCAGCAAGCCTAGAGGTCAAATCTGGCCCGAGACGTCAGCTGCGGTGACATGGCCAAGTCACTTAGCCTTTTCATTTCAGTTTCCTCATCTGTAAAATGAGGATAATTGCCCCTATCAGGGTTGTGAAGACCAAATAAAGCAAAATTTGAAGTGCTTTGCGGACCTTAAAGGACTGTCTGAATGCAAGAAGATTGTTTAGTTGAGCATGGTCTGAGGTCTATGGCCTGCTACATATGACGGATTTTCAACATCGTGGCCTCAGGGAGAGCTCAGTCAATTAGCATGCATTTGTTCAACCAGTAAAGATTTACTAAGTACCTACTATGTAGCAGGCATTGTGCTAAGCACAGGGGATCCAGAAAAAGCCAAGAACAGTTTCTGGTTTCAAGGATCTCGCATTTTAGTGGGAGAAACGATGTATAAATAATGAGTTATGGACAAGACTTATAAACAATAGATGGAAAGTAATCTCAGGGCAAGGCACTAGCAGTGTGGAGGACTGGGAGAGGACTTCTGCAGAAATGAACTGAGTCTTGAAAAATGAGGAAACTAAGATGAAGGGGTAAGGGAGTAGAGCATTCCAGGCATGAGGTCAGGTCTGACCATGTCACCCCCTTATTCCATAAACTCCAGTAGCTCCCTATTATCTCCTGGATCAAATATAAAATGCTCTGGCATTCAAAGCCCTTCATAAGCTGACCCCCCCCAACCACCTTTCTAGTCTTCTTACACCTTACTCCACTCCATTTATTCTTCGATGTAGTAACACCGGCCTTCTTGCTGTTCCTAGTACAACACTCCCATCTCTTCTCTCTGGACATTTTCTCTGACTGTTGCCATGCCTGAAATGCTTTCCCTCCTGGTCTCTACCTCCCAGCTTCTCTGGCTTCCCTCAAGTCTCAGCTAAAGTCCCACCTTCTGCAAGAAGCCCTTTCCAGTTCTCCTTAATCTTTGTGCCTTCCCTCTGAGATCAGGTCCAACTTTTTCTGGTATACAGCTGTTGTACAGCTGTTTGCTTGTTGACTGACAAAAGCACAGATACTGAGTGACACGTTCGAGGAACTCCAAGCAGATCAGTGTGCCTGGATCATACTGTGTGGAATCAGTAAAGTGCAAGACTGAAAAGGCAGAAAGGGGCTGGTTATGAAGAGCTTTAAATGCCAGAGGACGTTTCACTGGATTCTGAAGCTAAGAGGGAATTACTGGGGCTCAGCGGTGTGGTCAGACCTGTACTTTTTAAAATCACTTAGAGTGCAGAGAGACTTAAATAAGTGAGACCCGGAGAGAGGGGACGAGGACCTGAACTAAGATGGCGGCTGTGTGCATGGAGAGAAATGGTTGGACCAGAGAGGCGTGAAGGTAGAAATGACAAGATGCCACAGTGCTTGGTTACGTGGGATGAATGAAAGTGAGGAGTAAGTCAAGGATGACACTGAAGTTTGAAGCCCGGGCGAGTGGGAGGACAACGGAGCCCTTGACAGTAACAGGGACATTTGGAAGAGAGGGGCATTTGGGGGAAAAGATCATGAGTTTACTTTTAGACATGTTGAGTTTAATGTGTATACAGGATTGGAGCAATTGGAGATGCAAGTCTGGAGGCAAAGGAGAGAGCTTAGGGCTAGGTCAGCTGATTTGAGAATCATGAGCATAGAGATGATAATTAAAACCATAGAAACTGATGAGATCTCTAGGAGTGTAGAGAGAAGAGCAGATCAGAGCTTTGGGGGACACCTCCCCTATTAGTGGACATGACCTAGATGAAGAACCGGCAAAGAAGACTGCGAAGAAGCCATGGGACATATAGGAGAAGAACCAGGACAGAGCAGTGTCATAGAAAACCTAGAGAGAAGAGAGTTTCAAGGAGAAGAGGGTGATCACCAGTGTCAAAGGCCGTAGGGAAGTCAAGAAGAAGAGTTAGGAAGCCAGTCCATAAAGGGTTAAGAAGAGAGTGAGAAGAAAGGGAGCAGAATGGTAGCCTTCTTGAGATTGAGTCTCAAGAGGGAGGAGAAATACAGGACAATTGTTCAGTCGTTTCCGTCCTGTCGACTCATGTGTGACCCCATTTGTGGTTTTCTTGGCAAAGATCCTGGAGTGGTTTGCCATTTCTGTCTCCAGCTCATTTTACAGATGAGAAAACTGAAGCAAACAGGATCAAGTGACTTGCCCAGCGTCTGAGGCCAGGTTTGAACTCCCTGACTCCAGGCCTGTTGCTCTATCCACCATGCCACTTAGCTGTAGGCAGCAGGGAAGAAGCCAGCAAACAAGGAGAGAGTGAATACAAGTGAGAGGGGTGGATAGCAAAGGGGGTGATTTGCTGAAGGAAACAAGATAGAATGGGATTGCTTGTGCAAGTCGTGGGGTTTGCCTTGACAAGGACGTCGGCCCCCTCTTTATGTGAGACGGGTGAAGGAGGAAGGCGTCTGAATGACGTGAGATGAGGAAGAGAGGAGAAGAAAAGGCTCATAGTGAATGGCCTTAATTTTTTTTAGGGAAATATGAGGCAAAGTTCTCAGTGGTAAGGGAGGGGTGGCCATGTGAGGTTAGAGAAGGAATGAAAAGCTTTGGAAGATCCCCTGTGGTGAGTGGGATAGTGAGTTCATTGTAAAGGTATAAAAGGATTGCTTTGCAGCAGGGAAGGTTCTGTAGAGGTTATGTAACACATAGTGGGACCAGTCAACATGGTTTCATGATTTTCTCCAGCTTTGCTCAGAAGCATAGGAAGAGGAGTAAAGGAAGACCAGAGGAAGGAAGTAGCCCAGGCTGAGGCTTGGCTACAACCGGATAAGAGGATGAGGGCCTCAAGAGAAGAGGACAGTCGAGAGCAGAACTGGTTTACCAAGGAGTGAAGACGAGGAAGGGAGAAAGGGTAGCCAATGCACGGCTGATGGCCTGGGAAGGGACAGAGGAGTCAAAGGATTGGAAGTCACGATGGGGTTGAAGAACAGGAGTTCGGGTTCCAAGGCAGGGGGAGAATGATAAAAGATTGTGATCAGATAAAGGAATCTGAGGCAGAACAACTTGTAGGTGATGGCAAAGTCATGCTCCAACAACTGATATATGTTGCTGCCGTAGAGCAGAGTGGGTTATTGAGCAACTAGTTTGAGTATTTGTGTATACAGTCTGTTCTGCTGTAACATGATGTGTTCCCCCCAAAATGCAAATTGCACAATAAAAACCACGGGGCTTATGAGGGAAATGGGGTAAGGAGCGTTATGTTAAAAACTTTGTCAGTGACATGTAAAAAAAGAGACAGGAATTCAAGAAAAATGGTAGCACGGTTTTTGTACATATTAAATGGTTAAGAAATACACAAATACTGCAATAAATAGGGGTGGCGTCCACAGCCTTGGGCTACAGCTCAACCTGTGCCCTAGTTCCCATGTCCTGGGGCTGACCCTCAGCCATGGTGGAAGGAGGTGGGGTACAGACCAGTGATCCCCTGTCCATGGTTCCTACTGCACCAGAAGATACTCAGTATGGCCCATTACCTTGAAAAACACCTGAAGTCTGCTTGGAGAAGTGGGCCAAAGGGTTGCATCTTGCAAGTAATTGTGAAGTGGTGCAGTCTCCTCATCAGAAAACTTGAAATTCAACTTCTACTGAAATTGTTCCCTCATGTACCAGCTGTTAGAACAGATTGTATTTTCACAACAAGTGGAGTATGAGGGCAGGATTTGGGGAAGAGAGAGACTGAGCCAAGCACTGGCTCCTTTAGGAAGGGGAATGTCCTTGGGGCTCAGCAGCCACCAGCATCTTGATTCGTGAGAGGGGATTCTTTTTCAGGACAAAGTTGAAGTAGATGACCTCAGTGTCCTTATCAATTCTAACGTTTTATAATTTATGAACTCCCTGGAAGAGCACCTATGAATCATTCTTCCATTTACATGCCACGTCTTTATTGTCTCTGGAGTTTCATTCATAGGTAAAATGACCATATGGAAGATATACTGACATTTTGGTTAATATTGCCTTCTTTACTAACATTAAAATACCTACAAAAACCTGAGAATATTTATTTTAGGGATAGGGAGTAGAGAAGGGATGGTGCTCATGGTCTGCTACAGGATAGGCACGAGAGAAGCCCAGATCAGAAGCAGTAGCAGGAAGGAAAGCAGGAGATGGTAGGGCCAGACTAGGGAGTCGATATGTTCAGAGAAGGCTAGTTCCTCTGGTGTGAGGGCTGCTGAACCCTTTTCAGAGCTGCTTTCCACCTTTGGTGACTCCTTGATTCACCCAACTCTCACCTGTGGCTCCAAGATGCTGTAGCATGCGCAGTGGCCACACCTTGGTAAACTGTTTCAGCAGATGGGCTAAGCCAGGTTAAGGGTAACCAAGGAGTCTTAAATTCGTTGATGAGTGGGGGGCGTCTACCCCAAGCATGTGAAGACTTCCCCTGGTGGAGTGGGTAGATGAGAACAATGTGATTCAGTGGCCGTGCTTGGTTAGACGTCAAAGACGCTGAGGTCACCCACTGCATCCCGAGCCAGCATCAGTCATCTTGACTCCGTCCCCACCGCTGGACTGAGACAATTCTGGAAGAGAGTGAGGCTGGCGACTTCACGCAGCTGTGCCTCACTTAAATCCAATTTATGCATGAATCAAAAGACATCACCTGTACATTTTTACCTAGCTCAAAGTCCTGTAGTGACAGGAAAGCGATGAAGCAGCAGGTGTGGATACACTGGGAGCTGTAGTCACAACCCTGCACACAGGCGGCCCACGCAGCAGTGGGATTCGGCAGCCCCCTACGTGTCTGAGCAGCCTTTTAAGGATCACACTGCTCACCGCCTGGTGTGAGGAAGAGCTGTCTGCTTACCAGCAATCATCAGAACTACTTGGTACTGGCTAAGAAACAGTGGCGGATCAGTGGAATAGATGAGGTACACAAGACACAGTAGTCAATGATTCTAGTAATCTACTGTTTGATAACCCTAAAGACTCCAGCTTCTGGGATAAGAGCTCATTATTTAACAAAAACTGTTGGGAAAACTGGAAAATAGTATGGCAGAAACTAGGCATCGACCAACATGTTACACCGTATGCCAAGATAAGATCAAAATGGGGTGTATGATTTAGACATAAAGAGTGAAACTATAAGCAAATTAGGAGAGCAAGGAATAGTTCCCTGTCAGATCTATGGAGAAGGGAAGAATTTGTGACCAAACAAGAGATGGAAAACATTATGAAATACAAAATAGATAATTTTGATTACATTAAATTGAAAAGTTTTTGCACAAACAAAGCCAATGCAACCAAGATTAGAAGGGAAGCAGAAAGCTGGGAAACAGTTTTTACAACCAGTGTCTCTGATAAAGGCCTTATTTCTAAAATATATAGAGAACTGAGTCAAATTTATAAGAATACAAGGCATTCTCCCAATTGATAAATGGTCCAAGGACATAAACAGGCAGTTTTCAGATGAAGAAATTAAAGCTATCTATAGTCATGTGAAAAAATGCTCTAAATCACTATTGATTAAAGAAATGCAAATTAAAACAATTCTGAGGTACCACTCATACCTATCAGATTGGCTAATATGACAAAACAGGAAAATGATAAATGTTGGAGAAGATGTGGGAAATCTGGAACACTAATGCATTGTTGGTGGAGTTGTGAACTGATCCAACCATTCTGGAGAGCAATTTGGAACTATGACCAAAGGGCTGTAAAACTGTGCATACCCTTTGACCCAGCATTAACCACTTCTAGGTCTGTATCTCAAAGAGATCACAAAAAAGGGGAAAAGACCCACATGTACAAAAATATTTGTAGCAGCTCTTTTTGTGGTGGCAAAGAATTGAAAATTGAGGGGATGCCCATCAATTGGGGAATGGTGGAACAAGTTGTGGGATATGAATATAATGGAATACTATTGTGCTATAAGAAATGATGAGCAGGTGGACTTCAGAAAAACCTGGAAAGACTTGCATGAACTGATGCTGAGTGAAGTGAGCAAAACCAGGAGAATGTTATACACAGTAACAGCCACATTGTGCGATGACTAATATTGGTAGACTTAACCTTTCTCAGCAATGCAAGGATCTAAGACAACTCCAAAAGACTCACAGTGGAAAATGTTATCCACATCCAGAGAAAGAAAGTCTGAATGCAGATTGAAGCATATTATTTTCTCTTTTTTTCCATTTCTTCTTTCTCATGGTTTTTTCCTTCAGTTTTAATTCTTCTTTACAACACGACTAATGTGGAAATGTTTAATATGATTGTACATGTATAGCCTATATCAGATTGCACACTGTCTTGGGGAGAGGATAGTGGGGGAGAGGGGAGAAAATTTAGAACTCAAAATCTTATAGAAGTGAATGTTGAGGGGCAGCTAGGTGGTGCAGTGGATAGAGCACTGGCCCTGGAGTCAGGACGACCTGAGTTCAAATCCAGGCTCAGACACATAACACTTACTAGCTGTGTGACTCTGAGCACTTTAAGTCACTTAACCCCAATTGCCTCACAAAAAAAAAGAAGTGAATGTTGAAAACAAAAAACAAATTAAATAAAATTTTTTTAAAAATCATCTGCTTACCCAATCCTGGCCTTTTTACCATGGCAAGTGGGGAATCCCACCTTGTGGTCAAAACACACACAAAAATAATGTACAAAAACTTCTGCAAAAATGATTTTACTCACCATTGGTACATGGAATGTGTGACACAGGAGGCTAGCAAAGGACTACCCAGCATAGCGTACCCTCATCGAAGAAGGCGCTGTGCTCTTTGATCTATGATTGAAGCAGAATTGAAGTAGCTCAAAAGAAATGTGGAATGTGCACATTGAAAGAATCCACCCCGCACGTTCACATGGGCTCTTTGTGCCTGACCTGTGGTAGAGCCTTCTGCACTCACACTGGTCTGGTCAGCCACAGTCTACGCACTGTACCTTGACTCTGACATAGTGATGTCATCATGGTCCTCTTCAAGAACGAAGGACGATAGCCAACCGACCAACCCACGGGCCTGTGGGTTAGTGGTTCTGTAGGCCTTTGCCCTCTTAGCCCAGTTCTGCCCCTCGTCCTCCTTTCTACCCTTGTCTCCTTTTGGCACACACCCTGCTATAGGCTCTGTCCAATGTGAGGACACCATGGGCATTACATAGTCTGCATTCCAACTGCTCTGTAGGTGGTGATGGTGGTAGGTGAATACACATTTCTACCACTATTGAAATGTTCTCAGCATCAAAATGTGGAACTCAGAATGGATTTTCCTTTAATAACATTTGTATAGTGGAAGGAGAACAGAACTTGGAGTCACAGGGTCCAAGTTTGAATCCTGCCCTGCCATCCCTTTCAACTACTATCTTACCTCTAAGCCTTGGTTTCCTTATCTGTGAAGAAATGGGATTAAATCACCTACCATTAGACTGTGAGCTCCTTGACGGCAGGGACTCATTACTTTTCTTTCTATTTTTAGTACTTAGCACAGTGCCTGGCACACAGTAAGCACTTAATTTGCCCTTTCAGGTGGGTTCTGTTCTTGGTTCCAGCCCCCACATGCATATTGGGGGCCTGCTTCTACACTACTGCCTTCTCATTGGTCTGCCCATCTCAAATCTCTCCTCACCTCAATCCACCCTCCGTACTGTGAGCTAGGGCTCTAGATTTGGTGCTGCAAATCACATGGGAGGTGAGGCAGCTGCCCACGTGTGGTTGTGATCAGCCCTCTTTTTGTTCTTTCCTGATACTAGGTGACTGAATGTTCCAATGTGGGGGCATCCAGAAAACTTAGGAGTTCAAAAGATCCCGAGGGCTTCTCTGTGGCTGGTGCTGTGTCCACTGCAGCAATAGTCGCTTCTCTGGGTGCCAGAAGCATCCACAAAGGAGCCGTGATATGCACCGAGGCCTGAGGGGCACCCTGAGAAAGATGAGTCTAGTCACCGTCCCACTGACTTCCTTGTGCAAAACACTCCCCTCCAGCCACTACTGCCCCATGCGGGCTGCCTTCCTCTACAGAAGGTCTGGTCTGCTTGTATTTTTATCTCCAGTCTTCAGGACAATTTTTAGTACATACTAAGCACATAATAAATGCTTTTTCATTCAGTTAGGTTCTTTAACTCTAAAGCAGGATTGGAAGGGTAAGCAGTGGAGGGTACACATTCCTGCCCTCAAAAAGCTTACCTTCTAACATAGGAGACAACCTATACCTACATGACACAGAGTGGATGGCAGGTGACCCAAGAGTGGAAGGTTAGTAGCCTCTAGGGGGAACAGGAAACTCCTCCAAGCATGCTTAGAGAGCCAGAGGGAAGAACATTCTAGGAATGGGGCAGAGTCCCTGCAAAGACACAGAGAAGGAGTCTGCCTGGAGCATCACATGAGTAATAGCACATAGGCCAAGTATGACTAGAACACACAGAGGGTAGTAACATGAAGAATCTTGGAAATATAGGAGACCAGGCTGGAAAGAACTTTAAATGCCAAACATAGAAATCCATCTTTGATTCTAGACATGATGAGGAGTTTCTGGAATTTACTGAGTAGAGGGATGACATGGCCAGATCTGCACTTTGGGAAAATCACTTTGGATCTATCACAAGGGAAGCATTTTATTGCAGGGGATGGGGAAGATTGCACAGTAGTGATACTGAAGAAAAAAAAAGCCTTAGTAAAACATCTTAAAAAATACATAGAAGAAAACAGAAGTTCAGAGGGCAAAACACACAGGACAACTTTGGAATTAATATGAATTTATTAAATACTTTAAAAAAGCTGTACATGAAATCCATAACTTTTGTATAAAATCATTTTTTCTGTCCTTGTATATGAAAATGTTTGTCAAGTTTGGAACAATAAACTTTTTTTTAAAGAAATTCATTTTGGCAGTCGTACGGAGGGTGGATTGGGGTGAAGAGACCTGAGATGGGCAGACCAGTAAGAGGGCAGTAGTGATGAGGCTCTGAAGTTTGGTGGTGACTGCATGAACAAAGAGAAGGGGTTGTATGTCTGGGGAAAGAAATTACAAGATTTGCAACTAGCTGAATATGTAGGGTGAGTGAGTGTGAAGAGTCAGAGTTGACACAGATTACAAAAGTGGATGACTGGGAGAATGGTGGTGTCCTCAACAGGAAAAGGGGAGTGTTTGGGGAAAATCTAAAGAGTTCCATTTTGGACATGTTAAGTTTGAGATGTCTGTGAGGCATCCAGTTCAAAATGTCCAATAGGCAGTCGGTAATGTAGAAATGGAGCTTAGGATAGAGGCTATGGTTGGATATATAGATCTGAGAATCATCTGCATAGATAATTGAGTCCATGAGAGCTGGCAAGATCACGTAATGAGAGAGCATAAGGAAAAGACAGAACAGATCCTTAGGGACACCCTAAGTGTTAAGTGGGCATAACACGGATGAAGTTCTAGTACAGGAGACTGAGGAGTGGTCAGACAGGGAGGATAACCAGGAGAGAGAACATCAAAAATCTGGAGTAGAGAGTATCCCAGTAGAAAAGGTAGTCCAAAAAAATAAAATAAGATAATTTTTAAAAAAAAGAAAAGGTAGTCCGCTGTGAAACGTTACAGAACAGTTGAGGACTGAGAAAAGGTCATTAGATTTGGTAATTAAACTCATTAGTAACTTTAGAAAACAATTTCAGTTTAATGATGACTATCAACTCAGATAGCAAAGAGTTTAGAAGAAAGTGAGGAGGTGGGAGGGAATGGAAACACTGAGTATAAGCCACTTTTTCAAGAACTTTACCTGAGAAGGGAAAACATGGGGTTACAGTTGGCAGCCACGGTGGGATCTGCTGAAGGTTTTTCATGGATGAGGTTGGGGCCTATTTATAGCCATCAGGAAAGGAACCAGTAGATAGGGAGAGATTGAATATGAGAGAGGGAAGGTGAAAAGTAAAATCAAAAGGAGTGAAATCTGGGGCACACATAGAAGGGCCAATCTTAGCAAGAAAGGCCATCTCTTCCTTGGAGCCTGAATTGAAGGAGGAAATGCATGAATGATGACAGATGACAGAGCAAGAAGGGAGATCTAAGTTAGAGGGCAATGGAACCAGATTAAAATATAATTGGAAAATGTTTAACAAAACAAATAAAATAACCATAACATATTAGTGTTTTTCTAAATCAACATACGGGCACAGGTATTCATTGCTATTTGAGTCTGACTTCGCCACTTTGGGTGAATGGCTTCATTTTTTCAGTGAGGGTGGGGTAGCGTAGGACACTTGAAGAGACATGCATAGACCCATGCTCTAAGAGAATCACTGTTAGCTATGTGGAGGATGGCCTGGGCTCTTAATGGGCAAGTACTCAACCTTGCCTCACTGGGACCCAAGCCCACTAGGCCTCTTACTGGGGCGATCTGCATGGCACTGCACATGCCCTTCTCCCATCTCAAGCTCTAGGTGCAAACGATAATCAAGCCAAAGCTATCATCCCTAGAAAAGGTGTGTCTGTCATTGGTCCTATGACTCCAAATCATCATTCCCTTTGGCTACCCTATCCAGAATACTCCTCCCTGACCCACATTCCCTAATATGTGCTGACTTTCCATAATGACATAAGAGATCATGGAGGCAGGTACTGTTTTGCTTGTATTTATATCCTCAGCTCTTCGCATAGTACCTGGCACATGGTAAATGTTTAATACATTCTTCATTTATTCACGTCAGGCCAGGAATCCAGATCATAATTATCATAATTTGGCCAGGTGATAAGAACCTGAATTAAGGTGGTCCTGTGTGAGTGGAATGTTGTAGTTAGAAACAAAGATTTAGCAATTGATTGGAAATGTGCACATGATAAATATTTATAGAGTGAAAGAACTTAAATTGTAGGCAGCTAGGAAAGATGAGATTGAGAGGGATAGCCTGACAACAAAAGAGTACATAATTACTTAGATGAGGTTCTGGAGTTGGCAGGAGAGGGTGGGATCAAAGGTACGAGAAAAGGAATTAGTCTTGACAAAGTGCAAGAATACCTCTCTTCCTCTAGACTAGAAGGAAGAGTGGTTGATCATTACAATAGTTTCTGAGGAGTGAAGATGGGGGCCTGAGCAAACACCAGATTGTCACAATTTCCTCAGCAAATCAAGAGTCTTATGCCATCTACAGTATGTGTGGAGACTGTGGTAAAGAGGTTACTGGAGACTTCAGGAGGAGGGAAAAAGAAAAGCTACTGTGAAAACATACAAAGGAATTTACACACCTCATTTGTGCAACTTTAGTCTGCATTCTCTAATTTTCAGTAAAGAACGATGAGCCAAGAAAACGCACAGTAATTACAACGATGGAAATGGAAAGGATGAGGCAACAAAACGTCAAAAGGAAATGTAACAAAATGATAAAAATCCAACAAGACCAGAATGAAGATGAGAGGACAGCCCCTCCAACCTGCCCATTCATGAAGGTGGGAGGCTCACAAGGACAGGTGTTAGCGCTGCATATTTGGGGGCTTTTTCTATACATCGAACAGTTATGTTCTTTTTTTTTTTTCCCTCTCTAAAAATACTATTCTATGGGATGGCTCCCTAGGAGGAGGACAGGGAAGAATACTTGGGATAACTATAAGAAAGAGATTTTAATAATAACTTATTTTTTAAAAAAAAAAAAGAAGAATAGCTCTGACTGAAATCTTCATGTTCACTCCATTCATAAGATTTCTCTCCAGGATAAGGTATATGCTCATGTGGAAGGCCTTCCTATTTCACTGTGAAAAGGTTTCTGTCCGGTATGAATGCCATGATAATATCTGAGTTCTGTTCCGTGTCTTAAGGCCTTTCCACATTCATAAAGAAAGAGGATCTCTTCTTTTAAGACTAAAAGGAAGGAAAGAATGCTTGACAATTCCAGAGAGTTCTGGGGTATGAAACCGTAGTGAGAGCCTGTCAGATTGTGACTGTTTTGTCATAAATTAGATCTAAATCACCTGCAGTACATGTGGGGACTGTGGAAAGTAGGCACAGAAGGGAGACGAAGGTTTTAGAACAGCTGCTCTGAAAAGTGCTTGGTGAATCTACAAAATATCCTTCAGTTTGAATTCTCTTATTTTCAGTTAAGGACTGTTTGGGTGAAATTCCTTGCATTCACAATGTCCACATGACCTTCCAATATAAATTACCTGATTTTTAGGTCTGTGCTCTAGCTAAAGGTTCTTTCACATTCCTTATTTTCACAAGATTTCTGTCTTCAACAGCAGCTGATATTGAGTAAAGTGTTTGCTTTGGAAGAAAGTTTCCCTCAATCATGACATTCATAGAGTTTCTTTTCAGTATGAATTCTCTGATGTTGAGTAAGCTGTGTCTTCAGGCGAAATGACAATACACATTCGCTGCATTCATAAGGTTTCTCACCAGTATGAATTCTCTTATGTCGAGTAAGGTGTGTGCTAAGGCGAAAAGCATTCCCACATTCATTACACTCATAAGGTTTCTCTCCAGTATGAATTCTGTGATGCCGTTTAAGTTCTGGTCGGTGGTTGAAGGCCTTCCCACATTCCTTACATTCATAAGGTTTCTCACCAGTATGAATTCTCTGATGTTGGGTAAGTTGTGCTCTCAAACGAAATGCCTTCCCACATTCCTTGCATTCATAAGGTTTCTCACCAGTATGAATTGTCTGATGTTCAGTAAGTCCTGTCCTCTGACGAAAGGTTTTCCCACATTCATTACATTCATACCGTTTCTCACCAGTATGAATAGTCTGATGTTGAGTAAGTCCTTGGCTCAGGCGGAAGGCTTTCCCACAAACCTTACATTTATAAGGTTTCTCTCCAGTGTGAATTCTCTGGTGCTGAGTAAGTTGTGAGCTCAAAGGAAAGGCCTTTCCACATTCATCACATTTATAACATTTCTCTCCAGTATGAATTCTCTGATGCTGAGTAAGATATGAGCTCAGGGGAAAGGCCTTTCCACATTCATTGCATTCATAAGGTTTTTCTCCACTATGAATTTTCTGATGCAGTGTAAGTCCTCTGCTCCATCGGAAGTCCTTCCCACATTCATCACATTTGTAAATCTTCTCTCCAGTATGAATTCTATGATGTCGGGTAAGTTCTGCCCTCTGACTGAAGGCTTTTCCACATTCCTTACATTCATAAGGTTTCTCTCCAGTATGAATTGTTTGATGTTGAGTAAGACCTGTGCTCAGACGGAAGGCTTTCCCACATTCATTGCATTCATAAGGCTTCTCACCAGTATGAATTGTCTGATGTTCAGTAAGCTGTGTTCTCAGGCGGAAGGCCTTCCCACATTCGTTACATTCGTAAGGTTTCTCTCCAGTATGAATTGTTTTATGTTGAGTAAGTCCTGTACTCAGGCGGAAGGCCTTCCCACAGATCTTACATTTATAAGGTTTCTCTCCAGTATGAATTCTCTGATGTTGAGTAAGATATGCACTCACAGGGAAGGCCTTCCCACATTCATTACATTTAAAAGATTTTTCTCCAGTATGAATTGTCTGATGATGAATAAGTCCTGTGCTTAGACGAAAGGCTTTTCCACATTCATTACATTCATAAGGCTTCTTCCCAGTATGAATTGTCTGATGTTGGGTAAGTTGCACTCTCTGCTGAAAGGTCTTCCCACATTCATTACATTCATAAGGTTTCTCTCCAGTATGAATTCTCTGATGTTTAGTAAGTCTTGATCTCCATTGGAAGGCCTTCCCACATTCACTGCATTCATAAAACTTCTCTCCTGTATGAATTCTATTAGGTAGAGTAAGCAATAAACTCTGGTGGAAATTTTTCCCACTTTCATTACCTTGATAATGTTTTTCTCCAGTATATAATCTATGATTTTCAGTGAGATCTGATGTATACCTGAAAGATTTCCCACATTCATCATACTTAGAAAATATCTTTTTTGCACAGATTCTGCTAAATTTTCTTAGGTCTGTATGTAGTCTGAAATACTTTTTAAATGTATCATATTTACAGAGACTCTTTCCTACATATATTCTCTGCTGTGGAAAAAGGATTAGCCCCCGATTGATGCTTCTGCCAAATTTATTATATTCCTGGACTCTCAGTTTATTGTGAGATTTCTTTGGGGTGATTTTTACTTGCTGAGAACACTTCTTATCGCTCTGCTGCCTCTGTAACTTGGCATCACATTCCCAGGCTTTTTCCATTTTGGAGATACAGATACTATTCCCTATGATTCCATCTTGGAATGATTCTTCAACTGAAATGATTAGAGCTGACTCCTTGGTTTCAGGCCTAGCTCCCCAATCTGAAAGACATAAGAAAATGTAACTCTATTATTTCTCCATTCCATACACCTGGAACTTTGTTGTATTCTCTGTCAAGAAAAAAAAATTAACCGTATCTTCTCACAGAGAGGCAGCGACGTGTAATGGACAGTGCTTGGCTTTAAGTCAAATTAGGTTCAAATTCCTCCTGTCCCTAGTTTTCTTACCAAATAATTTAACTTCTCTATACCTCAGGTAACTTTGAAACAAGAAATGGGTTGCCATCTCCATTGATGCAGGTTTGTTAGATTGCTATAATTTCCTCAAAACTGTGTTTCAGGTGTCCCAGCAGTTCATGTCAAACAGGATCCCATCCCTAGCAGTTTATGCTGGGGTTGGTCAAAATCTAGAATACCATTTGCTTACAAGTCTTGATCATCTAGTCCTGAATTTGAATTTGAAGTATTTGTGAAAAGGACTAGATGGTTTTCATAGTTACTACTGGATAACACATGCTATCTGGTCATGCTAGACCCTTTTAACTCCTATCATTTTAAATTATTTCCCTTGATATAGATAGCATTACTAAGAGCTTTACAAATATCTCTTATCCTCACAACAACACTGGGAGTTAGATACTATTATTATCACCCCCATTTTACATATTGGGAAACTGATGCAGGCAGAGGTTAAGTGACTTGCCCAAGATCACAAAATTAAGTGTAAAAAAGATAAACAAGGGTGAAGTGGAAAACAGACCTGATACCTGTAATTCAAAGATCCCGAGGAGGCAGGAGGGAGGGGAAAAAGGAGAAAGCCTGTTGCTACCCTGTTGTGGAGAGGACAGGGGTCTACATAATTGGGGATCTTTGTGACCCATAAGACAGACCTGAGGAGTCAAGGAAACATGAAGTGCCTGAGGCCAGATTTGAACTGAGGCTTTACAGCCTCCAAGTCCAGTTTTTTATCCAGTATGTCACTTGGCTGCCTCCAATAATATTCTTGACCTTCTACTCCTCCACATGAATTTTGTTACTATTTTCTTTAATCCTTGTTTTGAGGTTATATTCACTACAATTATTTCCCATGATTTACCCTCCCAAATTCTGCTGAAACAAAGAAAAACAGTCAAATAAAACCAAACAACAATGACTGTGTCCATAGATGTAACTAACTGCCTTTGCCTAAAGTCCATCAGTTCTCTACAAAGAAGAGGAAAGTACATTTCATCACAAGACTGGTCCTTACATTTAACTGAGGTAAGAGGGCTTCTAGTGCTGGTTTCATTTATATTATTAAAATCATTGTGAATATTGTTTTCTCTCCTAATCCAGTTGTCTTTATTCATCAGGTAATAGAAGACTCCCCATGTTTCTCTGAATTCCTCCTATATGTTGTTACTAATGGCACAATAATACTATTATTAACATTTATAGATTGCTTTAAGGTCTGCAAAGCACTTTATCTCATGTTGTAAGGAACAAATATCGTCCCATGGTTCCCTGCAACATCCCTATGAAGTAGATGGTATCATCAGCTTCATTGTTGTTCAGTCATTTTTCAGTGGTATCCAACTTTTCCTGATTCTTCCATATGGGGTTTTCCTGGCAAAGATACTGGAGTAGTTTGCCATTTCCTTCTCCAGGTTTATAGATGAGGAAACAGGCAAACAGGGTTAAGTGACTTGCCCAGGGTCACACAGCTAATAAGTGTCTGAAGCCAGATTTGAACTTGGGAAGATGAACCTTCCTGATTCCAATTCCAGCACGCTACCCACTATGCCACCTATATGCCCTGCGGCCTCATTTTACAAATTGGGAAACTGAGGCCAAGACAGAGATTAAGTGATTTTCCCAGAATCACAAAACTAGGAAATGTCTAGAGGCAGCATTTGAACTCAGATCTTCCTTACGCCAAGCCAATGCACTATCCATTTTGCCACCGAGCTACCCATTACATTAATATACTAAAATTTAGTTAACCACTCCCCAGTAAAAGGACACCAATTTTGTTTCAAGGGCGGGATCGAGTGGCCGATCAGAGGTGGATTGCAGGAATCTCTTTGTTGGCGCTGAGGCAGGATTCTCTTGCTTTGCCGGTGCTTGGATCTGGGTCACAGTTTTGGGTGGCGATCCTGGGGCAAGGAGAAGCGCTGGTGTGGTAGAGCTCGTGGTGGTGGAGGGAGAATCCTCCTCACAGTTCCCAGGCAGAAAAGAGTGCTTGTGGTCACTCACATACCACAGCACAGGCCAGGAAAGGAGTAAACACTCCTCCTTTGATCATACCACCTTGGAAGAACTGAAAATTTATAGGTCCCTAGAAGTATCTCTGAAAATAGCTGCACAAAATCCCTGAAGCTTGGGAGAGTACATTCTCCACACTGGAAGCAGACCTCTACCTTAACAAAGAGTTTAAAAGTCAAGTAATTGACTGGGAACATGAGCAAACAGCGCAAAAAAGTCAGACCAGAGAATCTTACTTACAAAGATCAAAACACACAACCAGAAGAAGACAACAAAGTCAAAGCTCCTACATCCAAAGCCTCCAAGAAAAATATGAATTGGTCCCAGGCCTTGGAAGAGCTCAAAAGGGATTCTGAGAAGCAAGTAAGAGAAGTAGAGGAAAAACGGGGAAAAGAAATGAGAGTGATGCAAGAAAATCATGAAAAACAAGTCAACAGCTTGCTAAAGGAGCCCCCAAAAAATACTGAAGAAAATAACACCTTAAAAAATAGCCTAACGCAAATGGCAAAAGAGGTCCAAAAAGCCAGCGAGGAGAAGGATGTCTTAAAATAAGGGAAAGGAAGGACCATGTCTAGACAGAACAAAGCAGAGTGTGTTGGAACTATCACCTTCCTGGCTTTGGAAACAAAGCCTCCTATGCTACTAACTTTTCTTGGCTGCTGCATCATACTGTCCTCCCACTCTATTAGACCACCAGCATTCTCGCTGTCAAATAGCCCTGCTCCCCCTGCACTGAATCTGTAAAGTTCGATGTTTAAGTCGAAGTGTAGAATTAGATATTTAACAACCATGAAATTTTGTGTCACTCAGTGTGGTCACCTGTTCCAGCCCGTCTTCAGTCTCGAAGCTCTCCTTCCACACTCTATGAGTTTTCAGAAATCATTATGGTGGCTCACTCTTCACACCTGTTATTTCTGTCCTCCAGCACAGGGTCTGTGTGCGAGACATGACTGCTATCCATCAAGGGCAGGGACCTGTGGCCTTCACTTGCCTCCCCATCTGGGTTGTCTTTTTCTGAAGCAGTGAGCACTGTCCTCAAGGAGACCAGGCCAAAGCAGAGCCGCTAGGGAAGGTGAAGTGACTGTGTCTGCAGCTATGCCCGTGGCGGCCGCCGCCATTTTGTCACCGGACCTCTGCTCATTCTGATAGGCTTTTCCACCTCTTAGTGACTTGTTATCATTTTTGTGTGCCACACGTGTATCGTTAAGATCCCTGATGCAGCAACATGGTCTCTTTAGGGTCCTCCACTCCCTCCAAACTGGAAGGATTTCCGTTTGTCTGCCAAAACTTTATTTTTGTCAGCTTCATATTTCCCTTGCATTAAATTCCCCTGCAAAATGTTAGGAGATTGAATCTTACCTATTCTTTCTCTGAACCTTTGAAACTCTCTCTCCTAAAACTGACCATGTAGCCCAGACTCCTAAACACAGACTATCCCAGCTGTAAACTAACTCAGAAATCATCAGTCAAATCTGTGTAATGATAATAATAATGGAAACTGGTGTTTCTATAACACATGACATAGGTACTATTATTATTCCCAATTTGAAAATAGGAAACTGAGGCAGGAAGCCTTTAAGTGACTCGCTCAGGGGGACCCAGCTAGAAAATGTCTGAGGCTGGATTTGACCTCGGTTTTCCTAACTCCAGGCCCACTGCTCTAAGCGTTGTGGCACCCTGGAGCTGCCTACAGCTTGTAGGTATCTAGTTTTCTATGTGTCTTCTCTACTTCTTTTGCCTCTCTTTGTATCCCCTCACAAACAGTACCTGATCATTAATAGATACTCGTTGGGTGACTGACTTTACTTGCTAGTAATGCTGGTTGTGCTGTTTATAAGGCAACTTTTAATGGCTTAGATATTTTAGAAGTGTAGACAAGTACTTCTGCCCACAGAACCCTCAACAGGGAAATCGGTCACTTGTGCAGTGATTCCGTCCTTTCTCCCAATGGACTGTGTCTTTAGAGCACTTGTATAACTGAATTTAAGACAAAGGTAGGGCAATAGTCAAATCTTAGCATTTGATGTGAACTGTTTCATCCTAGTTGTTTGGTAATACCTGCAGGACCCTTCATTTTACTGGGACCCACGCTGGCCAGAAGAATTCCGCCCATGCAGCAAGTGAGCATGTTAGCCAAGATCATCCCCATAGACGGTGGATTAGAAGCCTACAGGGCAGGCTTGAGATTCCAAGATGAAGTGTGTTCTGATCTCCCATGAGCCATCTCAGAATCGGCTGCCCTGTATCCAAATACCAAGATTCTGTCACCAAGAAGTGATTTCTGACAAATGATGTCAGGCCAAAATCAAAGGACTGAAAATAAAGGACAAGACAATTACACTGGAATTCAGCTGCTACACAACCTGAGTTTGAACTCACTGAGTGATAAAGCAACCAAAGTTAAGTTCTAAGTTCTACCTGGGCAAATTCTAAGGAATGTCCTGGGAGCCAGCCCCACCTGCATTATCAAGCTCCCCCTGGAGCCTGACCATCAGACAAATGTAATCAGGTACAAGACTGAGGCTAGGGTTAAATCACATAATGCATAGTTCCTGCTATTGAAAAAGCTAAGGCTGAGAAAAAGGATATGCTCAACGGACCTGGCAAATCGCACCTCACACAAGCCTGATGCACCTGAATTCCCAGAGTATATGCCTCTGCGGGAAAAGGAAGTCTTGGGACGGAGGCATGGGAGAGGGAAGCATCCCAGACAATTTAGTGTGAACTATGATGTCTCCTCCAGCTTAATTCTACAGCAAGTCTCCTTGATACAATATGGCGTCTTCTTGAATAAGCTTGTGTCCGCTCAACTTTGGTAACCAGCTATGTCACACTGCTCTTTGTTCAGCGTCTCAATACCCACCCCAAACGCTCAGGATTGTCTAACGACGTAATGGAATATTGTCATGTCGTGTTGCGGTAAGGAAGCTGCACCAGAAGACTGACATCCACAATGACTAGAGTGATTAACAACTCCTGGTTGCCACCGTTTAAATCCTGCTCTCTGTCCTCACTGAATGCTCCCTTATTCACCTCTCTCTAAACCCAGGGTCCCATGGCAAAGCTACCCCCCTTCGTTTGTGCTCTCTGGAACGCGGGCCCCCCCAGGTAACAGCTTGCTTTCACCTTCCTGTACTCTCTCAGAGCAGGCTCGCACCTGAAGACACCATTTCACACGTAGCCCTGACTCACTCACTGGTCCTGGAGGAGAACTGGAATCCTCCTTGCTCCCCATCTCCCACGTCCAGCCTCTCCCTCTGCCACCACTCAGTAACCTCTCCTTCGGTCGCTGTCCACCAATCTCCAGGACGCTGCTTCCATTCTCAGTGAGTTCAGTACCTGGCTCACAGGCTTTCTCTCCTCCCCAACTCCTGCCCTCACACTCCAGCAGTTTAACATGCTCTCAAACCGCCTGACGTCCCAGCTCCTGCACCTGCTCATCGCCCAGCACCTACTCCTCTACCCCCTTGATCCTGCTGTCACACAAGTACCGCCGGCCTTGCTGCTGCTCCTTGAGCGTCCCACTCCCTCTCCCAACTCCAAGCACTTCCACTCATGTCCCCCAAGCCCACCTCCACTTCTTTCCTCTGAGACTGTCCCTAATTTAGCCTGGATGCCTCGTTTGTCCGTAGGTTGTTGGCATGTTTCTTCTCGTCAGACTGAACCCCCGAAAGCAAGGACTACTTCTGCCTTTCTTCGTACTGCCGCTGTTCAGCACGACGCCTCTTCCTAAACGTGCCCTGACTGACACGTCACTCCTCTTCTTCCTCCCTGCTGTTCCCCACCCACAGTCTGCCTTCACCTGCCCTAGGCACCTCTGCACACCTGGTCCCTGGGGTCTGGAGGACACTCTCTCCTCCCTCCACCTCTCAGAATCCTGAACTACCTTCCAGGCACAGCTCAAATGCCTGCAAGGCACTCATTTCTTCCCTTCTCTCCCCAATATCACAGCAGTATCTTATAGGACATGTGACCTTCTGGGATTATGTGAATATGATCATAATAGCTAATGACAATGATATGATAGGAAAATATTATGATGCATGACAACATATGACATGATAGTAATGGCTAACACTTACATAATGTTCCAGGCACTGTGATAAGCACTTTACATCTGATCCTCATCAACAACCTTGGGAAGTAGGTGCCATTTTACAGATAAGGAAACTGAGGCGGACAGATGAACTGACTTGCCCAGGGTCACACAGCTAGGAAGTGCCTGAGGCTGGACTTGATCTCGGGCCTTCCTGACCCCAACGGGGGCATCAGTGACTATAAAGCATTAGCTGGTGGCCCCTGCATATCCACGCCCTTTGAGGAACACCCAGTCTTCGTCACTTCTGACTGATGCAGTAAGAGCGATGAATCCTGGACAGGAGCTCAGGAAGCCTGAGGCCGACGCCAGCCCCCCGCCACTCACGTGACTAGGTTCTACCAGCTCAGTGTCCTCCTTCCTGAACCTGGCACCTTGGGGATCAAGGCGCCAGCCTCTCATGCTGGGTACCCCCTTCCTGAGTTTCCTTCTCCACTTCTCTGGCTGGACCTTCACCCACACCTGGCTCCCTGAGTAGGAATGCTGCACCCCAGCTCAGGTGCCATTTTCTTCAGAAGACCTGGCTTAAGTCCTGCCACCAATGCCTCTTCCACCATACGTGAGCTCCAAATTAATCAATTAATAATCAACAGGGATTTGTTAAGGGCTTTCTATATGTATGGCACCACGCAAAGTGCAGAGGGCACAAAGAAAGGAGAAAACCCTGTGCCTGCCCTCCAGAAGCCCACGGTCTACTGGAGGACACACCGCGCCAACGTGGCCAACGTGCAGAAGGAGGACCTCACGGAAGGCGTTACCGTGTAAGTACTCTCGTCTACTTTTCTGTGCACGCCTGAATGCCAGCTCTCAGAGGGAAAGGACCGACTGGTTTTTGTCTTTGTATCCAGCATCGAGCACAGTCTAGGGTACAAAGCAGTTGCTTAGTAAGTACTTGCTGAAGAAATGAAAGAACAGGCACAAAGCAGGGCTGTTACTATCCATACTATGGAGAACACTAGACTATTACTATTTGATATCCTTTTAACTATGTCGTTTCCACAGGAGTAAGACAAGGAAAGGCCACGAGGGGGCGCCACAGTGCACAAAGTGTTGGGTCTGGAGTCAGGAAGACTCCTCTTTCTGAGTTCAAATCCAGCCTCAGACATTTCCTAGCTGTGTGACCCTGGGCAAGTCACATCACCCTGTTTGCCTCAGTTTCCTCATCTGTAAAATGAGCTGGAGAAGGAAATGACAGAACCACTCCAGTATCTCTGCCCAGAAAACCCCAAATGGGGTCAGGAAGAGTCGGGTGCACCTGAGCAACAACATTTAAGGCAAGTGAAAAAAAAGAAGCTAAAGGATTCCTATTTGCAAAATGACATCATAATTAGAAAGCTTAACTTCAACAAAAAACTTATCTGAGATAATAAATGGGTCCATAAGATAGACAGCAAACGATGCCACCAAACATCACGAGCATTTCTACCTCCAAGAGGCATCCTGCTTTAATGCAAACTAGGTTTCAGGCAAGACACAGGTTAGCGCAACGCCAGCTAAAATACCAACCGGAATGTTTCTTTACAGAACTAAAGTGAAAGAATGTCCCTTTATCATTTGTCCCTGGTTTTTGTTATTGCTGCATGGAAATGTTGATTATCTTTTGTATGTATTTTATATCCCAGTACTTTACTGAAGCAATCATTTCATTTTTGTCCTTTGCTGATTCTCTGGGTTTTCCGTCAGTATACAGTTGTGTCTATGTACAGGGATAATCATCTGCTCTCTTTCCACGCCTTAAAGGCCTTAAATTTTTCTTTTTCTCTGTTCCTAGCATTTCCAGAACTATATAAAAGTGGGGTGGAGGCATCCTTATTTTAGGCCTGCATTTACTGGGAAACCTTCT
Source organism: Vombatus ursinus (assembly GCF_900497805.2). Taxonomy (NCBI): domain Eukaryota; kingdom Metazoa; phylum Chordata; class Mammalia; order Diprotodontia; family Vombatidae; genus Vombatus; species Vombatus ursinus. The sequence goes on from NW_020954876.1 coordinate 979,352, forward strand.
ACTACTCTGTCACAGCCAACAGCACGAGGCTCCGAGTTTTTGCTGTTCTCATTCCCGGCATATCTGACACTTCCCAACCTCATCTGGGATTTTCTTGGCAAAGATACTGGGGTGGTTCGGCACTTTCTTCTCCAGGTTTTAGATGTATCAAAAGAGGGTCATTCCATGCTTATGCATTTTAGGGTTTTTAGCATAAATGACTGCTGTGATTGCCAAAAGCAATTTCTGCACCTAATCCTGTAAGTTTTGCATATATGATTAATTATGCCAATTTTTAAAAAATGCTGAACCATTCTTACTCGCAACTCGGGCATAACTTCTCTTTCTGAGACTATACATAAACACACAGAGTGGAGAGAGATCAAGTCACGCTTGTTTAAGTGACAGTGAGGATCTGAGGAAGACTCAGTTTTCCCCTCCGGAGACCACCAATAGTTTGGGAGGGATTCCCTGAGTCACTGGAAGGCGGTCACCTGACCTTTTGCCTTCCCATGACTCATGTTACTCACTCTGACTGCAACTTCTTGGAACTGCTCCCTCTGGCATCCAAGGTGCTTCCCCTCGCTCCAGCTGGCAGACCACATCCGGTTTGGAAACTTCAAGGCCTGTGCATTGAAAATGAGAAAGTACTGAGAACAGACAGCCACTACAGAATCTATCCCGAGACCTGTCTCTAAGAAAGTCCACCTGGTGACCCAGTGTTCTTCAGAAAGACAGTCTCTGTTGTGTTGCTCAGAAACAGGGAAGAATGGATGACGGTAGACTGGGGTTCAGAAAGACTTCTGGGGTCTAAGAATCTTAGATCTTAAGGAACAAAGAGTAGGACAGATTAAAGCTTACAAGCAAGCAATACAATCAAAGTGCCAGGTTCCAGCTGTACAGAACAAACCCCGGAACAGGAGCACACGGATCCTCTTTGTCTTGGCCACAACCAAGCACTAGCAACCTGAGTCTCTCTGCTCAGACAGAACGACCTGCTTGACCACCCCCACGACACTGGGATGCATTCAGTCAGGGAAAACAAAGACCCCCAACAGTCCGGCACCGAGTCCTGGGGCAGCCGCAGTCCTCACCCAGGCACACCAGGTTCCTGTAGTTCTCCAGCATCACCTCTCGGTACAGCTCCTTCTGGGCGGGGCCCAGGTGCCCCCACTCCTCCCAGGTGAAGTCCACGGCCACATCCTGGAAGGTCACTGACTCCTGAAACACCAAGGACATTTATGATTATCCATGGGCTATCACTCCCATGGACCTGGTGAGAGGCAAAGTTGGTGGAAACTGTCAAGAGTATTTCTCATGAGTGTTCAGGCTTCAACGTGCTCTCACTCAATCGTCCGAGTGCCTCCTGTAGCCTCGGTTTGTGCTAGATTCTCAACCTTACAACAAGTGACAGTCTTGGGGCTCACCAAGCTTTTCCTCACAACAACCTTGTGAGCCAGGGAGGAAATGTTTCATTATTCTCATTTTCAGAATGCAAAAGTGACAGGAAGGAAGGCTGAACAAGAAACTGTGAGTCACACACACACACACACACACACACACACACACACACACACACACACGGCTAGTGAGGATCAAAGACACTACTAGAATCCAGACCTCCTTCAACCACAGCAGGTTGTATCTTCCTACTGAGTTTAAGGTCCCTCTTACACGTGACTTTGCCAAGGTAGCTAAGTGTGCCATGGACTTTGCTCTCAATCCCCCAAATTATATGTTAGAGATCAGGATGCTGACAGTAACGCTGTCTATCATGATGTAAGGAGGCAGGTAGGTGGTGCAGCGGACACAGCCTGGCCTGGAGCCTGGAAGACCTGAGTTCAAATCCCACCTCAGATACTTACTAGCTGTATGACCCTGGACAAGTCACAGAACCTCTGAGGTCTGAGGCCTCAGTTGCCTCAACTGTAAAATGAGGATAATAGCAGCACCTACCTTGAAGTGCTGTCATCAGGATCGAGTAAGAGACAGTTGTAAAGTGTTTAGCACAGCGCCTGGCATGTATTAGGGACTACATGAAGGCTTTTCTCCCTCCTCTAACAGGACTTATTTCCAAGTAGAGACAAGACGGCCATCATGGTCCATTTAAAATCCAACATTTCTTCAGAGTGTCAAACACCAGGCCTTTCTAAGTCCACTGTTTCAGCCATCCCTACAAGGCCCCTCTTCCTTTACACCCAAATTTTCACTCCAGCCACAGACATTCTACCCAGATGTACGAGGAGATCAGAAGGAGGTCTAGCAGGCAACTCAGATCCACAGACCACTCTGGAGCACACCAATAAAAACAGGCCACAGGAAATGTGGTTTGTGGGTCATGGACAGTTCTTTTTCTGATCTTTATACAAATGACTGTGCTTGTTAGTGTTTCTCAAGTTTAGAATAAGAAAAACAAAGGTTTTAAAAAGAAAAGATAAGACAATGTGGACAGATACATAAACAGGCAGACTAAGAGCTGGCTGCGTGGTAAGACCCAAAGACAGTCTAGAATGGTTCAACAGGAGGTCCTCACTGGGGGGCCCTGGGGACCTGTGCTGTCTAACAGTTCTATCAGTATGCTGGTCAAAGGCAGAGGAGGCATGCTAGTCCCATCTGCCAGTGGCACAAGTTTGGGAAGAGCTAACATAGCAGCTGTCCAGGTCCTTGTTCCAGAAGATCTTCCCAGGGAAGGCATGGTGAGACAGCTGGTCCTCTGATGGTAGACAGCAGGTGTGGGGCTTTGAAGTGCAGTGAGTTAGTGAGATGTGAACGCTGCTGTCAATTCTCGGAGCCACATTCAGGGAGGACACAGATAAACTGGAAATTTTCCAAAGGAGAGCAGGGAGTGAAAATAAACTAAGGAAACCTTGGAAGTTCAGGTTGGAGGAGAGAAGACGGAGCAGAGGCAGGATAGCTGTCTTCCATTATCTGAAGGACTTGTTATGCTGAGACACAATGAGCAGAACCAGGAGTAATTGAACAGTATAAAATTTAAGCTTGTTAGGAAAATCTTTTTAAGAATGAGAGGAATCCAAAACTGAAGTGTCTTTCTTGGAAGACAGGAAGTTCTCCCTCACCCTGGAAGTCTTCAAGTAAAGGATAAATCACGCCAACAGGTGCACTACGGAGGGGGTACCATCGGGTCCAGGTGGGACAAGGAAGTTCCAAAGCGACTTCCAGCTCTTTGATTCTGCGATTCCAGGTTGGGGAAGGGACTGAACCCAGAGAGCTCCTGAATCCACGAGGGGAGCTCTTTCCAAAAATACAAGCTGCTTTCTTCTAACTGCCTGGCAGGGACTGGTCCTGGACGGATTTAACCCTGTATACAGTTTCTCTTGACTTCTCCTTCACCTGGCTTCACCTTGCTCTTTCAGAGCCCGGAAGAGAGCTACACCAAAGGGGAACTCCAGGAGAATTCCATCAGTTTAGACTCTGGTTCTCCTTGGGACCTCATGCATACACAGGAAGAGTCTGACCTCCACTTTGGGGGGGGGGCTTTGATTTCATAACTACTCTTCTTATTTTTGGTGGCAGTTAGGCAGCACTGGGCCTGGAGTTAGGAAGACCCGAATTCAAATCTGTCCTCAGACACTCATTAACTGTGTGACCCTGGGCACACAGGGTCCATTTGCCTCAGTTTCCTCATCTGCAAAATGAGCCGGAAGAGGAAATGGCAAACCACTCCAGTATCTTTGCCAAGAAAACCCCAAATGGGGTCAGGAAGAGTCGGACACAACTAAACAATAACTTTTCAATCAATGAGCAAATATTTTTAATGTGCCAGGCAATGGCTGAGGGGTGGGGACAAAAGCACAAAGAATGAAGTAATCTGTACTCAAAAGGAGCTTATGTTTTCCTAAATACCCTTTCCTAAAAGTTAGGTGGTGCGGTGGGTAGAGTGCGTGGCCTAAAGTCACAAGCCTCATCTTCCTGAGTTCAAACCTGGCCTCAGATACTTTCTAGCTGTGTGACTTTGGACAGGTCATTTACCCGCTGGCCTCAGTTTCCTCATCTGTAAAATGAGCGGGAGAAGGAAACGGCCAACCACTACAGTGTCTTTGTCAAGAAAACCCCAAATGTCATCACAGAGTCCACGGGAAGGACAACAAAATTCACGTCAGCTGGCTGACTGATAAGGGGAGCACACAGGCGGGGGCTCCTGATGGCCAATACCGGGAAGCCCGAGGGTAATCTACGGAGCCCTGCGCCAGGGGTGACCAGCTGCTTTGCAGGGGTCCAAGCGGCTAGTTCCAGCGCAGAGCCCACAGCGTGGCTACAACTAAATCTTACAGAGTGCACCTCTGGAGGAGGTGTACAAGCTCTTCCAGGAAAGCGTGAACCCCTCGAGGGCAGGAGGCTCCATCCTTTTTCTGCCTCCCCAGCCCCTGGCACGGAGAAGGCACCCAACGGACCCCTGCTTAATGGGCTGAGACGAGCCCGGGCTTCCTACGGCTGAGACGCGGCGGCCGCGGAACGTTCCCTGCGGCCCCTGGCACCCAGCGGCGGCACGTGCCCACTCCATGGTCAACCTGCCCAACGCCCCCGATGGAGCCGAGAAACCCGAAGAAAGCCCCAGTCGGGGGTAGGGACTTGACGGAGGGGGGCTCTGGGAAGGGAATTTCGGGGAGGGGTCTCTGCAGGCCCCCAACCCCGCCAAGCCTGGGGGGCTCCTCACCTGGCGGGCGGAGGCCATGCCCCTCCTGCTCCTCTTCGCCGGGGGAGGGGTCTCGGTGGGCCAGGGGCCTGCGAAGGTGCAGCCACGGAAGAGAAGGGGCCGTGGGGCCGCAGCCCGGGGACCGGGGGATGGGCCTCCCCTAAAGAAATTGGGGGCCCAGGGAGGGGCCCTATCCTACCCGCGCCGCAGGAAGGGGCGGTACCAGCAGCCGCCCCGGCGAGGGGGCGGGAACGGAGCCCGCCCAGAAGTAGAGGGCGTGGCCGATGATTGGCCAGGAAGGCTGGCCCCGCCCCGCGGAGTGCCCGATAAACTAGCTCTGAGCGGGGAGCACGATTGCGCATGCGCTGGACGCGGCTCTTTCCACCGCGGAGGCTCCGAAACCGGGCTTCGGGCGCTCCGCCGTCCCCGACTCCCGGCGTCCGGCCGGCCAGGCCTCCGGCTGCCCCTCTCCGTGACGCAGGACGGAGCACTCGCGGGCCGGCGGCGGCACCGGAGGACGGAGCGCAGCGAAGGCGGCGGTGGCCCCGAGGGCGGACGTGACGTAACCGCTGTCGTGCCGCGCTCGCGGGAGGCGAGGCTGGCGGAAGCGGCTCCAGACGGCCGCTCCCCGCCCCTCCCATTTCGGCCCATCCTTTGAAAGCGCCTTCCGCCGTGGGGTCGGAGGGTCCCTGCCCTTCGGGCAAGCGCGCAGGGAGAGCGGGGCTTTCTGGGAAACGTAGTCCTGCGGCCCGGCCGGTCAGTGCGCGTGCTCAGCCCTCGAGCCGCTCCGTCACTGACCTCTGGCTGGATCGCGGCTGGGTCCTGGCAGTGACGACCCGGGGCTCCCTCCCCCAACCCAGCTGGGCTTCCGGCCTCCCGACGGCCTCCTCTCCCCGGGCCGGGGTGCAGGTGCCCGCAAGGGCGGCTTGAGCCCTGGGCTCCGGGCAGCGTGGAGGCGGCGGGGGCTCGGCGGCCCCTTCTCCCGGAGTCACGTCCCCGCGTGAGGGTGCTAGGCCGCAGGCGGAGAAGGGGGAGGGAACGGGGGCAGGTGGCGCCACGCCACTCGGAGGACACCACGTGCCCGCTCCGTGCCGCCAGCTGCGCACGAGGGCCGTCTGTGCGGGCCGAGAGGGATGCGTTGGACGGGGAGGTCAGTGCCGGACGCAGCCCAGAGCCTGCGGACGGAGGGGCTTGTCTGGGGGGGGGCCCCGAGCTCGCGTGTGGAGGCTGGAGAGGTGGGAGGGGGCTTCCAGTACCAAATAGCCCCCCCGCATTGGTGCTCGGAGGCCATAGGGAACCCTGGAGTCTAGTGATTGGGGGAGGGGGCGTGATCTGACTCGCATGCAGGAGAACCACCCCAGGGGCCGAAGAGAGGATGGACTGTAGTGGAGAGGGCCGCCAGCAGCTCCTGCTGCAGTCCGAGGATGGGGTCAGCAGGCGGAGGAGGGAGGACGGTGTGCCCGTTCGGAAACCTCCAGGTGAGAGAGACTGAGGAGGCCAGGATGGCTCCTAGGGAGTGGGAGGGCAGTGTGGCCCTCTCCAGCAAGAGGGAAGGTAGGGGTGGGGGTGCTCAGGGGAAATATGTCGAATTTGAGATGTCTACAGGACATCCGTTTCTAGGTGTCTGGAAGGCAGTTGGAGATCAGCAGAAAGCGTTCTGTAGAGTAGGTAGATCAGAGAGTCATCAGCATAGAGGTGGTAATTAAAATCGTGGAGATCACCGAGTAAAGCATTGTAGAGGGAGAAGACAAAAGAGTCCTGGAAGAGCCTCCAGGGTCACCCATTCAGGAGGCTGATCTAAAGGAGGAGGGTGGAAGGAGTTATCAGATAGGTAGGAGGAAAATCGGGAGGGAGTGATGTCCCCAAAACCTAGAGAAGAGAGGATATCAAAGAGGAGACGGTGATCACCAATAGCACAGGCTGCAGAGAGGAGACGGTGATCACCAATAGCACAGGCTGCAGAGAGGTCTCAGAGTACAAGGACTGAGAAAACGCCATTAGATTTGGCCACCAAGAGATCGTTAGTAACTTTGAAGAGAGCAGTTTCAGTGGAATGATAAGGTCAGGAGCCAGATTATGAGAGGTTAAGACAGTGAGAGGAAAGAAAGCCGAGTCATCGGTTGTAGATGGCCTTTTCCAGGAGCTTAGCCATAAAGGGCCGAAGAGATACAGGATGACAGCAGGAATGGAAGACACAAGTGAGAATAGGAGAGACACAGGCACATTTGTACGTAGTAGGAAATGGGCCAGTAGAGAGGGAGGGATAGAAAAGTGAAAGGACAGGGATAACAGAGGACGGCAACCTGTTGGAGGAGATGGGATGGAATGGGATCACTTAAACAGGAAGAGGGGATAGCCACCTCATCATGACTGGTTAAAGGATATGCAGAGTTTTCAAAAGACAGATGACCAACAACTGCATGGGAAAATGCCCTAAATCACTCATAAGAAAAATGCAAATTAAAAAAACTAAAGTTTCTATTCATATCCCATCAAATTAGCAAAGATGAGAAAAGAAAATGGTCAGTGTTGGAAGAGATGAAGGACAGTCTCTGGGGAGCTATGATTTCATTCAACCATCTTGGAAAAGCATTCTAGAAAAGTAACTAAATTGTTACTATCTTTGAACAGTTAGTCCACAAATATTTATCAAGCATCTTCTGTATGCCACGACACAGTGACTTAACTAACTACTGGACTCTGATCCTGTCCTCCAACCTGGTATCCTGGTTGCCCTGTGTCTATCAATTTTCCAGGCTTTTATTTTCAGTGGAGCCATTTAACTCAAAGTAAAAAACTTCACCAAGCATCTTGAATATGCCATTTATGAGGTTCACTGCTGGAAATACAGACAGAAATAAAGCAGTTCCTGCCCTCAAGGAGTTTTCCTTTTCCTAACATTTAAAATGATGAATAAATGAAAATTTGAAAAAGGATAAAGTACTTCTAAATGGCAAAAGCAAAAAGGACTTCACCTGGGAGGTTGCATATTACCTGAACTTTAGGAGCTAGGGCTTCTAAGAAATGGAATTTTTAGAGGGAGAGATTTTTGTGCATGGTGGCCAGCATCAGCAACAGCCGAGAGGTGGAAGATGTTATACTGAATTTGGGATACAGCAAATAGGACAGTTTGACCCAATGTAAAATGTTTGCAGAAGAGTAATAAGAAATGTTAGGAATGGTAGGCTGGAACCTACCATGGACAAGACTTCAAATTCCTAGGTGTGGAGTTGGTGTTTTACAAATAATTGGAAGCCAGTAAAGTTTCTCGAGTGGGAGAATGGACTGATGGACAGAAGCACTAGTCAGATTATTTTTGCGGCCATATGAAAGAGGCAGAGGCTGGAAGCTAAAAGTCTAATTAGAAGATTACTGCAGAACTTCATGTAAAATTTGACAGGGGCTTGAATGAATGTGGTTGCTATATGAAGGGAAAAGAAATGGATGTGAGCTCTGCAGATAGAATCAAGAATTGCCCACCAAATGGACACAGAGGCAGGGAAAAGAGTCTCGGATACCTCAGAGTAAACTTTAGAGCCTAGAAAAAAGAAAAGGTGCTGTCCACAACAGAATTAGGAAATTTTGAGGAAAGGATGAGGTTAAGAGGAAAGGTGAATTCCCTTTTGGACATACTGAGTATAAGGTGCTAACGAAAGAGGCCGTTTGATACAGGGGAAAGATCACTGGCTCGGGTCGGAGAACCAGCATTCAGTTCTCATCTCTGACATTTTCTGCCTGTGTGACACTGATGAACCCAATAACCTCTTTGGGCCTCAGTTTCCTCATCTGCTGAATGAGGGGGCTGGACCAGTTGGCCTCATGTAGGATCCCATGGAGTTGAAGGGTCAAGCATCTGTGCTAAATCCACAATAAATTGGTTATCTAATAGCTGATCCTTCACCTCCGGTAGACAGTCCTTTTATTCCTAATTGATTCTCTAATCTACTCCCCCACTACCACCATTACTCATCCTTGTATCAAATATATTCAAGCAAAGCAAATGCTGAAATGCACTTTTCCTCTCACCTCCCCCTTCTCAAACTCTTTTAGCTTCATTCACTGCTCAACTGCGTGGCCCCCTGCTACTGGGGTCTCTTTGGGGTCCCCTTAGCTGAATCTGGTCTGTCCATCTTCCCATTGTCTGCCTGTTTAATGAGGTGCTCTCACTGGTAGACTTTGATGGATGCTCTCATTACTAGACCTGAACAGTTTTAAATTTTTATCTCTATATTCGTTGAATCTAGGATGGTTTCTTACATCTACGTGTTGTCTCCTATTTTTTCATTCTTTTGGTTTTGTTTTATTGTTTCTTGATTTCTCATGAAGTCATTAGCTTCTGTTTGCTCCATTCTGGATTTTGTTTTGTTTTGTTTTTTGGCTAGGCAATGGGGTTAAGTGACTTGCCCAGGGTCACACAGCTAGTAAGTGTTATGTGTCTGAGGCCGGATTTGAACTCACATCCTCCTGAATCCAGGGCCGGTGGTCTATCCACTGTGCCACCTAGGTGCCCCCATTCTGATTTTTAAGGAATTATTTTCTTCAGTGAGCTTTTGGACCTCTTTTTCCATTTGGCCAACTCTGCTTTTTAAGGTATTCTTCTCCTCATTGACTTTTTGGACCTCTTTTACCATTTGGCCTAGTCTGTTTTTTAAGGTGTTATTTCCTTCAGTATTTTTTGTGTGTGTCTCTTTTATCAAGCTGTTGACTCGTTTTTCATGATTTTCTTGCGTCACTCTCATTTCTCTTCCCAGTTTTCCTTCTACCTCTTACTTGATTTTCAAAATCCTTTTTGAACTCTTCCATGGCCTGAGACCAATTCATATTCTTCTTGGAAGCTTTGAATGTGGGAGCTTTGACTTTGTTGTCTTCTCCTGAGTGTGTTTTGATCTTCCTTGTCACAATAGTAATTTTCTATAGTCAGAGTTTTTTCCCATTGTTTGCTCATTTCCCCAGCCTATTAGTTGACTTTTAACTTTTTGTTAAAGTAGGGCTCTGCTTCCAGTGTGGAGGGCAAACTGTTAGGGGCTTTGTGCAGCTGTTTTCAGAAATACTTCTAGGGATCTCTTGAGTTTTTGGTTGTTCCAAGGTGATATCTCTCCTAGCCTGTGCTCTGGTCTGTGAGTGACCACAAGCACTCCTTTCTGCCCTAGTACTGTGAGGAGGTTCCCCCCTCCACTGTGGCCACAAGCTCTGGTGTGCCAGTGCTCCTCCTCGCCCTGGGACTGCCACCCAGGGTTGCGACCTGGATCTGAGTATGGGCAAAGCAACAGAGTCCTGCCTCAGTGCTAGCAAAATGACCCCAGTAATCTCCTTCTGACCAGTTGTTTGACTCCATTACCGTCTGTGGGCTGAGAGCTCTGGAGGCAGCCACTGCCACTGCTGATTCAGTGGGTCCCAAGGCCTGCTCCTGGTTTGCTGGAGCCTGGCTGTGCTGCAGCAGCCTTCAATGGACTATGCACCACTCTCACCCAGGTGTGAGAGACCTTTTCTGCTGACCTTCTAAGTTGTCTTTGGCGTCTGTGGGCTGAGGTCTGGAAACCAACAATGCTGCCAGTGATTGAGTCACCCCAAGGCCCAGTCTGCATTGGACTGCACTCCTAATTCACCCTGGTGCCATAGACCTTTCCTGCCAACCTTTCAAGTTGTCTTGGGCTGGGAATTTGTTTTACTCCATCTTTTGGGGGGTTCTGCTGCTCTAGAATTTGTTTAGAGTCATTTTTAAAGGTATTTGGAGGGAGAACTCAGGTGAGTCCCTGCCTTTACTCTACCATCTTGGCTCCACCTCCTACATTTACATATATAGTTAAAAGAAACTTTTCTTGACTTGGACAGTTTAACTGTAGATTGATAGGAATGACTCAATTTAGAGGAACTGAGTAAAAATGCATCATTGCAAGAATGATATTCTGGAGCCAGTGGGAGGGGGCGGAATTGAGAGGACAGGAGAAGAAATAGTCTTGAAGAAGAGGAAGAATATTTATTTCTTTTGATATGAATGAGTGTGGTGGATAGTCCTCAGACTTCTGAGTAGGCTAGTATCTATGAGATTTCCCCCAGTTTTCTTAGTAAAGGAAGAGACTAAGTCACATGGAGTAAGTTTGGTGTTGTGGATTTCCGGATTAATGGGATTTGAATAGCTACTGTGGGAAAGGGTTTCTCTAAGTTTCACCTTTCCGTAAAGGAGGTGAATTCTGGCTTAAATGGTTCTTATATTTGTTAATCTTGTCTCCTCACTATCTGTTATTCCCCATATTCAAACTGTTGCCAAGAAAGGCCTGTCCAGTGCACCTTTTCAGCATATCTCAAGTATGCTGACACTGCCCCTGTCCTCACCATCTCATGCCTGGACTATGGCAGTAGCTGCTGGTGGATCTGCCTGCCTTGGGTCTCTCCCCATTCTAGTCCGTCCTCCATAAAGATTTTCCTAAAGCACAGGCTGATCAGGTCACCCCTTCCTACTCCATTCAAACCCCTTTAAAACCTCACACCACCTACCTTTCCAGTCCTTACACCAAACCCCGCACAGATGATCCACGACACAGACCTTGGTGCTGTTTCTTAGACGAGACCCTCCATCTCGTAGCTCTTCCAGGTCTAGAATGCTCACCTTTATCTTTGCCTGCTGGCTTCCCTTAAGTACAAATTAAAATAGGCCTCACTACTCAAAAGGGTTCACTCAAAAGTTTCCAATGATGTCTTACTTACCAAGACTAATAGTCTTTTCCTAGTGCTCATCTTACTTGACTTCTGTGCTGCATTGGACACTATGGACCACCCTCTTCTACTGGAAACTCTCTCCTCTCTAAGTTGGTACCAAGTTGGGAACCAGCTAGTGAAAGTTTTTAAATACCAAGGTGAGGAGTGATATTGCTTTCTCTTGGTTCTCCTACTGCTGACCACTCCTTAGTATACACCGCTGTGTCCATAGTTGCTGTGGATGTGCTCCCATGTGCAAGGTCCTATTCTCTTTTCTTTTTATGCCTTCCTCAGAACTTCATCAGCTCATGTGGATTTAATTATCTCTATGCTCATGCCTTCTAGGTTTCTATAACTAACTCTAGTGTCTCTCTTGGGCCAGCTGTCTGATGGACATTTCAAGGAGCAGGTCTCAGGCATCCCAAATTTGACATGTCCAAAAGAGAATATCCCCCTAAAACCCACTTTTTCTGAAATTCCCTATTTCTTCTTCTTCTTCTTTTTTTTTTGTGCTTTTTGGTGAGGCAATCAGGGTTAAGTGACTTGCTCAGGGTCACACAGCTAGTAAGTGTCAATTGTCTGAGGCTCCATTTGAACTCAGGTCCTCCTGACTCCAAGGCAGAGCTCTGTCCACTGTGCCACCTAGCTGCCCCTGACTCCCTATTTCTTTTGAGGGCCTCATCATCCTTCTAGGTTCCCAGGTTCATAATCTTATTGTCACAACCTGTATTGATCCTTCTCCCTTGAAAGAAATATGGTTAATAACCAATTAATATGGAAGGGGATCTAGGGTTTTTCCCCTTTCTGTTTCCTCATTTAAAAGCTAGAACAGAGCAGCTTCTGAAGGACAGAGTTGATGACGAGATTGCATTAACATTCTCTTCAATCCTGGGTGCTCCCCCCCTCCCAAAAAGGGGAGAGTTTAGTTCTGATTAAAGGGTAAAGACCATCTTATCTAGGTGAATTCCAACCCAACTACAAAAGTGGTCTGTGTGGAGGACAGATCCTTTTGTATAGTCCATGTCACCCTTCTGCTCAAAAAACCCAGTGGCTATATATGTCTCTCAAGAATAAAAAATACCAACTCCCCACCTTGGGATTTAAAAGCCTCCACAATCTATCAACACACTCGACATTCCACTAAAAGTCAGTAACCATTTATTTAACACTTACAACGTGCCAGATACTGAGTTAAGTGCTGTGGATACAATTAAAAAAAAAAAAAAGAACAGATGATAGTTTACAGTGGATTGGAGACTAGCAGGGCAGTGTTGAAACTGCCATGTAAATTTTAGAATAAAAACATAAAAATCACAATAGATGAATAGTGGAGATTTACTGTTCATGTTCATTCCTTTTTCTATTCTTTGCCCAGGGCAGGTATTCTTAACCTGGAGTTCAGGGGTAGAGTTCAGGCAATTGGGGGATTACATCTTTATTTTATTTTTACAACTTCTGAAGTTCAACATTTTGATTTTGAATTAAAAAAATAAACAAACATCCAAAGAAGAGATCCATGGAATTGACTAGGCTGCCAAAGGAATCTATAACACAAAAAAGGTTAAGAATCTCTGGTCTAAGGAAATGTTCATATTTTTGATGTTTGCCAAGTACATAATAATGAAAAGGAAAACTTCTTTAAAATGCTGTATTGCCATGTATTTGTATTTCTGTTATGACTGTCTGACTGTTCACCACCATCAAATTCCCCCACCATAGAACCCTCCCTTGTATCAAGCATAGAAAAACAAATCTATACATCCTGAAATGCACTCTTCCCTTCACCTTTGCAAAGCCTGTTAGCTTCATTTAATGTTCAACTCCATAGCCGCCCGTTAACTGGGATCTCTTTGGGATCCCCTTAGTTGGGACTACTCTACTCATCGTCACATTACATGCTAATTCACTGAAGTGTCCTCTACTTTAAAAAGTTAGTGCTGAGAAGACTAGGGCTTTAATAAAAAAAGTTTTTGTCTGTAGCTATAGGAGCACAATGAGTTGCATATAATTTTAAAAATCATTTCTTTAACTAGACAATTTAACTGTAGACTTCTGGGAAATCTTGATCTAGATGAATAGAGTGAAGATGCATCATTGCTGGAGTAATATCCTGGAATTAGCAAGGAGGAGAATGGGATTAAGGGGTTGGAAGAGTAAGAAAGTAATCTTAAAGAAGGGGAAGGATATTTTTTCCTTTGTGACAGAAGTGAGTGTGCACGGTTGAGAGCCCTCAGATTTTGGTTAAGTAGGCAAGTTGAAGGAGCATCTATGAGATTGTCCTGAATTTTCTCAACAAATGAAGAGTCGAAGTCATGTATAAGTTTGGCATTGTAAATCTGAGAAGGAATAGGACTGGAATAGCCACTGTGAGAAAGGGTTTCCCCCTATGTTTCAATTCTCTAGTTTTTAGTAAAGGATGATAACTCTAGCATAAACATTTCATTGGTTTGTTATATTCATATTTTTATATTCATCTGATGTTGAATTAGTGTTATGCTCTGGTTTGAAGGCTTTCCATATTCATCAAATACATAAGTTTATTTCTGATTAGTACAAGCTGATGATGAGTGCAGTGCTTGCTCAGGAACAAAGCCTTCCCTCAATCATTATATCCATATATTTTCTTTGTAGAATGAATTCTCTGATGTTGAGTGTACTCTCTTTTCAGGTGGAATGACACTCCACATTCACTACAGTCATAAGGTTTTACTCCAGAATGAATTCTTTTATGTTCTATAAGCTGTGTGCCCCAACAGAAAGCCTTCCCACATTTATCACATTCATAAGGTTTCTCTCCAGTATGAATTCTCCGATGTTGATTAAGCTGTGCTTTTAGTCGGAAGGCCTTCCCACATTCATTACATTCATAAGGTTTCTCTCCAGTATGAATTCTTTGATGTTCAGTAAGTGCTGTGCTCAGACGGAAGGATTTCCCACATTCATTACATTCATAAGGTTTTTCACCAGTATGAATTGTCTGATGTTGAATAAGTTTTACTTTCTGGCTAAAGGCCTTCCCACATTCAAAACATTCATATGGTTTCTCTCCAGTGTGAATTTTCTGATGCTCTGTAAGGTTAGAGCGTCTACAAAAGGCCTTCCCACATTGATTACATGTATAAGGTTTTTCTCCAGTATGAATTCTGCGATGTTGATTAAGCTGTGCTTTTAGTCGGAAGGCCTTCCCACATTCGATACATTCATGAGGTTTCTCACCAGTATGAATTCTCCGGTGTTCTGTGAGAGTTGTACTTAGGCAGAAGGCCCTCCCGCATTCATTACATTCATAAGGCTTCTCACCAGTATGAATTCTCTGATGTTCAGTGAGGTTTGAACGCCTGCAGAAGGCCTTGCCACATTCACTACATTCATAAGGTTTCTCACCAGTATGAATTTTGTGATGTTCATTAAGCTGTCCTTTTTGACGGAAAGCCTTCCCACATTCATTGCATTCAAATGGTTTCTCACCCGTATGAATTGACTGATGTTGATTAAGCTGTGCTTTAAGTCTAAAGGCCTTCCCACATATGTTACATTCATAGGGTTTCTCACCAGTATGAATTCTCTGATGTTTAGTGAGAGCTGCACTCAGGCAGAAGGCCCTGCCACATTCATTACATTCATAAGGTTTCTCCCCAGTGTGAATTCTCTGATGTTCGGTGAGGTTTGAACGCCTGCAGAAGGCCTTCCCACATTCACGACATTGATAAGGTTTCTCACCAGTATGAGTTTTCTGATGTTCACTGAGTTGTCCTTTTAGTCTAAATGCCTTTCCACAGTCATTACATTTGTAGGGTTTCTCACCAGTATGAATTGTGTGATGCTGATTTAGTTGGGCTTTTAGTCGAAAGGTCTTCCCACATACATTACACTGATTAGGTTTCTCACCAGTAAGAATATTCTGATATCCAGGAATCTCCATCCTTAGGCAAAAGGTGATCCCACATTCATTAGTCTCATAAGGTTTCTTTCCGGTAAGAATTTTCTCATGAAGGGTAAATCCTGTCCTTGGATTAGTCTTCTCACGTTCATCACAAGCATAAAGCCTCTCTCCAATACATATTCTACCACTGTCAGTAAAGGCTGAATTATACATGAGGCATTTCCTATATTTTGATGTTTTATTTGAGTACCTACTATTACATTTTCTTCTATCTGTATGCATTCTAAAGAACTCTCCATGTGTGTCACATATACTCAGACTCTTTCCTACCATATGGTGTGGGAAAAGAATTGGCCCTAGATTGAAGCTTCTGCAATAACTATTATTTTCATGGACTCTAAATTTATTGGGTTGTTTCTTTTGCGCAATTTTGACTTCCCAGAAATGTTTCTCTTCATTCCTCAGATGATTTCCTAACTTGGCATTATGTTCCAAGCATTCTCCCAATGAGGAAATAAGGAGACCATTCCTCTTGAGTATTTCCTGGGATGAGTCTGTCGTTGAAATACTTAGCTTTGAAGTAGACTCCATGGATTCATACTTAGTTTCCCAATCTGAAAGGAATAAAAAATTTAAATAATCACTGTTGCTGCTGTATACATGGTATCTACAGTACTACCTCTGAATAAATGAAGAAATATCCTCAAGCCATGTTTTCCTGCAAAATGTGCTCAAGTTCTGATCAAATGAAGAATACCTTCCTCTAATAGTTTCTGCTCCTACGTGGATCCAGCACTAGAAGCCATATGCAGTTACTTTGAGGTCTTTCTTCTGATCTAGTGCAAACTACTAACTGATGTTTCCATTTTAAAAATCAGTTCTAGTTTTCATAATGATGACATTCATCAAGTAAAATCTCCAAACCTATTTTCTAGCAAACTGCACTCTCCAATTTATTTATTTATTAGCAATTTGGATAAAATAATGAAAGCCCCCCCCCCAGTAGTTTGTGCTGTAGCATAGACCAAAACTAGGCTGCCATATGCATTTCCTTCCAAGTCTTCCTAATGGAGTGCATGTCACTGATCTACTTTTCTTTTTTAAACTAGTATCATATAATTCTTATAACTTTTCAAATATAATTACAAGATCATCTGATGCTCCTTATTTTTATGGATGAATGTCATTGCTATTCTTAATCACAAAGCTTTTCATATAAATTACATTGTTGCTTTACATATTTCATAAAGAATTGCCTTTTAAATTAGATTGGCACCAGATGATATCTGTAGATTAATTTAGTGGTACTATCATATTCATTTGGGGTACGATCTATCCATGAACACTGAATTTCTCTCCAATCATTAGGCCTTCCTTTTTATCCTTAAAAATAACTTGGTTTACATATTATCTTACCCAATATAGTGTAAACTCATCGAGGACAAGGTAGTGTTTCATTTTTAGTTTCTATATCCCCTGTGCTTACCACAGTGCCTGGAACATGACTGGTAGACTATAATAACTAAATGACTAATGTCAAGGTGGGCACAGGAAAAGAAGGTGAAAAATATTTTTAAAAATATAGTTCAGTTAGAAGCAAGAGAGGCCAAAAGGCATTGTACCTGACACAGAATATGATGACACAGTGACACAACTATATATCAGAAATATTTTCTTTGAAAACAGTCAAAGGCACTGAATATGAGCACTCAATACTATTCCCAAACTGGTATGGATTATCCTTTAACTTCCAGAGAATCCCTGCTTACTCACATGAGCATAATATCTATGACAGCATTGACTGGGCAGTCAGACCACCAAATATTCAGAATACTCAAAAGAAACGTAAACTATTTACAAGTATATTAAAAATATCCCATATCCTTAAGAGTTAAGATAATTGTAAATTAAAACAGCCCTGAAGATGTTTCTCACATCCAGCAAATTGAAAAGATGATACAAGATAAAAATCATCACTACAGGAAGAATTCTTGAGACATACTAATACAGTGTGGGTGGAGCTCTGAAATGGTCCAAATACTCTTGAAAACAGTTTGGAATTACATGAGAAAAGTCCATGAAGTATATATAATCAAAAATAGCACCACTAAATACAAACTCCAAAGAGGTGAAAAACATACTTGAAAAGTCCCATATCAATGCCAATATTCATTGTAGTTGTGAAATATTCACACTATACCAGCAAAATAGGTTATTTTTTATGGGGAAATCAGCCAATCAAGGTACACTTACTCAATGCTTCCTCTGTGCCAGGAACACAAATACCACTGTCATTCCGTAAGAACACAAAAGAACATGCCAACTCTTTCATCTGACTCTCCAGTGAACAATCAAAACCACAAGGCAATAATCAGCAGAATGACAAGTTTCTGGAAAAGCATGTAAAAACACATCTTTTTCCTGCCTTTTGTATTTCCACAACCCCCATTCTGTTCTCTTTTCAAGCAGAACCCTCACTTGTGTACAAGTGGAAGAGCATGGGACTAACATCTGCTCTGAGGCTCATCTGATAAGAGGCACCATCCTCTCTCCAGTTCTAAGGGAGAGTAGTGTCATGTTTAAAAAGTTTGAGAAACATAGTTTCTGGGTTAAATTAACCATTTTATTAACAATGCTAGCGTGTTATAAATAAATGAGGTCAATGACACTCTCGAAAGCCAAACCCCTCGTGACAGGGGGCTCATGGTTTATATGTCCTTGGAAGAGTGGATGTTCTGAGGGTGGCAAGCAACTCTGACTGGTTAATGGTTAACAAGAAAATGAATATTATAATGAGAGGTGGGCTCATTGCAGTGAGGGTCTGGGTGGAACATGACTTGGATCACTCAAGTCTTGGTCACAGAGACTTATCAATTCCCAGATCACCTGTCTGGAAAAAGGGACAATCCACATTTCCCCAGACCAGTTTGAGTAAACACAAGAAGCAGGAATCCACCCATTAGCCTAAACTTAGAATTTCTTTACTGGCTTTGATCAGATCTTAGCCTGGGTAAGTCTTTAAGGCTTGTCTAAGATTTCCCACACTGATTGATTTCTGGATGAGGAAGTAGGAAAGGGGGAGAACCTTGGTCTTAATTCAATAATTAGTTATTCAATACAAGCAAATAATAATAATCATTTCTCTCAGTAGGGGTCTTGCCAGCTCATTTCCAGGACCTGCTGTGGTTTTTCAGTGACTCATTCTTTGACCTCCTTTGAGGGACCCTTCCATTCCCATGGTTGTAGACATGGTGTAGAATGTTCTCCCTCTGCTCCTTCTTTCATTCAGCTTCCCTGCCTACAAATCTTCCCAGTTTCTCTAAATGTCTTAATATTCATTTCTTACAACAAAAAAGTCTATTCTACTCATATCCCTTAGCTGTATAGGATGTTTTCTAATCAATGGGCATTCACTTTATTGGTTAAATTGACAGGCACCCAATTTGCTTCCTTTTCCTGTGAGGAAGGGGCCAGCCAACCATCTATCACTGGGCAGGCTAAATAGGGCACCCTGTGGGAGAGACAGGAGACAGCATGTGGCAGGCCAGTCAAACCACCATCACCACCACCCTGATCAAAGACCCTAAGAGTGGTAGCCCAGGATGTTGGGCCCAAGAGTGTTGGGAACAGCAATGCTTCCAGCCCAATGCCCACAGCCATCATCCCAAGAAGCAATCCCAAGGGAGATGTAGGCTGACCACTGCTCCTGCAGGGGCTAAAGTCAAACTGCTAAAGACCCAGAAAGAAAATCCTTGTCACCAAGGGCCTTGGAAAGAGTATCAAATGATTCATCATTACAAAGAAGTTTGATTTCAGCAGTGGAAATGACATTAAAGAAGAGGCATGACCATGTGCCTTGCTGCTGTACCTTAAGGACCTTTCCCTGACTTGTAACTGAAACCTTCCCTATATGTTGATTCTCCCATTAGAATGTAAGTTCCTGGAGAGCAGGGACTGTTTGACTTTTCTGTCTGTATGCCCGGCACTTAGCACTGTATTTGGCACATAGGAAGCACTTAAATGCTTTTTAAAAATATCCAAAAATGCTAATGTGTTTTGGTACAGATACTGGACTTTGGTTTCTGTCTTTCTACATTTCCTCAAGGCATGTGCTCAGCAATAGGAGAGTCCAGGGATAGTTTAGTAGTTTTGTTCACTTAACTCCAAAACGAAATCAAAATAGTTGGACCACTTCCCAGCAGTAAGTCAGTGTGCCTGTCTTCCAACACCAGCTACCCCTCAATGACTGTTCCTATTTCTTGTCTCTTTGTCAGTTTTCATGGTATAAGGTGACATCTCAGGGGTTTTTTTCTTAGTTTTTGAAAATTGTTTAATTCTTCTAAAGAAAAATTTAATTAAAAATTCCAAAAAATTTATAAACCAGAAACATTAGAAGGGAATAGGGTAGCAAAAGGTCATTTCTTTCTTTTTTTGCATGTGAAATAAGACCCTTTAAAACATTTAAAGTGGGAGCAGCTAGGTGGCGCAGTGGATAGAGCACCAGCCTTGTAGTCAGGAGGACCTGAGTTCATATCTGGCCTCAGATGAAACATTTGACACTTACTAAGCTGTGTGACCCTGGGCAAGTCACTTAACCTCAACTGCCTAAAAATTAAAAATTAAAAAAAAAAGTTTAAAGTGAAGTGAAGCAGAAAAGACTGCTATTCTTGGGGCAATGCAAAAAGAAAAGAGGCAAAGGATTTGCCCTTTCTGAGGCCCTCTTTTCTCTGACCTGGGAGGGGCATTCAAGTGGATCCATATCCGGGTGTTGCCTTATTTAAGGGAAAATGAAGTTTGATAAATGAGCTCATGACAAGTAAGCTGAGTGTGCATCCACAGCACTAGGGAGCTAAGAAAGATCGATGGTTGGCTGGCCCCTTCCTCACAGGAAAAGGAAGCAAAGTGGGTGCCCGTCAATTTAACCAATAAAGTGAATGCCTATTGATTAGAAAATATCCTATACAGCTAAGGGATATGAGTAGAATAGACTTTTTTGTTGCAAGAAATGAATATTAAGACATTTAGAGAAACTGGGAAGACTTGTAGGCAGGGAAGCTGAATGAAAGAAGGAGCAGAGGGAGAACATTCTACAACATTTTTTACAAGAGATTCTTGCTAAAGGACCCAATTGAGATGGCAGAAAAGAGGCAGCTCTCCCAACATTCCCCAACAAACCACTTTAAAGTAACACCAGAAATAAAATTCTGGAGAGGCAGTCAACAAAATGTTGGGGCGAGCCATTTTCCCAGTCCAAAACAAGTTAGCAGCTTGGAACAAGAGATCTACGACGAAGGATGGGCATTGGTCCCAACGTCCATGACAACAACACTAGCTGTGGGCCTCAGAGTTGGCAATGACAGCTAAAGCAGCTCTGGGACCTGTCAGTCCAGAGACAGTAAAGGGGACTGGATAACTAGTCAGAAAGGGATACAGGGGAAACCTGTGCTAGCACTAGGAAGAAGCAAGAATGCTGTTTGAAAGCTTAATTATCCATATCCACTTCTGGGTCACAGTTCTAGGGCAGCGGGGAACACTTGTGGTCAACAGGGGCCCAGATAAGCAATAGCACTTGTGGCTGCAGGGGATCAAGGGCCCTCCCTGGGTAAGGATTGGCGTGCAGACCCGAAGAGCAGTGACCATACCTCTCTCAGGATTCCACCACCTTGGAAGCACCAAAAACTTTCAAATCCCCAGAACTAGTTCTGAAAAAATCTGAAGCTTGGATAGTGCCTTCTCTACCCCAGGTGAACACAGCCCAACTTTAACATAAAGTTTAAAGTCAAGAAATAGGCTAGAAAAATGAACAAAAAAGAAAAGAGAACCTGACCATAAAAAGCTATATGGTGACAGGGAAGATGAAGACAAACTCAGAGGTTTAAAAAAACTGGGAAGGCAGCTACAAGCAAAGCTTTAAAGAAAAATGCAAATTGGAAGTAAGCCCAACAAGAATTTCTGGAAAAAAGATAAAGATAGAGCAAAAAATTATTTTAAAAATCAGATAAAAGTCATAGAGGAAAAATGGGCAGAGAAAATAAGAGTTATACAAGAAAATTATGAAAAGAAAATTAATAACTTGGTAAAAGAGGCACAAAAAATACCAAAGAAAATAACACTTTAAAAAACAAAATTGGCCAAATGGTAAAAGAGGTACAAAAATTCACCATTGAAAAGAATTCCTTAAAAAGTAGAAGTGGACCAAAAAAGGGACAAAAAAATTGACTGGAGAAAATAGTTTTTTTTAAATTAATTTATTTTGAATTATCAACAATCACTTCATAAGCTTTTGAGTTTTAAATTTTTCTCCTCCTCCCTCCCCAAGACAGTGTGCAATCTGATATAAGCTATACATATACAGAGAAAATAATCTTTTAAAAATTAGAATTGGGCAATTGGAAGCTAATGACTCCATGTGATATCAAGAAACAGTAAAACAAAGTTAAAAAAGAAAAGAAAATGTGAAATATCTCATTGGAAAAATAATTGACCTGGAAAACAGATGGAGGAGAGATAATTTAAGGATTAATTATATGACTATCTCAAAACCATGATGAAAAAAGGAGCCTAGACATCATAGTTCAAGAAATTATAAAGGAAAACTGCCCCAATATCTTAGAACCAGAGGGTTGAAATTGAAAGAATCTACCAGTCACCTCCTGAAAAAGATTCCAAAATGAAAACTCTCAAGAACCTTATACCCAGATTCCAGAACTTCCAGGTCAAGAAGAAAATACTAAAACCAACCAGAAAGAAACCATTCAAAAAATACCATGGAGTCATACTCAGGATCACATAAGATTTAGTAGCTACCACTGGAAACAAGTAGAAGGTTTGGAATATCATATTCCAAAAGTCAAAGGAGCTAGGGCTAAAACCAAGAATAATTTACCAGAGGAAAACTAAGTATTAGTTAATGAAACTAATTCTACAGGATTGAAAAATGGGACATTTGATGAAATCAAGGCATTTCAAGTACTCCTGATGAAAAGACCAGAGCTGAATGGAAAATCTGACATGTAAATAGAAGACTTGAGAGAAGCATAAAAAGGAAACATTTTAAATACAGAAATCATAAGGGACCTAATAGGGTTAAAATGTTTGCATTTCAATATAGGAAGATGATACATATAACTCCTAAGAACTTTATCATTATTAGGGCAGTCAGAAGGAGTCTACATAGAGAGAGGGCACAAGTTTGAGTCAGCTTTGTTGGAATGATCTCAAAAATAAAAATGGAAGGGTGTGAAAGAGGGATGTATTAGGAGAAGGGGGAAGGAAGAGAAAGAATGGGAAAATTATCTTACATAAATGAAGCACACAAGGGAGCGCTTTTACAGTGAAGGGGAAAGTAGGGTTCGAGGGGAAGGAGTAGTGCCAAAGCCTGAACATCACTGTCATCTGAACTTGTTCAAAGAGGGAAGAATATACATACACACTCATTTGCAGATTAAGGTAGGCAGTGGTCAGAAGCAAAACATACTTTGAGGAGGGAGAGGGTAAAAAGAGAGAGAATAAACAGAAGAAAATAAGATTAAGGGAAATACAGAGTAATCATAACTGAGCCCTTGTGCTGACCTCATTGTTGTATGCCTGTGAAACCTGGACAGTCTTATCAGCGCCATGCCAGGAAACTGAATCGCTTCCATTTGAATTGTCTCAGGAAGATTCTGAAGATCACCTGGCAGGATAAGATACCAGACACTGAGGTCCTTTCCCAAGCTAACCTGCCAAGCATTCAAACTCTGCTTCAGAGAGCTCAACCGCGATAGGCTGGCACGTTGTTCGAATGCAAAACATATGCTTGCCAAAAAGGCTATTTTATGGAGAACTCACACGGGGCAAGTGCTCACATGATGGTCAGAAGAAGTGATACAAGGACACTCTCAAGGTCTCTCTTAAGAACTTCGGAATTGATTGTGTGACATAGGAGACACTGGCACAGGACCACCCAGCATGGTAAGCCCACATCAAAGAAGGTGCTGTGCTCTACAAGCAAAGCAGAATTGAAATAGCTCAAGAGAAATGCGAGATGCGCAAACTTAGAGAATCTACCCCAAATGTTCACATGGACTATTTGTGCCCAACCTATGGTGGAGCACTGAAAGCTCATATTGGTCTGATCAGCCAGTCAGACACACTAAAACGTGACTCTAGCACAATGATGTCATTTGGTCCTCTTCGAAAATGAAGGACAACAACCAACTATGTGAATGGGATGAATTCACCAATAAAACAGAAGCAGATAGGATTAGAAACTAAAATCCAACAATACGTTGTTTATAAGAATCACTTTTCAAACAGAGAGACACACATAGTTAAAATAAGGGGTTGGAGGAGAATCTGTTCTAATTCAGCTGAAGTATAAAAGGTAGGGGAAGCAATTACGATCCCAGACAAAACAAAAGAAAAAACAGACCTACTTAAAGGAGATCATCAAGGAAACCATGTTTTGGTGAAAGGTACCATGGACAAGGAGATAACATCAATACTAAACACGTGCACCAAACAGCAGACCACCAAAATTCTTAAAGGAAAAGGTAAATGACTCATAGGAGGAAACAGTAAAATTATATAAGGGGAGGACCTCAATTCTCCCCTCTCAGAACTAGATGAATCTAACCATAATAAAATAGAAGTTAAGGCGATGAGTAGAATTTTAGAAAAGTTAGATATGATAAATCTCTGGAGACAGCTGAATGGGAACATGAAGTATACCTTTTTCTCAGCTGTACATGATACCTTCACAAAAAATGACTGTATTATTAGTTCTTATAACCTTACAAACAAATGAAGAAAAAGCAGAAATATTAAATGCACCATTTTCAGACCACAATGCAATAAAAATTACATTCAATAAATGATCTTGGAAATATAGATCAAAAATGAATTGTATAGTAAAGAATCTAACCCTAAAGAATGAAAGGATCAAATAATAAATCCTAGAAATAATCATTAATTTCATTAAAGATAACAACAATGAGATAACATGCCAAAGAAGTACTTAGGAGAAAATTTATAGCTATAAATGCTATATCAATGAAAAAAAGAAAGAGCAGATCAATGAATTGCTCATGAAACTAAAAAAAAAAAAATAGGTAAACTATTGGCTAATGTGATTAAAAAAAAAAAGAAAGAAGAAAACCAAGTTGCCAGTATCAAAAATGAAAAGGGTGAATACACCACCAATGAAGAAAAAACTAAAACAATTATTAGGAATGATTTTGCCCAATTATATTCCAATAAAACTGATAGTTTAAATGAACTGGATGAATATTTTAAAAATTATAAATTGTCTAGATTAACAGAAGGAGAAATAGAATACTTAACTCTATCTTAGAAAAAGAAATTGAACAAGACGTAAATGAGCTCCCTAAGAAAAATCCCCAGGACAAGATGGATTTACAAGCAAATTCTACCAAATATTTAAATAACAATGAATTCCAATACCATATATAAACCATTTGAAAAAATAAGCAAAGGAATCCTACCAAATTCTTTCTATGACACAAATACGTTTTTGATACCTGAATCAGAAAGAGCAAAAAAAGAGAAAGAACACTATGGACTGATTTCCTTAATGAATATAAATGCAAAAATGTTAAATAAAACAACAGCAAAGAGATTATAGTAATATGTCACAAGGATAATGCACTATGAACAGGTAAGATTTATACCAGGAATGTATGGTTTGGTTTAATATTTGAAAAACTATAAGCATACTTGACCATATAAATTACTGAAAGAACAAAAATCATTTGATTATATCAATATATGCAGAATAGACTTTTGCCAAAATACAACATTCATTCCTATCAAAAACACAGGAATGAATGGAGCTTTCCTTTTATTTTTTATTTAATATTTTATTTTTTCCCCAATTTATGTCAAAACAATTAGTTTTTAAGAATTTTAAATTCCAAATTCTATCCCTCCTTCTTGCCCCTCTCCACCATGAGAAAGCAAGCCATTTTATGTAGATTATACATGTGCAATCATGTAAAACATATTTCCTTATCAGTCATGTTGTGAAAGAAAACACAGGCCAAGAAAAATAAAGTTTTAAAAAAGCCTTGATCTGCATTCAGAATCCATTCTTTCTCTGGAGACGGATGGCATTTTTCACTTTAAGAATTGTCTTGGATCACTTTATTGCTGAAAATAGCAAAGTCATTCACAGTTGATCATTGTACAATATTGCTATTACTATGTACAATGTTCTCCTGGTTCAGCTCATTTCCCTTCACATCAGTTCATGTAAGTATTTCTGGGTTCTTCTGAGAACATTCTACTTGTCACTTCTTATAGTATTCTATCACAATCATATACCACAACTTGTTCAGCCTTTCAAAATTGATGGGCATCCTCTCAATTTCCAATTCTTTGCCACCACAAAAAGAGCCGCTATAAATATTTTTGTATGTATAGGTCTTTTCCCTTTTTTTTTTTTTAAACTCTTTGGGATGCAGGACTAGTAATGGTATTGCTGGGTCAAAGGGTTATGCATGGTTTTAAAGACCTTTGGGCATAGTTCTAAATTGCTCTACAGAATGGTTGAATCTGTTCACAACTCCATCAACAATGCATCCGTGTCCCAATTTTCCTATATTCCCTCCAAAATGTGTGATTTTCCTTTTTTGTTGTATTAGACAATCTGATAGGTATGGGGGTGGTCCCTCAGAGTTGTTTCAATTTGCATTTCTCTGATCAATAATTATTTGGAGCATTTTGTTATATGACTATAGATGGCTTTGATTTCTTCTGAAAACTGCCTGTTCATATCCTTTGACCAATTATCAATTGGGGAATGACTCATATTCTTATAAATTTGACTCAGATCCCTATCTAGTTGAGGAATCAGGCCTTTATCAGACAAACCTGCTATAAAAAGTTTTTGCAGTTATGATTACTGTATTTCCCTCCATCCTGTTTTCCCCTATTTATCCTATTCTCTCTCTCCTTTCACCTGGTCCATCCTCAAAAGTGTTTTGCTTCCAACTACTACCTTCCCCCCATCTGTTCTCTCTTCCATCAGGCCCCCTGCCCCTTCCCTTGTGCCTCCTACTTTCCTGTACAGTAAGACCGATTTCTACACCCAGCTGAGAGTGTATGTCATTCCTTCTTGGAGCCAATTTTGATAAGAGTGAAGTTCAGGCACTGCTCACTGCTCACCACCCCCTCCATCTCCAGTAAAAGTTCTTCTTTTCATCTACCCCTCTCTTCTCCCTTCTACCAGTAAAGCCTGCTTTCTCACCACTTAGCTCTATTTTTGGTCCCATCATATTCAACTCACCCCCCATGCTCTCTGTCTATGTAGACTCCTTCTAACTGACTTAATAACGATGAAGACCTTAGGAGGTACAATATCTTCCAATGTTGGAATGTAAAGTTTTAGCATTATTAAATCCCTTATTATTTCTCTTTCCTGTTTACCTATTTATGCTTTTCTTGAGTTGTGTATTTGAAAATCAAAACTTCTATTCAGTTCTGATCTTAAAAGGAATGCTTGACAGTCCTCCTCTATTTCATTGAATATCCATTTTTCCCCCTGAAGGATTATACTCAGTTATACTAAGTAGGTAATTCTGGGTTGTAATCCTAACACTTTTGGCCTCCAGAATATCATATTCAAAGCTCTCTGATCCTTTAACATAGAAGGTGCTAAATCTTATGTTATTCTGACTGTTGCTCCATATTTGATATTTCAGTTGTTTCTTTCTGGCTACTTACAGTTTTTTCTCCTTGACAAGGGAGCCCTGGAATTCAGCTATAATATTCCCTGGCGTTTTCATTTTGTGATCTCTTTCAGGAGATAATCAATGGATTCTTTCAATTTTTTTTTTGTCCTCTGGTTCTAGAATATCGGGACAGTTTCCTTGATAATTTCTTAAAATAAGATGTCTAGGCATCTGATAAGTCTTAAGTTGTCTAATAATTCTTAAATTATCTCTCCTGGATCTGTTTTCCATGTCAGTTATTTTTCCAATGAGTATTTCACATTTTCTTCTATTTTCTCATTCTTTTGATTTTATTTGATTGTTTCTTGATGTCTCATGGAATCATTAGTTTCTGCTTGCCCAATTCTAATTTTTATGGAATTATTTTCTTCAGTGAGCTTTTGTACCTCCTTTTCCATTTGGCCAATTCGACTTCTTATGGAGTTATTTTCTTCAGTGAATTTTTGTGCCTCTTTTACCATTTGGCCTATTCTGCTTTTTAAGATGTTATTTTCTTCAGTATTTTTTTGTGCTTCCTTTGCCAAGCTGCTGACTCTTTTTTCCCCAAGATTTTCTTGTATCACTCATATCTTTTCCCAATTTTTCTTCTACCTCTCTTATTTGAGTTTGATACGCCTTTTTGAGCTCTTTCAGGAATTCTTTTTGGGCCTCAGACTAATTCACATTTTTCTTTGACTTTGTTGTCTCCTGAGTTTGTTTTGAACTTCCCTGTCACCATAGTAACTTTCTATGGTCAGTTTCCTTTTTTGTTGTTTGTTCATTTTTCCAGTTTATTTCTTGACTTTTAACTTCATGGGGTGGAGGGGGGACTGTCACAAGCTGCAGGTTTTTGTGCACTTGTTTTCAGAGCTAGTCTGTTAGGGTGAATGTCTCACGGTCTCATGAGAGCTCTGTTGAGGGAACTTTCCCATGGGAGTTCTAGCTTCTATCAGTAGAAGCTGAGGGTCACAACATAGTTGCGTGGCAAAAATAAGGAAGTCTCCCAGGACCTCTCCTTTGCTGACATGCAGCTCCCACAGTTGGTTCGGCTCTCCTCTCAATGGGAGATGAGTCCTGACACGAGCTCCAGCAGACTTGATGATTGGCTATCACAGGGGGATCACACTTTGAACATGCATCACTAGGGCCATAAAAGACAGCTAACTGCACTCAATAAATGGAGCTTCTGCCACCTTGCTGTCTCCCGCCTCGTCCATGCGTCTCCGGGTTACTGAGCACTGAGCTGGTCTCATGCTCACCACTGCAGCGGCCACGACAACTGGCACCCAACATGGGGCAGATCGATGACAGGCCTGACAGATACCCCACGGGTGGAGTCTAAAAACTCCATGAATAGTGCATCAGCAAGCTTCGAGCTTTCAGCCCAACGGAATCAGGTCTCCGAGACATTACCCATCCTTGGGGGGGCCGGAGAAGGTAAAGGTTTCGCTTTACATAATGGGGCAAAATATAGGGCTTCTCCTTCCCACAGATGAGGAGAATTACAGCAGAGCTTTATATAAGGTAGCAAAGAATGAGGGAATAATGATACACTTAAAAGATCTTAGAAAACAAGCTCTGATGAATCAAAAGCAAACAGAAGTCCGGAATTTTCCAGTCTGTACTCAGACAGGTTCCTCCCTCCCCTCTCCCTCTGCGAGTAGACCTTGCTCTCCTAAACTAAGAGAAGGTCCCACAGACCTCCCTCCCTGGCCACCCCCAGGACACTATTCAAACTTGAATCCCAACTTGGGGGAGTTAGAAGACACTTTAAAAAACCTGGTAGTGACCCCTCCCTAGAAACGAGGATTGTGGGAGCAGGATAGTAAGGAATTTCCACACACAACTCCTCCTGCAAGAGCAGATAAGAGATTTTTTTGCTGCGCCACAAACTTTGGGAAGTGGGCGTGGCCACCTTGGGGCACACACAACAACTTCCAGTGGTGAGGAATCACCATTACAAAAGGGCATCAGAGAAGCAAAAGAAAAGGGTGAGGATGTTAGTGAATGGGATATTGGCCTCTATCCAGTCATCCAAGAACCTGATCCTTTTAACCCAGGACAGGTACGGAGGAGGCATGAAAGTATTCCCTTTAAAACCTTGCTGCAATTAAAACAAGCAGTTGCCCAGTATGGACCTACTTCACCTTTTGTAATGTATCAATTAGAGGTTATATCTAACTCTATTTCGCGTCCAAATGATTGGAAGGCCATAGCCCATGCAGTTCTGACTCCTGGAGCTGCTGTCTTTTGGATGGCTGAATTTGTAGATCAGTGCCGTATGGCTTCATACCAATTGGCACCTGGTCCCCAAAGAAAAGCCCTCTTTGAACAGATGAGTGGCACAGGGGATTTTGCTACTACTGCCCAACAGCTAGGATATGCTGAGGAGGGCTATCATAGAATTGCAGTACAAGCTAGAAAAGCTTGGTCTAGGATACCAGAAAAGGGGCAGGCAAAGGAGTCTATGACTGCTGCCCGGCAGAAACCTACTGAGACATTTGTTGATTTTGTGGCTAGAACTCAAGAACTAGTCGCACGAACAATGGGAGAAGTAGAAGGGACTGAAATAGTCATAAAATCCCTACTTAGAGAAAACTGCAATGAAGACTGTAAGAAAGCCATGCTAGGTTTGCCTAGGGACGTGACCTTACAGGAAATGATAAGGAGATGTGAAAAGGTAGGGACTCAGTGTTTTCACTTTTAGTTGATGAATCAATTTTTAGCAGAGCATAAGTCAGGGGAAGAAACAGGGAAAACATGCTATCAATGTGGGAGAGAAGGGCACTTTAAGAAAGACTGCAAGTCAAACAAAAGACGCTCTGCCACGCCTTGTCCGAAATGTAAAATGCTAGGGCATTGGGCTGCTGAATGCAGGTCGGGAAATGGGCGCAGGGGCTCTGCGGAGCCCCAAATACTCGTCCCATGGGGATGACAGTACAGGAATCAAACCCTCTCACAAACGAATGGGGAAAGAAATACAGGACTCTAGCTGCCCAAGAAAAACAATTCGAGTATTGAAACTGAGAAGCTTAGATAATTTTAAACTGCCACCCCATGCTGTCTGTAACGTCCCACTCATGGACCAACAGGAATTGGGGCCAGAATTTTCCTTAATTACCATATCACCCCCAGATCAGCACTACTCACATGCAGTTCCAGTAATTCAAATGTATAAAGGCTCCCTCCCTCACCTCACCATGATTAACACTAACAGTGATGATACCTATACTGAAAGGGGGCAGTGCGTGGCTCAAGCCATCACCGTCACTGCAGAATTCCACATAGAAGATCCTACCATAATAAAAGGCCCACAGACAGGCAGGAGGTCAGGAGCATTTTTTACACAAGCTGTCTCTATGGACTGTCCCCTATGTACTATAAGTGTAGAAAAACAGAAATTTACAGGGTTAATTGATACTGGGGCTGATAAATCAGTATTCCCTGCAGACCAGTAGCCACCTTGGTGGCCTAAGGAATTGGCTTACACCTTTTTACGAGGTGTAGGAGGCAATCAAGAAACAGAAATCTCTACACATCCCCTCACATGGGAAAAGGACAATAAAAGTGGCAAGTTCCGTCTATGTATCACAGCAGGATTACCTCTTATTTTATGGGGATCTGATGTTCTTACAGACATGGGTGTTACAATCAGCACAGATTTTTCGTAGGGGCCACTGATGTTTCATTGACAGCACATAAATTAGTTTGGCTTACAAAAGAGCCAGTGTGGGTTGATCAGTGGCCCCTGACGCAAGAGAAACTCACCGCCTTACATTCTTTAGTACAAGAGCAATTACAGCAGGGACACATAGAGGACAGCTCTAGTCCATGGAATTCTCCTGTATTTGTCATTAAGAAAAAAATCAGGAAAACGGAGAATGCTAATAGATTTAAGAGAAGTAAATAAAAGAATGGAAAACATGGGTCCTTTGCAAACAGGACTACCCTCACTTAATATGATCCCTAGACATCAACCCTTGTGGATCCTTGATACTCAGGATTGTTTTTACTCCATTCCCTTGCACCCTGATGACTGAAAGTATTTTGCATTTTCTGTACCTACACCAAATCACTGTGCTCCTGCTCGGAGATATCAATGGAAAGTTTCACCACAAGGAATGAAAAATAGTCCTACTATTTGCCAAAGGCATATAGCAGACCTACTAGAGCCTTTAAGAATTAAATATAAAGGAGCCTATTTAGTGCACTATATGGATGATATTCTTTGTAGTCATGCCAATTTAGAAGTCCTTGAGCAGATACTCCAAGAAACAGTATCTATTTTGACAAACAAAGGGCTTCAGATAGCACCAGAGAAAGTGCAAAAACAACCTCCCTTTCAACGTCTGGGATTTCAGCTTGACTTGGAGGAAGTCTCTTTACAACCTCCTGAGCTTAGACAAGACAAGGTACAAACTTTAAATGATTTCCAAAAATTGATAGGAGATATTCAATGGATGCGACCAAGATAGGCATTACTAATGAGGAGATGCAACCCTTATATTCTATCTTAAAAGGGGATCCTCACTTAAATTCTCCTAGAAAATGGACCCCTGAGGCTGAACAAAGCTTAAAACAAATCATTAGGAAATTAGGAAATCACACCCATCGGGTATCTCCACAGAAGGAGATTGAAGCCACATTGATAATGGCTCAGCAACATTCACACATTATACTTCACCAAGAAGAAAACATTATAGAATGGTTATACAGCAAAACCAGTAATAAAAGAGTTTTAACTAGTTATCTAGAAGAAACCTCTATGTTGGCTACAAAGGCACTTCTTTGCATTTTACATCTTAGTGGACAGAAAGGCACTTTGTGGGTCCCTGTTACAAAAGAAAGACTTGAGACCCTTTTATATTGTGATGACAATTGGACTGTGTTATTGAATCTAGGTAATATTCAAGCAGGACAAAAATACTCCTTTGCAAAATGGTTTAATAACTGGCAATGGATATTCCCCAAGATTGTCAGGAATACACCTGTTGATGGCTATAATGTCTATACTGATGCTACTAAAGAAAAGAAAGCTGCTATATATTGTCCTGACTTAGACATTCACACAGTTATACAGACTCCATACACTTCCACTCAAAAGAATGAGCTATATGCTCTTCTACATGCTTGCAGAATACCTCAACCTATTAACATTATTACAGACAGTCATTATGCTGCTGGTGTGCTCTCTCACAGCGAAACAGCATATATCAAACCCGAAGGTTCACCAATAACAGACTTGTTTTATGAACTTCAATCATCCATTAGATCAAGACAACATCCTCTGCATGTAATGCATGTAAGACCCCATACAGATGGTTTAGGTCCCATATTTTCAGCGAATAATATTGTGGATTCTATGCTTACAGGCAATTGTCAAGAAGCACAACAAGGACATGGTAAGTATCATATGTCAGCCAGGTCTCTACGTCGCCTTTATGGCATAACCAGAGAACAAGCCAGAGATATAGTGAAAAGGTGCACTCAATGTGTCCCTTTCAATTCACCATCACTTCGCTCGAGTATCAATCCTAGAGGACTTTTTCCTAACTCTCTATGGCAAATAGATGTTACACATATTCCACCATTGGGGAAACATAAATTCCTCCATGTTACTGTGGATACATTTTCAGGATTTTGTATAGCTACTCCTCAAACAGGAGAAGCTGTTAGACATGTTATTAATCACCTTTATCATGCTTTTGCTATAATTGGCCCACCATGTGTGATAAAAACTGACAATGGGCCCGCTTATACTGCCAAGCAATTACAAGCCTTTTTTCTAGAGTCTGGCATACAGCATATATGTGGTATTCCTTATAACCCAACTGGTCAAGCCATTGTTGAACGAATGAATCAAACCATCAAAACTTTCTTTCAAAAACAAAAAGGGGGAACTGAGCGGTTATCCCCTCAAAGACAGATTAATAAAATCTTGTATACTATAAATTATTTGAAATTTGATGGTAATGACCTTACCCCTGCTATGAAATTCTTTTTACCTCACAATTCACCTACCTTGACTCATGATGGCCCAACAATATACACAGATAAAAAGAAATTGGTCCTGTGGAAAAATCCCAATAATGAATGGGTAGGACCTTTTAGGGTACTAACCTGGGGACCAGGGTATGCTTGTATCTCAACAGGTGAAGGAGCTAAGTGGGTGCCAACAAAAACTCTCAAGGTTGTCCCTACTCGGGAGACACCCCAGGAAGAAAAGGAGGAGACAAGGACAAACAGATATGGCGAGACAGAGTCATCAGCTTCTATCGGTGTTCACCCTACTTAGCCTGGCAATACCTGCGGCAGGAGCAAATGAGACAGGGCCACACCGGTGGGCGATCTACATGGACCCCCCATGGCCTCAAGTAGTAGCTTGGGGTGAACAGTTACCTAACCTTGTGTTCCAGGGGACTGCATCACGAATGGTGAGGTATGAGTTTGACCTCCCCACACAAACTAATGCGACTCCATCGTCAGTAAAATACAACTTCACAGGACTGTCCATGCGGCAGCCGCTTTGTTGGTCCCGCACCAACAACGTGGAGGGCTGCATACAACTGCAGAACGTCACCCTTGCCATGAACATTCCCGGCATGGGGCCACACCAGATTCACCTACTCGGCGGACAGGGGACGCCCTGCTCCAACGCCACCTCCCTCCGCGCGGGGGGTCTGGACAAATGTAAGGTGAACAGTGACTCTGGGTCTGGCTGGCCTCATGTGGAGACTTGTGTAGCGGCGCACCGCCTCTGCATGAACTTAAGTGGGACTATTGTTCAATCATGGCATGACACTTACACATGACAATTCTACTTACAACTGGACAGTAATCAGAAACCACTTGAATGGTCTACTCTTAAACAATACAATAGAATCTGACATTGAAACTTTATATAGCTTAGCCTCTGAAATAAAAAAGGCTTCTGAACAGGACTTGAATCCTGACAAAACAGCAGAGAAAATCATACGTTGGTTTGATAATGCCTCCAATTGGAGGGGATCATTTGAGTATTGGATTATACTGATTGTTGTAGTATGCTTACTTTTATGCTGCTTGCCTATTATAGCCGGATGCCTCTTGAAAGTAATGATCTCCACGTTCAAAAATGTTATGTCTCAGCTACAAGTGCTGAAGGACACACACCCACAACGACACCTTCTTTAAAACAAAAAGGGGGAATGGTTAGGGTGAATGTCTCACGGTCTCATGAGAGCTCTGTTGAGGGAACTTTCCCATGGGAGTTCTAGCTTCTATCAGTAGAAGCTGAGGGTCACAACATAGTTGCGTGGCAAAAATAAGGAAGTCTCCCAGGACCTCTCCTTTGCTGACATGCAGCTCCCACGGTTGGTTTGGCTCTCCTCTCAATGGGAGAGGAGTCCTGACACGAGCTCCAGCAGACCTGATGATTGGCTATCAAGGGGGATCACACTTTGAACATGCATCACTAGGGCCATAAAAGACAGCTAACTGCCCTCAATAAACGGAGCTTCTGCCACCTTGCTGTCTCCCGCTTCATCCATGCGTCTCCGGGTTACTGAGCACTGAGCTGGTCTCATGCTCGCCACTGCAGCAGCCGCGACACTAGTCCTAGTAGGTCTATAAGTTTTCAGTTCTTCTAAGGTGTTATGATCTAAGGAGAGGTGTGTTTACTACTCTCCTAGCCTGTGTTCTGGTCTCTAAGTGATTATAAGTTTTCTTTTCCACTCTGAAACTGTGACCAGTTACCACTCCCACACAGCCAGAAGCTCTGGGGTGCTAGTGCACCTCCTCATCCTAGATCTGAGACCTAGATCCCTGTGTAAGCAATGCAACAGAGTCCTGCACCTACTGCTAGCAAAAAGAACCTCTGTAGCTTCCTTCTGACCAGTTGTCCAACCCCTTTACCGTCTGTGGGTGGAAAGCTTAAGAAGCTGCTGTGGTGTATGCATGAGCCCCTACAGTCTGCTGCTGGTTTGTTGGGGCCCCGCCTGCACTGAATTGCACTCTACTCTCACCCTGGCACAACAGACCTTTCCTGCCAACCTTCTAAGTTGTCTTGGGCTGGAAAATTGTTTCACCCCATCGTTTTGTGGGTTCTGCTGCTCCAGAATTTATTTTGAGGTGTTAAAGTTGTTTGGAGGGGAATTTGGGACAGCTCAGGCTCTCTTTTCTCCACCATCATGGCCTCACCCCTTAAATGGAGTTTTTCTTAAAATAAGTAGTATGCAAGCATTATCTGTATTTGGGATAAATAGAAGCCTTCCCAGTAAAACTTGAACCCAGTAGCTATTAAACTATGCATACTCTTTGACACAGCGATACCACTACTAAGTCTGTGTCCCAAAGAGATCAAAGGAAAATGAAAAGGAACAATATATTTATGAAAATACAGCAGTTCTTTTCGTGGTGGCAAAGAATTGGAAATTGGGGGGATGCCCATTGATTGGGGAATGAACAAGTTACCCTAAATGTGCGCCTCCAAACCCTAAATTTGTGCCTCCCACTCTAACCCTAAATGCCTCCAATTCTGACTCCAACACTATTGTGCTATAAGACATGATGAGAAAAAAATGGGAAAGACTTATATGAACTTATGCAAAATGGAGTGAGCAGAATGAGAACATTATACACAGAAATAGCAATACCGTATGATGATCAACTGTAAAAGACTTAGCTACTTTTAAGGAGGCAATTCCAAATTCCTGATGAAAAATGCTCTCCACTTCCAAAAAGAGAACTGATAAACTCTGAGTGTATGTTGAAGTATAATTTTCACTCTAGTTTTCTCTTTTTTGCAACATAGCTAATGTGGAAATATGTTTTGCATGATTTCACAAGTATAATTGTATCATATAGCTTATCTTTTCAATGCAGGGAAAGGGCACAGGGGAGGGAAAGAATTTGGAACTCAAAATTTTTTTAAAATGTAAAAAAGAAAAAAATATAACCCTAAAAAAAGGACTAACTGAACTATTGCTTACAATGATGGACTGGCGTGGTAGGACTCACTCACCTGGATGGCATTTCCTCGGCATATCTCCCTCCGGAATCCATGGTGCTTCCCTTCGCTCCAGCTGGTAGATGACATACGGTTTGGAAAATGCAAGTCCTGCTCAATGTAAATGGAACCGGGGTCAGGTTCAGAGAACCGTATTGGAATTCAATCCTAAAACCTGTTTCTCTGTAGATGGCAGGAAGGCCCACGAACAAGACAAAACACCTCTGGAGAATGCATGCGGTATGCCACTAAAAAGTTTAAATGACAAAGGCTAGAGGGGCTTTGGGAAAACAGGTACATTGATGCACTTCTGATGGAGCCATGAAATGGTCCAGGCATTATGGAGAAAATTTTGAATTATGCCTCCAATGTTCTGAGTACCTTTTGACCCAATGATGCCATTACTGGATCTATACCCCAAAGAGATAAAGAGAAAAAGGACTCACAGGTACAGACAAAAGAATAAGTAAGTAAGCATTTATAGAGTACCTACTCCAGATACCCTGTTAAGCAATTAACAAATATAATCTCATTTAATCAAAGAGGAAAACCTTTCTGATGCAAACTGAAGTACGCAAAACCAGCAGAACATTGAACACATAACAGCAACGTTGTAACACTGATCAAGAGTGAAAGACTTAGCTACTCTATTCAGTACAATGATCCAAGATAATTCCAAATGACCCATGATAAAATACTATCCATCACCAGAGAGAGAACTGATGAGATTAATGTAGATTGATTTATACTTTATTTTTCTTCCTTTTTTTTTGCAACATAGATAACACGGAAATGTTTTGCATGGCTTTACATGTAGAACTGATGTCAGATTGCTTGCCTTCTCAGTGGGTGGAAGAAGGGCTGAAAGGAGGGAGGGAAGTTGGAACTCAAAAAAAATTTTAAATGTATTTTTAAATAATTTAAAAAAAGAGAGAAAGAAACCATCAGGAAAAGTTACCAAAAAAAAGGAAAATTTTTTATTGACGAACAGGAAGCTTATGTATATCCGTTCTGTCTTAAACCCAAAAGGATTAGAAATCTTTGGTCTCTGCATTTCAAACATTAAGTGCTCAACATTTGAGGCACCCAAAATCAAAGAACGACAGAGTTCAAGCATTTCATTGCTTGAATTAGCAGCCATCTATTCCAACCCATAAATGACAGAACATTTATTAAACTAGGAAACAAAGGCCCTCCAGTAGAAAAAGCTGTCCTTACCCAGGCAGACCAGGTTACTATAGTTCTCCAGCATTACATCCCTGTAAAATTCCTTCTGAGAAGTATCCAGGCGCATCCATTCCTCCTGGGTAAAGTCTATGGATACATCCTTGAAGGTCACTGATTCCTGAAATGGGAAATACATTTGAGTTTACCTAGGACCCAGATATAGACCAGTAAAAGATGTAAAGTTGGGGGGAGGGGGGGCAGAGCCAAAATAGTAGAGTAAAAGCCATGACTTGCTTGAGCCTTCCTCCAAACCCTTCCAAATACGTGTAAAAAAATTCTAGAGCGGCAGAACCCACAAAAAGACAGAGTGAAACAAATTTCCAGCCCAAGACAACCTGGAAAGTTGGCAGGAAAGGTCTGTTGCGCTGGGCTAGGAGAGGAGCACAGTTCAGTGTGGGCCACCCAGGCAAAGACCAGGCCTCAGTTAACCTAGAGCAGGCTTCAGGGGACTGAATCATGGGCAGCTGTGGTAGTTTCCAGACTTCTCAACCCATAAACACCAAAGACAACTTAGAAGGTCAGTAGGAAAGGACTATTGGACTTCTGTGAAAGGGAAGCATGGTCCAGCCCCAGTCCAGGGACAGTGGCTGCTTCCAGAGCTTCTGGCCCACAAACTGAGGGGGAATCGAGTGGCTGAACAGAGCAGGATTGCAGGGATCTCTTTGCTGGTGCTGAGGCAGGATTCTCTTGCTTTGCCTGTGCTTAGATCTGAGTCACAGTCCTGGGTGGCAGTCCTGGGGCAAGGAGGAGCGCTGGCATGGTGGAGCTTGTAGTGGCGGTGGAGAGGAAATCCTCCTCAAAGTTCCAAGCAGAAAAGAGTGCTTGTGGTCACTTATAGACCAGAACTCGGGCCAGAAAATGAGTAAACACCTCACCTTTGATCATACCACCCTGGAAGAAATGAAAACTTACAGGTCCCTAAAAATATCTCTGAAAACAGCTGCACAAAACCCCCAAAGCTTGGGACAGGACATTCTCCACACTGGAAGCAGACCCCTACCTTAACAAAGAGTTTAAAACTCAAGTAATTAGCTGGGAACATGGGGGGTGGGAGAGGATGGACAGAAATATAGTTAGTCTTTCACAACATGAGTATTATGGAAGTATTTTGCTTGACTACACATGTATAACCCATATTGAGTTGCTTGCCTTCTCAATGAGGGTGGGTGGGGAGGGTGGAAGGGAGAAAATTTGGAACCCAAAGTTTTAAAAACAAATGTAAAGAATTGTTTTTTGTGAACTGGCAAATAAGATATACATCTATCCTGTCCTACAGAAAAATAGAATGGGAAGGGGATAAGAGAAAGGGGGGTAGTGAAGGGAGGGCAGAGTAGGGAAAGGGACATTCAGAATGCACGTCATCTTGGGGTAGGGGGAGGGGAATGATGGGGAGAAAATTTGGAACTTAAAATCTTGTGAGTAAATGCTGAAAACTAAAAACAAATTAATTTTAAAAAGATTTAAGTTGGTAAACAAATATTGAAATTTTGTTTCTAATCCATTAAAGTGAATACTTTAAAACTTAATTGCAAGCAACAGAAATTCAATTTTGTATATAATCCTTATTTTTGTTTTGTTTTGTTTCTGTTTTTGTGTCCTAGGACATTTCTACTTGTTGATTACTGTTTACAAAAAAAAAAATTTAAACATTTCATTAACATACTGCACTCTCTTTCCTTTTATCTGCCAGTATTCACTGGGACCTGGCGCCTGTGCTGATAACACTGCGTCCTTAGCCATGCCCTTCAATACCCACCAATGCCTGGTGCTGATGGCAAAGCTGAAATGTCCCTTGCTCCCCCCCACTGCCACTTCAAGTCTCTCCTTCTACCATGATCACTCAGCAAGTCTGCCTCTTGTGAGGTCTCCTCTATCCAAACTGATCACCCAATCCCTCCCAATTGGTGGCCATTATCTACCAAGCCCCAGGGCTAGTCTCACTGTGAGTTCAGTGCTTGACTAACAATTTGCCTCTCTACCCCATCACACTACAGGCCAGGCCCAGCCAAGACTCCCCAAACTACTTCCTGACCACCTTCCCAACAGCCTTCTCATGTTGGCCAAGACTTCAACAATGACTGATAAATCTGTTCCCCAACCTTTACTTGAGGAAGTAGCCAGCTAGCGACACCCTCTCCATCCTAGCATTCCCCACTACTGCCTTGTATTTGTCATCTGCTTCTCAGCTAAACTCCTAGGAAAAGTCATCTATACAGAAGGCATCCAACTGAATCAATAAGCATTTACTAAACCCTTACTATGTGCCTAGCATTGTACTAAGTGCTGGGAGACAGAGAAAAGAAAAGAAAACCATGGTCTCTGCCCTCAAGGAGCTCACAGAAGATAACATTGCGGGGGTGGGGAGGGAGATTCTACATGTGATATAGATACATATGTATATATATGTGCACTTATACAGACACACACATATATATGGGGTGAGAAAGAGAGAACATGGAAGGCATTAACATCATACAGTCTGGGAAAGGCTGAGGTTGATCCGCTACAGAGGGAAGTGGGCAGAACCTCCTGGGGGGTTAGCCAATGCAAAGGCATAGAGATGTGCGATAACATGTCTTGGTCAAAGAATATTATCTCTGCCAGGGACTGCTGTGGGATCAGAACACTCGTGGAAGGAAGGTGTGAGAAGAGGACACTTTATATTTGATCCTGATTGTCACAGGGAGTCACTGGAGATCACTGGGCATGTGTGTATTGTGGGTGACATTGTCACACTAACACGTTAGGAAAATCCCTCTGGTAGCTGAGCAGAGGAAGGTTTGGAGTAAGGAGAGAGCTGAGGTAGCAAGACCAACCCAAATGTTATTGCCACAGTCAAAACACAAGGTGCAGAGGGCCAGCAGCAAGATGGTGGCAGAATCAGAGAAGAGAAGGGAGAATTTAGGAGAGATCTGATGATGGTGTGAACAGGACTGGGTTTGTAGAGTAAATGTGAGGGAGAAGTCTATGGTGCAGGAAAGCAAAGCTGCAATCCCGGGGAGCAGAGATATTGGTGATACCCTGACTAGTACCAGAGGAGTGTGAAAGAGGGGAGGGTTTGAGAATCTGTTTTGGACATGCTGAGTTTGAAATGCCCATAGGACATCCAATTGAAGAGATAAAAATAAACCACTACAGAAATAACTAAATAAATAAAGCACCCTCTCTGCCTGCAGTGTTCACAAAGTATGCATGTAGAATACTATACATATTACCAGACCACACTCATGTGTTTATTAGTTTTTTTGAACTGGTTTTTTCCTGTTTCTTCTTGAATCTTTGTTGAAATGGATAGTTTGCTGGAGAGGAAATGTTGGAGGAACATAACTAGAAATGGGAAAAAAAACAAATAGAAGATGCCAATAAAAATGAGATTTAAAAATATGTATAAGTAAAAATAGCCTATGAATATGGTGAAGAAAATATTTTTGAAAACCTCAGGAACCCTGACCAAAAAATTACAAATCAGTTCCAGAGGAAAATGGATTAAACAGGTAGTCCACTGAACAAAGTAGAAGTGATGAACTCAGGGTGAAGGTGGAAACATTTTTTTTAACATGGCTATTGAAGGAATTGTCATTTTGGCTAGACATGTTTGAAGGAAGGGTATTGTTTTCCTTTCTTTCTCAATGTAGGGGTGCATTGGCTGCACTGAGAGGCAGTGAAGGTAAATTTTTGCTAACGTAGATATATATTTTTATATATACACATGTACATATATAAATACACAAACACACACACATATATGCCTATATCTTATTTTAACATTAAAGAAAAATGAACGTCACCAAACCACACGTTGCCTTTTGTGCAGGAATCCCTACAAGTCTGTG